>NC_046314.1:77998857-78310721 GCF_009819535.1 Lacerta agilis
GTCTGTAGAGGCATTTGTATGCATAAACAGCTACTCATGTATAGTGGTTGCTTTTAGACACATACTCTGTGGTTGATTCCAGGGATAGTCCTGCCACTTCTACATGAGAGTGGTCTTCATGCAATTGAATTGTGTATCGTGTAGAAACATTTTTTATTTTTTTTTGTAAAATGTAAGACTTCAAGTTTCTGACTTATAATTGGGAATGTGCCTTGATGGTGACTCAGTTACTTTGAACTCCATAGAATGAAAATTGCAGGCCATGTTCCCTTTAGGAGTAAAATAATATTATTTCACCATCATTTTTCATGATTTATATTGCTGTAATGTGTGTTGAGGTGTTTGTGTGCAACAGAGCACTCTAAATTGCAACTGTTTTTGTTCTAGCAAGAACAAAGTCGGGGCATTCTGATGGCAGTACTACAGAAGAGTTAGTGCTTAAATTCCAGTCAGATCCTTGTTTTGTACATTTGCCTGAGTAGCAACAGTTGGGTTTACTTTTTTGAAAAGGTTCCTCGCTTCTATATTTCAATCCAATATCAGTTCAATTGTCCGCCTCTACTGGCTACTCTTGCTCTTCTTTCCATTCTTCTATTTTCCTATTACTTTCACCCGCCTGCCTGCACTTTGAAGCTGATCCCAATGTTCTCTGTGGTAACTCACCAGAGCTTCCTACAGGTTTCTCTACCTTTGAGAAAAGGAAGTACTGTATCAATGTGGCACAGGAAAACAGTGTAATACATAAATGTTTGTTGACTTCAAATAGACTCAGAATAAAGTAGCCGCAGGAGTAGCTAACATGTTGCCATACAGCTGTAGTTGGACTACAGCTCCCATAATTGACCATTAGCCTTACTAGATAGGGCTGTTGGGAGGTTGGAGTCCAGCTTCTAGGTGGCAGCATGCTGGCTACCTTGGAAGTAGAGTAACCAAAATAAAATGGAATGAATGTTTCTCTGGAACGTTGGAAGCTGTTGTATACTAAGTGAGACCATTTTGCTATCTATTTCTCGCTATGGTCTACATACACTTGCAGGCTGTGACTCTCATCTTGAAACTGCAGAATCTTTCCTTATCCTACCTGGAGATGCCAGGACAGAACTTGGGACTTTTCGGATGCAAAACTTGTTCTTTATGACTAAGGTCCCTCCCCAACTGTGTGAAAGGTGAAAGCTATAGATGTAAATTAGGAAGGTTCCAGTTTGCACTAGTTTTAACTATACCCTAATTTTGCAGCGTGATTTATAATCCCTTGTTGTTTGTTACTGTGGTAGACAGTGGGGTTTTCCTGATAGCAATCCGGTATTTCAGAATGGGAGGCTTAAAAAATGTGTGTGTGAACATTTTGGGTGTTGAGTGTCATGTGAGCAGGCTGGTGCAACTGGACTTCTCCTTCCTCTCTACCCCCTGCAGCCCATCAAATCTGTTTTGAAGGATTTTTCAACCCTTGTTCTGGTTCTGGTGCCGTGAACTATGTCATGCTTTGCCTTAGGGACAGAGGTTTTCAACCTTTTGGGGTCCATGGCTCCCTTGACCAACTACATTCTTTCTGTGGCATCCCTGTGGGGCTCAGGAGCCCAGCTATGTCACCCCTTGCCTGCAGAGCTGGCAGCCTCTCAACCCTTTTCGAACACCATCCTTTGAGTGTTCCCTCAGCCTCCTCTCTTCTCCTTGGGAGTCCTCTGGGCAGCCGCAGCTGCATCCCTTGGTCTCTGAGCTGCTCCCCTGCCCCAAAGAGAGGTGCCTCCTCACACTGCCCCACAAGGGCCTGGGAAGCATCCCCTGGCCAGCCCCAGAGGCACCATTCGCCTGGGGGAGCTTGTAGCCAGGGCTGCTGCAACAAACAGCTGTGCAAGCCTTTGGGAAGCAGAGATGCAAGAGGGCATCAGAGGACGGAGGGAAGGAAAGAGGGACTGAGGCCAGTGTTGCCCACGGCACCCCTGACCATCATTCAAGGCACCCCAGGATGCCATGGCACACTGATTGGAAACCACTGCCTTAGGGGGTTGTCTGACCCTGGACTCATGTTCCATCTCCTCAGTTCAACCACAAGCTGTAAACCAGAAGCAAACTTTGGTTCCAGCTCATGGTTTGTTTGGACTGAGACAAACGGGGGTTCAGACAGTATGCTAATCTAAACTACACTTCTGCCAGTAGGTTCAGAGAAGGAGCAAAGGGGCCACAATCTCCTTTCTGGAAGCCCACACACTGACACTAAGCTATGGTTTGGCTTAGTGTTACATGCAAACCTAGGAACTGTTGGATGTCAGCCTTTATCTGCTAGCTGGCCATTCATTCTCCATCCCACCCTCCCAATCCATAATTGTTATTATCATGAAGTTAGATTACAAGTATTATTTCTTTTTCCTAAGAATTTATGTAGCGTTTTACATTACTCATCTTTCCCTGATTTGCCTTCCATTTTTCATTGCATTCTGGCTTTTCTCTTATCTTAACTAATGGCTCCTACAGTGTTTCCTTTAATGGCTCATCTTCTCATTTCTGTTTCTGGCATCTCTTAAAGTGGTTTTCTCCATTATCTGCTCTTTTGCCCAATCTTATATGTGCTCTAATTTCTTTGAACTGCCAGCACTCATCTGATTTTGCATTCTTCTGGTTTCTAGCCAGCCTCTCCCTCATGATTCAGCTCCATCCCTCCATTGTTAGAGCAGCTTTTTGGCTTCTGCTATTTATCCTTAATTGACTTCCTCAAAAAGTTAACCTGCTTCTAATAAACCTATTTCTATATCCATTAACAATTTCTCATTATGCTGTCTTTAAGACCGGTAAGCTTCTTTCTGCTGCTGTGCTATGTGACTCTTCCTAATTTTGCTTTTTCTCTCACCTTAATTTTTGACTAATCTTCTGAGTCTCTCTCTCTCTCTCTCTCTCACTCTCTCTCTCCTGCTCTTGGTGTGCATATGTGAAATATAGAAATGCATTTTATTTGGTTTTAAATCTGATGGCCATAAAGGAAGATCAGTTCATTTTACCCTTCCAATGTGTGCTATCATATGGTGAACAGATGCATTCTGTGTGAACTAAAAGTTTAGTTCTAAAAGATGGAGAATTGTATACTTTTTCACATTCGTAACTTCTTCTGGTAGGGAAGTGTATTTGATCATTATTAACAGGAATGGCTTCCTTACCCATTCCATGCTGTTTTCCCCTGAATGTGAGCATCTGCCACACAAACACTGGAAGGAAGAAAAGACAAAATTGACCACTGAAAAGGTTATTATTTCCCCATACTTAAACTGCAGTAGGTTCCATTGACAGGATTGCACTGTTAATACTGCAAAATGTCATAGGCTCTTGCTGGCAGACTGCATATGGGAATATTTAAGAGACATTCCCTCTGTAGGTAAAAGAAGAAAGCATGCAAAATGTATTCAGTGAGAGAAACCAAATTCAGGGCCTGGTTGTAAAAATGAAATAATACTCTAGTTGTAAACGAACCACAATTTAGTGGTTAGATTTGTACCACTATTTAGTAAATATATCAAGAAGTATCAGTGGGAAACATATTTTAATTCAGTTATTTAAATGGGGCAACAGAAGAAATACATTTTTGGTATCTCGTCTTTTCTGGAACCAATATGACAACAGCTGTCTTTATGATTGCCTCATCCTTTCAGATTTCCATTAAATGCAATGTTTTCAGATACTTTAAAAGTGCTTTCTTTCCTCCTACAGAGGCATCACTCTTTTTAAAATCTATCTCACTGCATCAAAGTTGTTTCTGTGTGCTGTTTCTGCTTATGTCTGAGTATAACTTCCCTATCCATTTAGCTGTGTCTTTGAAGCTGCCTTCCATTGTTGTCTATCTTTTTGATCATAATGTCTTCTGTGCCATCTGCAAAGAATACATTTCAGACATGACCTATCTCTTTTTCATCTCATCTCATGAATGTTAAGTTTCCCCCTTAAACAAGCATTCAGCAATTTGTGTGTGCATTTATATCTATCTATAATTGCTAGATACTTATAATTAAAATAATTTTTGCCAAAATCATAAGCAGACAAAGCTGATTTTAAATGTATGTAGTTGGGAAATAATTTAAAAAGCATAGTATAAATTAGCAGAAGTGTCATGCTTGTTTTGACCTTGCATTTTAAGCAAGAATCATTTACTTTTTAAGGTTGAATTAGGCATTTAACCTGTAGTGATTTGTCATTCAATACATTTCGTACTACAACTGCTGATTTCTATTTTTTTTTAAATGCAAAAAGCACATTCCTCTTATTGTTTTAGCTGCTGTGATCAATCAAACATGCAGAATTGGTTTCCCCTGAAGATTGTACTTTTGAACAAATTGTGGTGAGTGTGGTTTCATGGCAGCATCCACTCTCAAACTGTGTATAGCATATACAAACGTACAGAACTAAATGGGGATGTCTGGGAAGCTTCTTATAGTTGGTTCAATAATGGCATGGACTCTAATGTACTTCAGAATTTGAGAGTCTGAAGTAGTATACCTTCAGGAAGCAAAAAGAAAATCAGTAGCATGTATGAATGCAAGTTATGAGAATAATGGTTGTTAATATATTTTATCCAATAAAACAATTGCTTCCACCTTATTTCAGGAGATTTTTGGGATGCTGTGTTTGCCTACATTGGCTCCTTATTTGTAGTTCACTTGGCAAGTGGTTCCTGATAGAATAAATTGTTAGAGGAAGTAAATAAACTGATATAAGGAAGGTATAGAAATGAGGTATAGAAAGGAAATGGACTATTTATAGATTTTTATATAGAATGTTCTACTTTAGAAGGTATTGCTCACTAAATTCATGGATCACAAGAGCACAGACAAGTCTAATTTCAGTTTTATGTGACACTCATTAATGCTTCACCAGCATAAATTTTGGCAATGCTTGCTATATAAAAAGGATATTATAAGGTAATTGTTGTATTTATAAAACAACACTTTTAAGAAATGTGCTCCATGGTCTATAAACTAGCTAAGCCAGAATATATGGTTTTCAAGATAACATAACACCTTGCAACAAAACGGGCTGAAATGGAGTTGTAAGTAATTGGTTGGGGTAGCTATAATTTATTCTCAGGACTTTAGGTTGTAGTCTTAATACACACTTAACTGGAAGTTTGCCCCATTGAACTCAAAGGGACTTACTTCTCAGCAGACAAGTGTAAGATTGCATTGCTAGTGTGCTTGTGTCTTTAAACAGGATCTGTGACCTCACCTGGAAGGTCTTCTGCCACATCTGATGGCATAAATACCTCCTGGACTCCTCCCGAGACACTGGTGTCATCCTCAACTTCTATATATTTTTTGGCTGAAATGCCTACTTCAAAATAAAAAGCAGCCCTGTCTCATTTAATAATTAATAACACTATCATTTTTTGATGTGACTCCCTAACTGAGAAGGTGTGGGAATTATTGAAACTAGAAGCTGCTTTCTCCCTAAGGCTCCCGTAGAATCCATAGCATTGTACAGTAGTTGGAAGAGACCTAGAGGGGCATCTCGTCCAGCCCCCCAGCAGAAAGGAGCATAGCTACCTGCTCTGCTGCTTCAGTTGACAGTCCAGTTAAAAAGCTGATTCTCCAGCTTCTTGCTCTGAGGAAACACCTGTGGGCTATTATAGTGAGAATTACAGCTGGTGAACAAAGAGTAGAGCTCTGGCTGATGCATTCCAGAGACTGGAGGCGGGAGAGACGGTACTGGACAGGAGGAAATACAAACAGAATCTATTGTGAAAGCAGAGAGTGCAGTTTTAGTTGAAGAGCTGAGATCACAAAGTGAACTTGACCTAGTTGTCACAGAGGCGGTAAAACCATTCCTGAACTGTACTGCTTGACATTATAATTGAATTCTTCTCCCTGCAAAAAAATGGACTGCATGTAGAAAACTAGATACTGGGAAAAGGTGTTCTAGTTTTCTAAACGGGGGGGGGGGGGGATATGGAAAAAATATGAATCAACTTTCAGTTATGTGAACCCATTTTGCACTCTCAGCGCATATAGGCTTCTCAGCTCAGTGAGCGAAGGCTATTTCTTTGTTGTCCAGCAGCTGTTATTCAGACACGTGCTGCTTCTGTCCTGGAGGCATGTTCACGGAGAGTAAGGCTAATCCCTTTTATACAGTGTCTGTATAAAATTTTTCATACTGTATGAAATGAATACTGCTGGTATGCTTGGGAGACATGTAACATGAAAAATAACAGATATAACTAAGGATTGTTTGATCTGCAATTCAAAGTGAACTGACCTCTTGGGCTAATGTCCAAATTGGAATGCAGTTATTCTCCAAATTTTGCAATGCAGTTCTCTGCTTAGAAAACTAACCAAAATGCATATTTTGGGATAAAATATTTAGCAATGTATACACTCGGATAGAATACCTTCCAAACTATGATTTTAAAGACAATTTTTATGCATTTATTTTGTAGATTATACAGAAATAGGACAGAAAGGATTTGGGAATAAATACCTACAAAACTGACATGGCCTGGAGATGGATGACTATCCATCCCTAGATATAACCCTTAGGCAGGTAATATTTTATGATGCTCTAGAGATATTTCAGCTTCTTATATGTTATAGGAATTATGTTCCCTTTTTAGGATTACTGTAATTTGTTAATCTTTGTGCATTCAGTGCTGTCCAACGTTGGGAACTGCTAATGTACTGTTGCCCTAGGTTGTGAAAAGAGCCGCTCAATGAGCATCAGCTATGGACAAGTGCTACCCTCTTTCCTAAGCTGAGGATTTTGGCAGGAGGCCACTTATTTCTGAAACTCTTCCACTTAGGCGGACTAGCAGGTTTATTTACTTTGCAAGGGAAAGTGGTAAGGCTTTCTACAGGAGGCACTTCATACAATCAACACTGCTGCTTTGGCATGGATCTGGCTTAGGACCAAATTAGACATTGCATTAAATATATGGCTGGCTCTTGGATGCTTGGCTTTCCTTTACTAAAAAACAGGTGAAGCTGATCCAGATTGGGAACATGGTGTGGAGGAGAATGAATTGAACCCTTTGCCCCCATTATGAATGGTGTATGGAATTACCGTAATACTCTTTGATTTGGCTTATTTCAGAGGGGCTTTCTTATTTTGTATAAATGATTCAGCTTTCAGGGTTTTCATCTGTATGTATTGAACTAAAATTCATTGTACCTAATGCACTAGCATTAAAAAAACTGATTATGAAATTATTTAACAGGGATGCGCTTGTGAACAGAGAGAGATTGGCTTGTTTTAGTTAACATGTAGCTTATTTTGGACTGTACTTTTGTTTTCCTGTTACGGAGGGGTGTGGAAGAACATTGGTACATAGACTTTTAGGAGTTTGGAGCTTATGAAAATAGTATAATATTTTTGCACCAAAAGAAAATTAGTGTTGTGACCCAGAGTTGGTCATTAGTGTATTGTGCAACTTTGAAGCAAAACCTCACCTTGTAATTTGCCCATTTTCCTGCTTTTAAGCAGAGACAGTTGTATGAGGCAGTTTTACCCACACTGGCCATTGGACTATTATATATATATATTTCCTGTGGAATATGTGTGGTATCTATAGTTTCAGCAGCAAACACTGCCCCTCACAGAGTGTTCTGATGTGATCTTTGTTTGAACAATATTTGGTGGCAAAGAGGACATGATACAATATGTATTTTGATTTCCTGCACTCAATGGCTGCTCACTGAAGTGATGGTGCTTAGATTGGTGATAGTGTGTGTGTAAAATAGTAGAATTTCAGTTTAATCAGACTGTGATTTCTGACCTCTATGTTAACTTCTGAACATTTGAGAGAACTAAGTTTTAAAATATAGTGTGTGTACATCTAACTGTATTGGGTTCAGTTTTGAACTGAGTATCTCACTTTTGAGATATTAAATTTCCCAGTGTTGTGATACATCCTAATTGGGTGCCTTTAAGTGATGGGGGTGGGATTGCTGGCTGAACTGCTTATCGAACATTACATTAAGAAAATCGTTTAAAAAATAAAATTTCCAATATCATAATGCCATCATTAAAGTCTATTGTGTGACTGCCCTTGGTATACTATTAACAGTTCTGGCTACCACACCTCAAAAAAGGATATTGTAGAGCTGGAAATGGTTCAGAAAAGGCCAGCCAAAATAATTATGGGGCTAGAACAGTCTCCCTATGTGGAAAGGTTACAAGGTGGGAGCATGATAAAATTGTATAATATTATTCAGAGAAAGTTGATAGAGAACCGGATCCATCTAATGAAGCTAAATATTGGAAGATTAAAGACAGACAAAAGCAAGTACTTCTTCACACAGTGTGTGATTAATCAGTGGAATTTGCTTCACAATATGTAGCGATGACCATTAACATGGATGGCATTAAAAGAGTTTAGACAAATTTAATGAGAATTTAATGTTGGGGGCAGTATGTATCTGAATGCCAGTTGCTGAAAATCACAAGCAGGGGGACTCAATTGTGCTCATGTCCTGCTTGCAAGCTTCTCATAGTTGCTTTGTCAACATGAGAACAGAATGCTGGGCAAGATGGGCCTTTTGATTTGAACTCTTGTCTTATGTCCTTAAATTGACTGCTGTGTCATAGCTTGGCCTAAGACTCCCAGGGAAGGCCTGATGGAAGAAGTAGCACCTATAGAAAATGACACAGTAATGTCCAGAAAAAAACAGTAACAAGTCTGATGGTCAAGTTGATGGTAGGCTATGCCAGATCGCAGTTGGCAAGAGGAGGGAAGGTATGGTGTGTCAGGACCCTGGACAGGTCACTGTGGCAGGTTCTGGCTGAAACTCACCCAAGGGGAGCTGCTATCTTGGCAGCATATGGAGCCCTTGTGAATACTGGCTGGTCTGGATTGGCTATTAATCCTTTGAAGAGCTGTCTAGATTTTAAAAGAATATTGTCTGATTTTGCAGCTGCTGGCTCCTACAGCATGGGAGCCGTGAGGACTGTATTGTGCAGGGCAGGTCATCTTCTGAGTCTGAAGAGTCTGGTCTTGATAGTTCTGTACTGAGGGATGATGACTTCCTAGGTGATGCCTCTGAGTTAGTTTGAGGTTGATACCAGAGAACATGACATTGCATGCTGAAGAAGAAAGCAAATCAATGTTGAATTTGCACAAGAGTTGCCATACACATTTGTTTACTGTTGTATAAATCACTACAGATATCTTTGCATCAGTTCTTTTATGAGCTGATGAGGAGGAGATAAAGCAACAAATGTAAGGAACTACAAATATTACACTAGGAACTGGCTTCTGCACAGCCTTCTGTACACCTTCCCTACCCATAGAGTTTTACATCCTGACATTAACTTTCTGCCTTTTTCCTTCCCACACTTTTTGGTTACTCTTTTACTATTTCCCCCGTTTTCTTTCCCACTTCCCCTAGTTCACAGTATTTTGTGCATTGTGGCCAGAGAGTTTCTGCCACAATGAGTTTAGGTCTGCAAGAGGACCATGTCTTCATCAGTGCGGTGAAGTTTCTTGAAGCCATATTTAGTGTTTGTACATATGCAAAAAATAACTGACATGTAACTGAGGGATCTGGTAAGTGTTAATAGTGGTTTTCCTTTGTTTTCCATTTTCATGTATGCAAACTTCCAGTCTTGCAAAAGTCAAATATTTTAATATTGAACACAAGAGAAAACAGACTTTTCTAAGACATTAAATTTTGTCCTGGTGATCTGCATAAAATATGTATTAGGGGAAGAAGACCTCAAAGTTGGAAGATACCATGATGAACCTCCTGATATTACTTGGTACTTTCCAGTTCTCTGACAATGAAGAACTAAACATGTCAATATACCTGCTAGAGGTGGTGGGAAGAACAGGCTGTGTCAGTAGTGTCTTGTTAATGATCAGCATTTGGAGATCTAAGGAATTCAAACTGTTGTTGATTACTTACAGCAGTTGCATTTCACATTGCCTGGTGAATGTCCTATTTAACTATTAGCAATATGTGTTGTTTTTCTAACTCCTTTTTCCTAGTTCTGCTTATAGGCAGCTGTGGTGAGCTGGTGTGAGAGTAAAGCATATTCTTAGCCAAAATATGCATACTTGTTAAGGCCAAAGAAAGTGCAGATGAGGTAACTCTTCTTTTCTTTACCTAAATAAATAAATAGTGATCTCATTCAAGCCCCGAAATACACAGCAACCAAGAACCAGAAGGCAAGTGGTAAAATTTCAGGAATACTTTCCCACATTAATGGATGGTGCAACATGATTCATAGGAAAGTACTGGTTATTCAGTTGCATATAGCCTACAGGCAACCATTCTGAAAAGAGAAACTAGTTAGGGCAGTGGGAAGAGAAGTATAAATGAGAGAAGATCCTGGTTTATGAACTCTGCCAAGAAGCTGGAATTTGAGTTTATCAGCCTTTTGGATGAAAACATGGTTGCAGCTGTGTCATTCTTGGGTGCCATTTTTTAAAAAGAAGGAAATGAACTGTTATACCAAAAATGCGTAAGTTTTTTTTTATAAAAAAAATTGTTCAAGCCTTATATCCACAATGAAAACTGCAGTAAGAAATAAACTAGAGCCATTTGTCAAGCTGTATTAATTGTTAGCTGGGACCCAGTTCTTCTCTAAATTCCATCTGTTAATTTACCAATTTCTGCCAAATTTGTACATTTTGCTACCTGTACTTGAATGAAAGGAAACTGGGCCCAAACATTTTCACCAATAGTCAATAGAAATATTAGGTATTGTTTCTTCTATTATATTGAATGACATCCTTGGAAGGTTTTAATATCCTATGTAAAATTATATTTGCTTCCAATAATTTTGGGTCACCTGACATTCCTCCCACATATGAA
The DNA here is from genome assembly GCF_009819535.1 of Lacerta agilis. Classification (NCBI taxonomy): domain Eukaryota; kingdom Metazoa; phylum Chordata; class Lepidosauria; order Squamata; family Lacertidae; genus Lacerta; species Lacerta agilis. Next base: position 78,009,642 of record NC_046314.1, read on the forward strand.
GAAGCTCTGTATGGGTGGGACTATGCATGTCTAACTTGTAAAACAGAAGCAGCAACTCAGAGCAGGATTTTTTTTTATTTTGTATGCTCCTATTCTGTGGAATAGTATTCTTGTTGAAATACAGCGGGCACCCACTACTTGCACTTTCTGGAAACAATTGAGGACATTTTTGTTCTGAATGGCTATTCCAGCTTGTTAAATGGTCCTTTACCATGAGTGTCTACTTTGATCGAGTTTTAGTCTTGTTTTGAAGTTTTTGTGTTTTTAACTTTTTCATTATGTTATTTGTAATAACCTTGAAATGGTTGTTTAGAAGGCAAGTAATAAAGTGATGATGGTGATGGAACTGAGAACATCCCATTATGCCTGCCTGGTGTTGAGCATCAGCATAACAATCATTTATATTGCATCCTGGACAGAGAGGCTTCAAGCTGGTAGCCTTAGAGAAGGAAGAATTGTTTCATTTTGGTTCTTATATTATAATTCCCAGATCTCTTTTCTGCAGCTCCTTTAACTTTTGCCTACCTTTTCCCTCCATACTGCTAGTTAGGATGTAGAATGTAGAGATACTTACATTCACCACTTATATGTCAAACTTATTAAGCTGTTACTTCCTAAGTGTATAGGAAGGTCTTAATTATTCATTTGAAAACAGCAAAATTATGGGGTTTGGGGGGGAGTAGGTGGGGAGGAGGGAAATGAAGCTATCTCTCTGGGTTTGAGCAAGCTTCTGTCCAGATTATGTCTCCCCATCTACTACCAGTTCACCAAATGCTGACACTTTATTCACTTCTCAATTGTGCAAAGCATAAAACTGACCTCTCAAATAAAACTTTTCACATTTTACCACAGGTGCTAATGGATACATCCTTGGGTGTTATTTTTTTATATGTACCCCATGTTTTCATAAGTTGTTGTACAATTAATCTCAACTCTTTTTGGTAATCTGTTTCATTCTTGGAGATCCAAGGGAGCACTTCTAATAGGATAGCAATGCAGAGTTGGTCTAATTGGTACCATGTGTTTTTCAGTATTTTCTGATGTCTCTGAACATAGCCAACATAATAACTGTGTGGCTTCATAGTATACTAACAAACTTGGGACTGTAAATCCATCCTTGTGCATTGGGGCCTGTTTAGTAAGAGCCTTCCTCAATCCTGTCCAATATCTTCTGCCAATTTTCCAGCTCTTGATCATCTGAAGCAGTGAAAATATGAATACAAATAAAACTTAATAGTTGTAACATTTTAATTGTACAGATTAGATAGTTTGTTCCAAAATGGGAAGTGAAAGTTATGGCTGCTTCGTAGAAATAATATTTCTATGTAATTTTAATTTGAGTTGTGTTTACCTGAACCCAGTGGCTTGGATTCAGTCGGAGGAATGCCAGCTGAAGGGTGTTGATGGAATGTGACTTTCCCACCCCTGTAAAGCTTCTCTTAAGGATCCTGGCTGGGCTGAGGGAAAAAGTGGATTACAAAAATGAAGCAGAAGCACTTTCCATGAATAGGAGATTTGTGATTAGTCATTTGGTTTAGAGAAGCAGATGTAATTCCGGCAGGGAGATTCTAATCAGCAAATAGAGCATTGCTCATTAATGATGGGTTTTCATAACCTCCTCAAGGACAATAGAAGGCTCACCAGCTTACCCTGTTTCTCCTAAAATAAGACATAGCCATAAAATAAGCCATAGCAGGATTTCTATGCATTTGCGAAATATAAGCCGTTCCCCAAAAATAAGCCATACCCCGAAAATAAGCCATAGTGACGTGGTACCTCCCATTAAAACTGCCTGGGGAGGCATGGCTATGCAGTGTACCGATGCAACACGGTTAAAATAAGACATCCCCTGAAAATAAGCCATACTGTGTTTTTTTGAGCAAAAAAAAATATAAGACGGTGTCTTATTTTAGGAGAAACACGGTAGGCTAGTGAACAAATTTGCGAAAAACTGTTCCACCTTGCAGTGTTTCTCTTTGTCAAAAGCAACAAGGCCCTTGGGCAGCACACATCCAAGCATTTATAGGACATGCTGGGACACAGCCCATCTCCAAAAGTAGTTTAGGGAAGAGAAAAAGTATATTTCTCCAGGTCTACCTTATTGTGGGGCTGGAGTTTGGAGGAAGCTTCCTCTGGTTGGACTGGGTATAGATAACTGGAATTCTCTTCATCTCCCACTAGCTTCAGCAGTTCTCTGCTTGGGAACCATCATGAAGCTTGGCTTTTTCTGCCACTAAAATTCCTTACATCATGACTGTTCAAAAGTCTCTCACTGATATTGGCATGGTCTCCTTCTCTTGAACAATAAGCTTTCATGAGGATTGAAATCCATGTTTTCCATTTGTTGCTGACCTTTGATGATATACTGATTTATTGATAAAAGTATTGGTTGGAAACAATTTTGTAACCATAAAACCTAAATGCTCTTGTTAGTGTAAATAGACTGTGATGCCAAGGGAATTAGGTAGCAATCAAGGATGTGGTGATAACCGGGACATTCTGGTGAGGTGAGAAATGTAGTCCTATCTCACTCCCCATCAAATGGAAATGATCCCATCCCTCATGCTGAAGGGAGGAACCTCTAGAACAGGGTGGTCGAGCTTTTCATAGCAAGTGGGCCACAAAGTTAGTACAAGCACTAATTAGGCTTTGTGAAGGAGGTGGGAAGCACTCTTAAGACCCTGTCTGAGCCCTCATGCATGCTTCCCACAGCTCAGCATCTTGCTTACCTCGCTTTGGGCAGGCAGTGTGAGGGCTGGTGTGCGCGCCAAATGTTGCTGAGGACCACCAAAAAGTCTCAAGGGACCACCCTACTCTAGAATATGGTGCAATGCAAAACACAATATTCATTTATCAAATCTGGTTGACACTTTGAAGAAATGATGCAAAAACATCTTGCCTATAGTTTTCTTTATCAGAAACAGCAGCTATTCCATCAGGCTGAAAGGCTCTTTTGGTGGCTCCTACTCTAGCTGGTCATTCCTCTATAAGTAAGAGGTTTCCTCTCCTCCCCCCCCCCCAATTCTAGCCACTTTCCTTTTTTATTACGTATCTTAGGTTGTAAATTTGAGGGCGGGGATTGTTATCAGTGCCATTTGTAAGCCACTCTGGGAGTCATCTTTGGCAGAAGAGTGGGAAGAAAGTTCCTTAAATAAATAAAACTAATTTTACAGATTGTTCAGAAAGTTGTCAGGAAAGTGTACGTTTTGTAATGTAGAAAGCTTCCGACCTCCTTCTCTGGAGTTCATGCACCTTATAGAATGGATCTGAACATTGGAACATTTAATCATACATGCTTAGCTGGCTTCTGGCTGTTTCCCTATATAAATAAGAAATGGGGAGGGAGAGAAATCTATCTGAATTTTCTAGTCAGTATTTCTTCTGCCTGGTTCACATACCAATAGTAGTATGCGCCAGGTTTCACTTGCTACGTCTTCTATCTGAAGAGGAGAGATTATGCATGTTTATTCTATGTTTATTCTATCAATGCCAATGAGAAAATAGCACAGAAACTTTATATCATTCAACATTAGGTAGCCTCTATTGCAAACCTTTTAACTTTCAGCTTATCTTCATCAACACATCTATTTTTCAGAAGTTATTAAGGTATTAATAGGTTTGCTGTGTTCTAAAGAATGCATGCATTCGGGTTTTCTGTAGTAGCAATAGTTGGAGATTTGTATCAGTTTGAGATGAGCAAATTATGACATGCTATAATTTGGAGTCTGCTTTTTTGTTGTTGCAGTTCCCAGAGTGTGGTTTTTTTGGCATGTATGACAAAATTCTCCTGTTCCGCCATGACCTGAACTCAGAAAATATTTTACAGCGGATTACATCAGCTGAAGAAATACGTGAAGGTGACCTCGTTGAGGTTGTTCTCTCTGGTAAATAGGTTTTCAATGTGGTTCCCTTGTTACATAAAGCCATCATATTACCATTGCTTCAAAATGGTTGAAATTTGTGGACTGTTTTATAAATATTAGAGGTTACTTGGAATAAAGTAGATGAAATGACACCTTACTGAACCAGCTTCTACAGATGAAAATTGTTGAATTTGCGTGTAACAATTGGATAATCTTAATTATCTTCTGAATTTTTTGGAATTAGTAAATTGTCAGTAACTTGATCTACAATAGTAATTGCTGTGTTCTAAATAGTGTAGAAAGTTCTTCATGCAACCTTTATTAAAAAACAGGTTTGTTTGTTTTTATTAAAAAATGTATATAGTTGTATGTCTTGCAATGCATGCTTGTAGGAGTTGAGCATAGTCAGCAGTTTCTACCAAAGGCAGTTTGCTGAGGCTACTATTATTTTAAAAAATCATTTCAGTCAACCATTCTTATAAATATTGCTGTAATCAAGAGGGACTCACTCCTGTTTTATAATGTATTTTTTAAAAGCATTGGCTACAGTCGAAGATTTCCAGATTCGTCCTCATATGCTATATGTGCATTCTTACAAAGCTCCCACTTTTTGTGACTATTGCGGAGAGATGCTTTGGGGCTTGGTACGACAAGGGTTGAAATGTGAAGGTAAGTTTGTCAATAAGTGCATCTTAAGTATGACATGTATCTATTTTTTTTTTTTTTTAAACCGGGAATTTTCTTACTTAGTATGGTTGGCAAGGAGATACCAAGTAAACAAAAAGAAGTTTTTCTGTATGCGACCGCAGCGGCCAGAATGGTAGTCGCAAGGTGCTGGAAAGATCGAGAAGCACCCAGAGTCACTGATTGGCAGGTCAAACTGCAAGAATTTGCGGAGTTGGCCTTATTAACAAACAATTTAAGAGATAATACCAAACAGGATTTTGCAGGCAAATGGGAAGTCTATAAAAGATACATGCTGAAATATAATAAGAGTTTTCTTACCATGCCAGCATTCGAGGGATGAATGGTATAGAAAGAGATTGTAGAAAAAATGAGGAGCAAGGATATATTCAAGAATGTATTTAAAAGGTGGCATAAGAGATAGCAAGGGATTGAAAGCATTCATATAAATTTTTGTTTAAGCGAAGGGGTTTGTCAGGAAGTCGCAAACTATGTGGGGAGATATTTGTTATTTATTTATTCAATTTCTTTCTTTCTTTTTTTTTGATTATTATTTATTATTATTATTATTATTATTATTATTATTATTATTATTATTATTATTTTTCTTCTTATCATTTTTATTTATATTATTATTATCTATTGATTCACTATTTTGGCAGTGTTTAATAGGTGATACAGTAAGAAGTTACAGTGTAAAGCAAGACACGGATTAATATATCGGTATTGTAAATAACTTTATTATTAATGTAAGGCACTTTCGTTGTTTTTTCTTTTTTTCTTTCTCTTTTCTTCTTTTTCTTTGTCCACGATTGTTGCTTGTTGTATTTGAGATGCTGGAACTTTGTATGTGGAAACTTTAAAATATGCAAATAATTAATAAATAAATATGGAAAAAAAAGTATGACATGTATCTATTAAAGTCCATGACAATACACACTTTCAGTGATTTTGTGTATTGTACTTCAGTCATATTTAAAAATCAAACATAGTAGGTGTAACTCAAAGAGCAAGACATGTTATTATTTGAATTTGTTTTTCTAAAAGTCTTACAAAGTCAGCAACCACTTCCTCCCCGATAATGGCTTTCTTCTGTGGCAAGCAAAATTCCTGTTTGACAGTGCTACAGAGATACAAACAACCCAATCCTAAGGGTTTTAGGGCTGTCATATTAGGTTTAGGGTATGCAAAGCCAATGTCAGTGCAACATTGGAAGCTGTAGCATTATGCCAGTGCTGCAGACAAACATGCTGGTACAAATGTTTTGGTGTGACGTGTTGATTAGAGAAATGTTTCCTTTTCTTGTCACAGCTTTTTATAACATCCAAAAAAAGTTCTGGATGGGCATACCTTTTCATGTGGCCCTTGTTCAGTTGGCTGTAGTACCTTCCTCAGTTCTCCTGTCAACAAGCTGTTGTCCAGGTATTAGTAACACGACACTTCATGCTTATTGGCTTTTACTCAACTCCTGTGGTTCCAGCTGAGCCAGGAGTACATTGTTTAGATAGTCTGCCAGGGGAAAGAGAGCTGAGGAAGATCAGCAGCAACATGTATTGCATAACAGGCCCCGTTTTCAGGCTTTAGCTAGGGTGAAGCAGGGTCAGAAAAGCAAGTATTCAGGCCAAAAAAATTCCATGCATTACACAGATCTGCTGATAATTACACCACCACTCTGTTGTTCTAGGAGATTATTAAAATTATATTGAGAGTCAAATTCACCATGTTTTGGTTTGATCTGTCTTTTCTGAAAATATGATCCTAATTTATTACTGTGAATTCTATTTAAACGAATGGTATCATTCATAATAAGTTGTTTATCCCCCTTCCCTAATGTTAATTTTATTAGGGTGTGGATTAAACTACCACAAGCGATGCGCCTTCAAGATCCCAAACAACTGCAGTGGTGTAAGAAAGAGGCGTTTATCTAATGTATCTTTACCAGGATCTGCACTTTCAGTCCCAAGATCAGTGCAAACTGAATACACAGTCGCAGTCACAGAAGAGGTATTTAGATGAATTTTTTTCTCTTAAGGTGGGATTCCATTCAAGTTGCATAAGCTACTGTCATGTGTCAAGGCACATAACCCCAAACCCTGCATTCCTAAATATGTGGGGCTCCTGGAGCTCCTTATCTGTCTTCTGATTTAATTTGTGCTGAGGTTCAGTGGCTCAAATAGCCTTAGAGTAGATTTTCAATTCCAGATATTTGCCCTGGAAAGTTTGTTGCTAAGCTTCTAAAGCACTCTTCTACAAAATATCAAAACGGATATATAAAAATATAAAAGCATAATAAAATAATAAAGTATAGTCTGAAGTCGTATGAGGACACCATCTTGCTAGAGCTCGGTAGGTCTGGGTCTGGTCAGTGCTTGGATGGGTGACTTCCAGGGAACAAAATTCATGCCACCTTGGGTTCCATGATGGAAGAGAGGTAGGTTATAAATGTAAGAACAAATGATTTAATGGTTCAGATTTGTGAAGTAATTGTGACAAGATGCTAAATATGTAAGCCGTACACTTACCAATACATGACATAATCCCATTTTTGGCATGGTGCATGTTGCCATAAATCATTTGAAGAGTGTGATGCAAGGTATAATCACTAACAACTTTCCCTTTCTTATTCTACCCCTCCAAAGTACAGCAAATTTAATATGGTTTTCCTTTTTTGCATGTTGTGTGTGTTTATAACCAAATCAGTCACTTAACACTAGGTGATAAAGATTAACATTGGAAATATTACATACTGTATATATTAGGTAAAAGTAGGATTTAAGAACCTGATTTATTGCTATTCTGAATGTAATAGGATGAATATATAGTTCAGCAGTGCCCTATTACTTGAAAGGTGGATGGCTTCATTCATGAATGTAGATGTTACAGTTGTATTAAATTAAAAATCCACCCCGTCTGCAATCCAGTAATGGCTAGATCAGGTTAGATCAGGCCCTCAGTCTGACTTGAACCCTCATCTCTCTCACTTTAAGGAATTAAACACCAGCTGGTGGCCATAGCAAAAACAAGACATGGAGCTTATTAAAAGTGATGGTGGATGTCTTCTGAAGTATTAGGGAGGACTGTTTAATATCACTGGTAAATGTCAACTATTTGGTTTCAGCTCACGCCTAGGTTGGTGTAGCAATATATGGCTTCTGTGTTATTTAGATTCCTTATTATGGATACTTTTTCCAGGCTTAAGTAGAAACATAAGAAGAGTCCTATTGGATCAGACGCATCTAGTCCAGCATCCTGTTCTCACAGTGGCCAACCAGTTGCCTTTTAGTTTGCTATACTGTAGTCTTATTGGTAAAGGAGGCCTGGAAAGGATTGGGGAGCTAGGAATGATAGGAGCCTAGGGAAAATATCAGGAGAATTAGGTCTGAACCACAAGTTCAAGCCCTGCATGTCTGTCTGCTTTTCTTTTCAGCGTCCCCTTCTAGAGCCCAGTAAAAGGATTCCTTCCTGGAGTGGGCGTCCAATATGGATGGAAAAGATGGTGCTCTGCAGGGTGAAGGTTCCACATACCTTTGCTGTTCATTCTTACACTCGACCCACCATATGCCAGTACTGCAAACGATTGCTCAAGGGTCTCTTTCGCCAAGGAATGCAGTGTAAAGGTAAGAGTATTCACTGCTGCAATATTGTTATTCGTACAGCTTTTTCATATTCTTAGTCATAAAACCATGGCCTGAGTTAAAATTCTTTCAGCAAGAAGGGATGCAAGCTTTGAACTACTCCACTAAGTCCTCTTTGTAGCTTTCTTTTTTAAAAAGAGAAGTAAAAAACCAGGCAAAACTACTGTGGTTTTTCATGAACATAGAATATCCCAAGTGCACAGAAACTCCTACCTTCTCACATTCACCCTATTAGTATTAGACACAGGACCACAAACTTTGCAATTGATATACATAGCATCATAGAATCGTAGAGTTGGAAGGGACCCAACCCCCTGCAATGCTGGATTACAGCTAAAGAATCCCTGACAGATGGCCATCCAACCTCTTAAAAAATCTCCAATGAAGGAAATATGAGGGACCAGATGGGAGGCTGGGGTGTGGTCCAGCAGATTAACCTCCAGTTGCAGATCCCTGTTGTAGGCTATTGGCAAAGCAAGTATTTATAAAGCCATGCCCACTTTAAAAAAGCTGTTTGCATTTAATTTATACTCTTACTAAAACTTTAAAGAGTGTATAAAATATTGTATTATTATACTTAGCTGAGAAACCCACTTACTTTCCTAAGTCTCAAATGTAACCTCTGATTCAACATGGCAGTATAGTTTTGTTGCTTATATGCCATCAATAGCCTGTGTCTCCAGATCATGGATCATCTTTTTTCTTTCCCCCCGCAGGCATATGCCTCTGTATATTTACTACTTGGTATGAACCCTTGTCTTATATTTTCTAGGTAAAGTGCTTAGTTACTTGTGGCACTCAATAATACGTTGTTTGTGTAGGGATTAGTTTTTTAGTTTCATAGCAGTAGAGATATTTTAAGGTAGAGAGTTCAGTAATGAAGTTTGCAAATTAATACACACAAATCGTTTATGTGCCATTTAAAAGAAACAGTCTGGGGACATCCTTTTCAAGAACATAGCAGTGGTAAATAAGCCTGCAAAAAACCTACTGGGGCCTAGCTGTGTTCTTCCAGTACCCCATTGCTTTTCTGTGCTGCCTTTCCTCTGCTGGCATTTTTCTACTGGTTTTTCTCCATCCACTTGGTTTCTGTGGAAGGCAGAGAGGAGGGATGGTTCATACCCCTACATGCAATTTCTTGTTGCACATGGCTACTTGGTGAGTGCTTAGATACAATGCTAGGCCAAATACGTCCTGAAAATAAATAAAATGTGGTGTCATATAAGGGATATTTCGAAGGAGTTTCTCCATAAATGTATGACTGAAAGAAACCATTTTTTCTTGCTTTAGACTGCAGATTTAACTGTCACAAACGTTGTGCTTCTAAAGTACCCAAAGATTGTCTTGGAGAAGTTGTGTTCAATGGAGGTAAGAGCAAACATGTTCTGAAAAAGTAAAGATGAGTAATGAAATTATTTTTGTATTAATTTTCAATGTGACTTGCAATATATTTAAAAGGTGAAATAAAAGTACTTATATATTTAAATTTGGGTACTTTGTAAATGTTCTTATATACTTGAGTTGACTGAAAGTGCTCCCTATCTTTGTTGAAGTGAAATGTATTAACAACTTTGGCCTCTTCAGCAAAGTTGATAGTGAATTTCCACTGGAAGAGTATTCAGTCTTGTGGTCCCTAGTAGAGTGTCTCAGGAGCCATAAGATATTGTGCTAGGGTAGGCTGCAAGGCACTCTGGGCAATTTATGCTTGGTAGCACCACCACCACCATTTCCCCTTTAAGTATTACTACTGTAGGTCTGGCAGTAAAGAAATCTAGACCTGAAGTATTTATAGTATTATGAGAGCAGGGAATGCTTTTCTAGACTCCAGCTGTGCTTATGGCAGCAATCCAATATGTAATTCTCAGTTTCTCTCCTTAAAAGCATAGAGGGTGGGGAAATGCTAGGCAAGGTGAGTAGACCAGATCCCATAGCTATGCAAAAACATAATCAATCCCAGAGTTCAAATTACAAGAGCAGATTTATTTAAAGCACTGGAAGAAATAGAAAGCTGTTTTAAATATAAGGAAACATCTATTTGCTATCCAAGGCAATCTTAGTAATTTACAAATTATTTTCAGCTGACATGCAAAACAGCATGGGTTATCCCAGGCAATTCATAGAAGGCATTCAAGGGAGAGATGGAGATCATTTAAAGACCTTGCCCTTAAAAAAAACAAAAAACTCTGAAGATTCATTTGGGGGTGGTTGCGGTTAGCTGGCCAGGTAGGTAAGGTATCCACCAACCAAGGGAAGAATGTTCTACTTGGCATCTTTGAGGTTCATCACATATGCTGATGAAAGGGATAAGAAGTGTGAATGGGCAAATTACCTGATTTTTCCCAGCCCCACCCCATGGGGTCAGAATGGGGTAAGCAATCTCATATGTATGTGAGGCAGATATTTTAGATGTGACTTATGTGTCCTAACTAAGGACACCAAACCATCAATTTCAGCTGGGATTCTGCGCAGTTCTAAGTGGAATTCAGTGTGGGTGAAGTGGGGGATGCATAGTGGGGAATATACTGTTCCCTCCAAAGTGTTGCTGGGCTGTGCAGGCCAGGCCAGGAGGTGAGGAGGGGGCAGACCTGACCCAGTGTTTTCCTTTTACACAGTTTTCCTTCACATTCTATTCTCTTTCCCTGCTCTGCCTAATTGGTTTCAGTGATTGGTGTGGTTTTCTATGGGTCCCTCAGGGTACCTGAGCTAACTCCTCCAACTTCTCTCACCCCTCATCCTGGTCTGGACCCCCCCCCCCATGTCTCATGATATTAAGGCCCAGTCCAGGGTCTCTTTGGAGAATGAAGGGTCTTGGATTCAATGGAACCAAGCCTCTGTTGGATCCTTCAGAATCCCAAGCTCTGGGGCATAAGTTGCTTTAGGGCCTAGTTGTCAGTGGTAACTGTGTTGGTAATATAAACCTATTGCACCTCTGCAGGTATAATAGGGGCTTCTGCAGTGGTAGTGCCTGCCCCCTTGGTAGAGGTCTGTGGGGGGGGGGACCTACCTATGCAGTTCTGGACCTTACCAGCAGTGGGATCTGGAGATTGGGATCTCTCCATTAAATATTGAAATTGAGGGAAGATGTTTGGACAGCATATGCTTTCACTGGTGCCTTCAGCATCCCACTGCTTCACCCCTGTTGCAATAAAACTTGAAATAATTATTCTACTGTAGTCAGTAGAATACTATTTTCAAGCATATTTTAGTTGGTGGGTGTTTGGATTAACCTTTGTATGCTGAGCTGTGACACTCCCCTGCCTGGCTTGAAAAATTAGGGTTTTAAAATTGACTCTGATACAAGGCTTTTTTCAATAGTTGGGGGTGGGGCATGATCTTTCTTTTGGGAGGGAAGGTTAACCCTAATGAATGGCAGGGTGGAAGTTTGAATGTGTGTAAGTGTGGTTGTGGTGCACAGAACAGTTTCTCAGGTTCTCAGATTTATCCATAGCCCGCAAAAGTTGGGCAACCCAATGCCAGAAGTTGATTCTGGTGCCTCACAGTAGCTGCCATTCTTTGCACTCTGCTGGAATTGACTTCCTAGCCTTAAGTTTGACACCTCTGTTTTAATTGCTAGCATTACATAACTCCTAATTTCTTCTGTGTAGGGTAGAATTTGCAGAATCTTTTCTAAAGCAGAAATGTTGGAGCGCATAGCTGTCTGTGTAAAATTACTTCTTCATAATTTTGTCTCTGTGCCTGTCTAAAGATACTAGAAAAATCAACCCTGTGTGTGGCAGTTGTGGCTGCCTATCCTTGGCTGCCCTGCTCTGTTTGAAGCAGCAGGAAGCTGGATTTAACTTGCATTAGTATTGAACCAGGTGTAAAGGGAGTTCTGTTCTCTGATTCCCATCCTGTCCACACCCTTCCCTGGAAAGACATAGTCATGATGTTCTTGCATCAGAGGAGAGGGAGTTGGCTGGCACAGGAGGTGGAAGAACTATGATGATGCCAACTTTCCACTGATGGAGAATTGCCCTGTGTCAGGAAGTACCTACATAGCATGAAGTGGCCTTAGTAAAACAAAAACATAGCCCAATTGTTTTTACTTTTTATCCTGTCTTGGCTGTGTTTGATTGAGTATATTTCATTTTGTTACATATGTACTGAGGGTTGCTACAGATTCCTAATTCATTCCTGACTAAAATTGTGATGTAAATGATTTTTATAACAACCTTAAATGAATAATAATATTTGGGAACCCTTTGTTTTTATATGGAATAAGAACCGGCTAGTCCAGGTCAAGATATGGATATGCCAATGGAGGTTGACAGCAGTGAAATGAACAGTGATGGAGGTAGGAGCTTGGATGATACAGAAGAACCCTCTCCCCCAGAAGACAAAATGTTTTTTATGGATCCAGCAGATCTAGATGGGGACAAAGATGAAGAGGCTGTCAAAACTATCAGGTTTGTAAAATCAAAGCATTGCATTGCAGGTCTGTGAAGCTCCTTATTAAAGACACTTTTCTGTTGAAAGGAGAATGAATTCTGCTGTTCACTTTTTATTATTTATTATTGGTTTTACAAGAGATGCTTTCTCACACTTCAGCATAAGTGAAAAACAGCAATTAACATAATTGATTAAATGTGAAAGTATGTAGGCTTGAACCTATTGGAAGTAGAATCCCCTGTGAGCGTCAACATGGAAATAAATTACATTATTGAAGAATGCTTAGCTATACTGACTAGTTGATGGAAAATGTTATGCTGACCTAGATTTATAGGGCTACTTTATTCTCCTGACCTTAGGCCAAACTCATTCCAGTCCTAATGCAAGTCAATTGATTGAATGGAGTTACATAAGGAATCAATTTTGCTCCTTGTGTGTGTTGCAAGTTAGGTTAAAGGAAACAACTTTTGGCTCATTGGATGTGACCTCTAAAGGGTCATGTGTTTTTACTTGTATATGTACTACTAGAGTAAATTATTTGAATTACAGCTCATACTATTGTTTATAAAAGAGGAGATCCAGTGTAGTTTATTGAAATAGAGCAATGGACTTAGAATAGTGTTCAGCCATGGACTCATTAGGTGGCCTTTAAGAAATTTAAGCCTTAGCTACATACTGTAAAATAGGAATAATAAAGACAGATTTCAGTGGGATGTAGTGAGAATGAAAGGGAGGATTGTAAGGCTATTTATCTACCTAAAGCTCAATTCATGTCTACTGTATGCTTCAAATCGTTTTCCTGTGTAGCAGGGTGGGGAACCTCATGCCTAGGGGTCAGATGTGGCCCTCCATGCCTATCTGGTCCTTGAGACACTCCCCAGCCTCAGCTCCTCTGCCAAGGCCACACCCCTCTGCAGCACTGCTTTCACCCTCCTTGCGTGTTTTTGTATGGAGGGCCTATGTCCTTAGATTCTGATGTTGCTTCCTGCTTGCCTGCATGGAGGATAGAGAAGAGTGGGTGGATGTGTGTAAAAACTAGTCTACCGTACAAAAGTAAAATTCATGTTCACAGCTCTTTCTGTTACCATCCCCACTTTTGCTTGTAGCCTCGCCTCCCACCAGCATGTGATTCCCAGAAGGTTGCTTAGAAGGGAATACAGCCCTCTGACTGAGAAAGGTTCATCACCCTCAATGTATAGACAGGGCTTGGACTCAGTACATGGCAGCCAGAATGCAGGGCCCTGCTTGGTACCATCTTTCTTATGCTGTGCTTGTCCTCTATTCCCATGAGAAGATTTCAGAGGGGAAGTGGAGCTGAGTTCCTGTCCTACTGGGCACGATTCAGGATAGCTGCTATAGTACTTATCTCTCCCTTCAAGAAAAATAGGAGCACAGGAAGATGATTTTAATTTAGGATAAGACTTAATTTAGGATAAGATTTTTGCTCTTTGTTACTGTCTCTGCTGCTGTTGGATGTGTGTATATGGGGAAAGAGGACTGAGTTTATATTCAGGCTTGGTTTGATGAAGGAGATCCTCCTAGGACCCCTTGTTTTGTTGTATTGGTTCATAGGGCAGGTTTGGGCTTTACTGTGACCTACTGCCCAACAGTTAATAAGTCTGCCTTGGCATTTTCTATAATGTTGTAAAGGACTTTGACTTCCTTATCTAAAACTGTGTCATAGCCCCTTAACATGGTAACGTGTCTTGCCTAATCTGGGTGGGTGGGGGGGTTTAGTGGTTTTAAAAACAACTCTCTTGTCATCTGTATGATCATGATGTGCCCTACATAATGTTTTTTCTTTAGAAGATTTTTGTTTAAGATACAAGTAATAGACAAGAATATTCTACTTGAAGTTTATCCTGAATTATAGCACAGCTATAGGGTGTGCTGAAATATGTATGATTAGAGACATGCGTTTCTTTTTTCAACAGCCCATCGACAAGCAATAATATTCCATTAATGAGGGTTGTGCAATCAATCAAGCACACAAAGAGGAAGAGCAGTACAATGGTGAAGGAAGGATGGATGGTTCATTACACTAGCAGAGACAACCTGGTCAGTAATTTTGCCTCTACTTTTCAGTGTGATATTTACATTTAGTTATTTTAAGTCTGGGATGGAGAAACTGGCCTTGTAGATACTGTTGGGCTCCCAACTCCTTCAAAGCAAGGTAACTTGACCAATAGCTAAGTTTATGGGAATTGTAGTCCAAGATTTAGAGAACCACAAATTCCTCACCTCTGTTTTAATTTTAAAAATTGCTTTAAAACTCTCAAGAAAGGAAATAATCTATGCTGCTCTGTTTATGCAAGCAGGGCTTCTTCAGTACCAGCTACGGGAGGAGAAGGAACTCTCTGTGCTGGCTGAGCTCTGTCTGCCATTGTAACCAACAGAAGCCTTGTTTATATGTTGGGTTCAGGATCACAGTGCTGTAGTAGGGTCTCCCTTATCCAAGACAAGCTTCCTGAGCCAACTCTGTTGCTCCTCTGAGGAGCAGCTAGAAAATGGGGCCACAGTATTGTCCTCCCCCTTCCACCGTTTTTCTGCTCTGATCTCTTGAGTCTTAAAGTTACCCTCTTGTGCCTGATAGGGACTGTCCCAAAGTGCTAGGACAGTGATACCTACTGCTGCTACCCTGGGATAGGATGTGGTCACAGGGAAAAAAAAGAGGGGCACAGGAGGTACTGAGAAACATCTTGGTCCTATGCATTGCTGCACAGGCTTGAGCTTTAGAGTAGGCACTGTCTGAAAAAGCATAGCTGATAGTACCTTTAAAGGTCATCAGCATCAGTACAGGCCATTGAAATTGCTAACATGGATTCTGCTAGAGGGTACCAATGTCTGTGTCTTAAAGAGAAACCCTCTCATATTTGTTGCAGAGAAAAAGACATTACTGGAGGCTGGATAGTAAATGTCTTACACTATTTCAGAACGAATCTGGGACAAAGTATTACAAGGTAAGTGATAATACAAATCTTTTTTTTTTTTTTTTTACTTATGTCAGTTTCCATCTAAAGTGCCGTTCCCCTAATGTTAATCTGTAGTTGAAATCCTTCATTAACATCCTTTTATCTGCACAAGACTCTTTGTGTATTAGCTGTTGAAACCTGAATATCATAGGTATGTTAAAATTGAGATGTTATTTTAATGAAGCTGCACAGTGTCTCTTGTGTACAGTTCTTTATCTGTTGATTTGTGTGTTACAGTGCCCAGCCATGCATGGATATTTTATGCCCTTTGAAACCACACTAGTGAATGTTTGAGGGACTGGGGTAACAGAAGTAGAATACTTCCCGAAGAAAAGGATAGCATATATGGGAGGAGGCAAAGGATTGAGAGAGCCAAAATTGATCCTGTCCTGTGACATAGCTGGGAGTAAGAAGGCTTACAAAGCTCCTGACAGGCTGTAAAACTGAAAATAAGCAATTATGTCTGCTTGCTGAGTGGATGGTGAAAGGTCTTCTCACTTTGGATATAGTATGGTGATTCTGTAATGATGAACGGGGTCATCGGGCTGCTATAGAAAGATTAATTCTATAGACAATGTAGCACCAGAGATGAAAGGCAATTCTAAACTGTATCGTGGGAGGAAAATGCCAGTTGGGTCCAGAGCAAAGACAAAACTTTATTAGTAGCCCTTCTTTATTGTAATATTTGTGCAATCCCTAGGAACCTAAAGAGGGACTAAAGCCAAGGCCACTCAGTGCTATCAAAATATTTCTGGTTGAGTTCAGTAGCATACATTTTGTTATTGTTGCATATGCCCCCCACTCTTAGTGTTTAACACCTTTTGTTTCCTTTAGGAGATTCCGCTTTCTGAAATTCTTCAGGTGACTCAGCCGCGGGACTTCTCAAATGTGGTGCAAGGCAGCAACCCACACTGCTTTGAAATAATCACTGACACCATGGTGTACTTTGTTGGCGAGAACAATGGCAGCAATCATCATAATCCAGTTTTGGCTGCTACTGGAGTGGGACTGGATGTAGCGCAGAGCTGGGAGAAAGCTATTCGTCAAGCTTTGATGCCAGTCACGCCTCAGGCTAGCATTTGCACTGCTACGGGACAAGGGAAAGATCACAGTAAGAGCAGAGAAGCACTCTCTTCTTCCTAACGGAGATCTGTGAAGTAATGGGCCCTGGTTCAACAAAATATTTTATGGGTTGCTTATGCCTGCAACATGTCATGGGGTTGGCTCTGTATTTGAATTAGACCAACTGCTACATATTTAGCATTAGTTAGTACGCCAGTGCTGTGCCTCTTGGAGTTGATTCCTGTCTTGCTTATTCTACATATGTAACAATTAAGGGCCTGGTTTTAAAACTGAAACTGTGTGGAACACCATACAAGTAAGCAATGCAACTCTTCCTAGCCCGGTGTTGAAAGCAGGCCTCATGCTGCTTAGTGTAGCCTTTCCAAAAATTCTTTCCCTTCCTGTGTGAGAGTTGCAGCCATTGACTAAACTCATCTGAAGTCATGCCATTTCTATTCTAACTATAGAGCAAGCAGGACCCTGCTCGTAGAATGCTGACGTGTAACACAGCTTTTGTGGAGGAACTGAGAAGTCAATTTGGCTTACAGAAAAAAAAAAAACATGCAGAGAACCGTTGTCCTAGGAGCAGGAGGAACTGTGTACTGATGGCAGGAAGAGAGAGGGTGGTGACATGGGTGTTGATGGTGAAGAGGAGAATTGGAATCCTGACAGAAAGAGAAATGAGTAGGCAGGGGGCTAAGGAAGGCATGACCTGAGGGAAGGGCAGGTGGAATTACAAAATGCATGCTTCATAGCCAAGAACAGTGCATTTGTGTGGGGTGGGGGACAGGGAGGGCTAAATAGAAGGGTGGCGGGGTGGAACAGCTTGGACTGGGTTTTTCGTGATTCTCCTAGCCCTGGCACATTGCAGCTCTGAGCTGGAGGCAAAGAATGGAGAACTTGTTATGAAAAGCAGGACTGGGTTGCCTGGATGTTGAATTAAAGGAGATTCTGGCAATGCTTAATGCCCCCAAAGACTGGTGTTTAGGTTCAGACCTGTGTAACAGTCATGCAATACATTCTGTAAGCCTATTTGACTTGTACATAAGAAAAACGTATGTGCTTACAAATCCCTTAGTTCCTTCAAAGTGGAGACATAAGGAGAGCAAATGTCTTGAAGAAAGGAGGAACACCGGCAATGTTGATGGCCAGTGACAAAATAGAACTGAAGAAAAATATTCTGTGTTGTTGTGGTAGAGTTCAGTGCAAGGGAGATTTTGAAAGCTGTCTGTTAGGGGAACACAAAGAGGTGTTTGGAAATGTGATGCAGAGTGCTAAGGCTACATTTCACATATTAATTGGAATGTCAATAAATGTTTGGCTGCTAGGACATTGGTCTTTCATTGTAACACTGCTTCCACTTTAAAAACTTGTATATTTTCTCATTGCAGAAGAATTATC
The DNA here is from genome assembly GCF_009819535.1 of Lacerta agilis. Classification (NCBI taxonomy): domain Eukaryota; kingdom Metazoa; phylum Chordata; class Lepidosauria; order Squamata; family Lacertidae; genus Lacerta; species Lacerta agilis. The sequence continues at coordinate 78,027,648 of NC_046314.1, forward strand.
TGTCAGCATTTCTGTTTCAAATTGCCAGATCCAAGAAAATGTGGTGAGTCACAAAATGTAAATACTATTGTAGCTGGATTATTATCAGTTGTCCCCCGATGGCTATTTTATATCAAAATAATTGGAGATAAAGACAAATGAAAAGCTGAAGAACACATTTTTCCCATTAGGCAACCTAGCTTATTTAATACAATGACTTGTCTGAAAAAAATCTATATATGGTAAAGTTTCTTAACCTTTTTAGTGGTGAGCAATGCAGAAAGAGAAGCCTCATAAATGATACTGTTTAAGTATCCCTTCCCCCACTTGATATGCAGGAATGGAAAAAATACAATAAATATTACTGACAAATTTTGAACCTATAATTTAAAGCCATTATCAGTTGCTGGATGAGAATTAAGACTTTCTTTTAAAAAAAATACTATTGTTGGGGGCTGCCTTTTTGGTAGTTATTTCCCAAAAGTAGGAATGACTTTGTTCCCCAAGCATGAAATGTGCATCCATGTTCTGATATAAACCATACTTCAATGCCTTCTTATAGTAGTTTATCTGGGGGAAGGGAAACCCCATAGTCTAGGAAAACAAATGCTGCAGTCCTTTGCCCAGTTACTTGAAAGCAAGCCTCATTGAATTTGACAGAACGTCTAAATGAATATGTATAGGATTTGTAGTTTGGGTAGAACATTGGTAGGATAATTGAAATGTTTTGGGACGCGGGTGGTGCTGTGGTCTAAACCACTGAGCCTCTTGGGCTTGCTGATTGGAAGGTCGGTGGTTCGAATCCCCGCAATGGGGTGAGCTCCCATTGCTCTGTCCCAGTTCCTGCCAGCCTAGCAGTTTGAAAGCACGCCAGTGCAAGTAGATAAATAGGTACCGCTGTGGCGGGAAGATAAATGGCATTTCCATGTGCTCTGGCTTCCATCACGGTGTTCCATTGCTCCAGAAGCGGTTTAGTCATGCTGGCCACATGACCTAGAAAGCTGCCTGTGCACAAACGCCGGTTCCCTCAGCCTGAAGCAAGATGAGCGCTGCAGCCCCATAGTCACCTTTGACTGGACTTAACTGTCCAGGGGTCCTTTACCTTACCTTTACCTAATTGAAATGTTTTATTTTATTGGTAGTTTAGGTGATGTGTGGTTTGTACTCTGCTTCCCTAGTCTTTTGTTTATTATATTAGTGATATGCCTGCCAAGTTTGCAGGATAGAGCACCTGTGTTTTTTGTTCGTGGTCTCTGGGCACATGGTGGTTCAGTGCCTGTTCAGAGCTCTTTGGGAAATGTCTCTAACTAGGCTAGAGTTTTAGTCATCATCATCAAAATTTTATTCGACCATCAGTCAGAAAACAAGGATTTATCCATACAAAGGCTAGAGTTTTAGTAGGTGTCCTGTCCCCACCTTTCATGTACCCGTATCAAAAGGGCATGGCTTCCACCTTTGTGCTCAGTTTTCTTTCTCCCTCATTTCAAGACTGCTTTTTGTTTGTGAGGCAGACAGGTTCTTCTAGTCAAGCACTGCTTAGTGTGAGGTCAGAATGTTCTCTGGAATGTGCCCAGAAATTCTGGAATGTTTTCCTGTGGATCACCTTAGAGCAGGTCTGGTGGTGGCTAAATGAGTTTCACCCAGTGCCAGTGACATAAATGAGGTAGTGATGCCAAATCTGGGGCCTAGCCCCTACTCTTGCTCATATTACAAATATGTGTGACAATGTGCTTACTACAAGTACAGTTGTCAGGAATCCATCATTGGTTGCAGCTCCTCTTTTGCATATACAGATTACATCTACAATGTGGCAAATGTTCTTGATTGGCCCTGCTAAAGAAACAAAGATATATGGTTCTTTTGGGATTTTCATATAGACTGGTCTTAGCATATGAGCACACCTTCATGCTGACAGAAAGGCTGGTTTGTATGCTTTATCATTACACAGCTGGAGACAAGTTTAAGGAATACAGATTGTACTGCAGTTTGTAAATTTGCAAATAAATTACAAATAAATTTGTAAATGTTATTTTTGTGTGCTGTTCCCATCTCTGTCACACATACTATACATGGTAAACAATGCTAGCATGAACAGGTTTTAACAGGTGGAAATGGACCTTTTTTACTCCCCTTTTTTGGAGTAATTTTTAATTGGGTTATAAACAAAGACTTTCTTTCCCTTTTTGTGTCCATGAAGTGTAGCTCTTAACATTCTAGCTTCTGCCTCTGTCACTGAAATAATTGAATATAATATTTACCTTCCCCTGCCTGCACCCTCTCTTCCCCTAGGATATCAGTTCCGTATACCAGATCTTTGCTGATGAGGTGCTTGGCTCTGGTCAGTTTGGTGTTGTGTATGGAGGTAAGTTTGACTAAACAATCATTGCAAGTTCAGACTTGTGATATTTGGTTTTGCTTCATGCTAGATCTTAGTTGAGGAGAAAGTAATTCAATAGTTCCAGTTCAAGAGACAGTTTCTGTCTCTTATGCAATTGCTTGCCTGGTTTACAACATTAATTCCTATTGAGTTGGTTCTTCTGTTACCTTGCAGAAGTTATGGAATGTTACTGTTGGGTTGCCTTTCTTTTTAATCTAATGAAAATAAGCCTATATTTTTTGTACCTTTTACTTACACTTAAATCTTTAAGGCAGGTACTCTTTCTGCTTGCTCCATGCAACTATCTTCCAGAGCAGTTATTGTACCCTGACTAATTACAGAATCACCAGTACTGAATAAAGAACTCCAGGTGAGGTCTAGCTAGGCCTCTAAAATAGTAGTAGTGTGGTGTCCTTGTAGCATTTCTTTAGCATTCTTTCTGCCCCTTATGTATATTTTGTGCATATCTCAAATAAACTGATCAGCTTTTCTCATTAATGTTATGAGTATCAAGGTTCTTGTATGTTTTATTCCATATCAGCTGAAGTGCAATGTGATAGAAGCTAGGGTTATCCTGTAGGTAGAACCTGGATTCTGATCTTAACCCTTTTATTAACTCACTTGGTAATTCTGGACCATTTTATTAACTCAACCTAAATTCCTCATCTGTGGAAGTTAAGTAGTAATTTTATAAGCGAGTGTGGCTAAAACTGAATATAAGCAAGTCTCTTTGCACATTCAAAGCTATAATGTTTGTAATACATGAAGAGCCCCTGAAGGAGCAACTTTTGAAATTCTAATTTGTTTTAAGCAAACTTTGTTGCCTCTCATTTCTGCACTTTGAGAGAGCAACTAAACAATGATTTTGTTGAATTAGGCTCTACGCCCATATTAGTAAAGGTGTACAAAAAATATCCCCATGCAAATTAAGGACTGAGAAGAAGCCCACCCCACTAAAATGAAAGTGTTATTCTCACCTTGGACATGCAGGGATTTTGGTCTTAAGGTGAGATTAGATTTTAACCACAGAGATCTAGACAGCAGAGCAATAATTGCCTTAAGCAGGGGGAAGCATTTTGATAAGATGCAAGCTTCAGCACTTTGCATGCTTCATTTGAGATTGTGATTAGGGTTATACTACTTCCCCATCCTCTTTTTCATGTGATAATCATGTAGACTTCACATTTGCATAGGAACCTGAATGCTTCAAGTCCAACAGATGCAGGTGCCTTATTCATGCAAACTGTATGTTCTTAATATTGTGGTGTACAGAACATGTGGCCAGAGCCCCTATGCAAGCATGAAATCTAACATGTGAATGTCAGGTGGGGATAAGAGGCAAGTTCTCTCCTCTCATGTATTGGTTGAAAATCTGTAAATGACAGATATATTTCCCTCCCTGTTTTTCAGTGTAATATTTAAATACATGTTTATCATGAATATCTACCTTCTGTGCAAAAAGTTTGTTTCTGACTCTCCTTGTTAGGTTGGAGATACTAAAGTGTACTCTGTGTGTGTTTATGTAGGAAAACATAGGAAGACTGGAAGGGATGTGGCAATTAAAGTCATTGATAAAATGCGATTCCCCACAAAACAGGAAAGTCAGCTGCGCAATGAAGTGGCCATTTTGCAGGTACAAAGATTATTTGAATCTGTTATGTTACATCATAGGAATAAATTTATTACTGTATTGAAATACTGCAAGTAGGTGAGCAATCAGAGGCTTGAATTGTACAGAGGCTTGAATCTACTGTACATGTTTCAGAGTTGTGAACACACAGCATTTCTGTGTGATCATTGTTGACATAGCTGGATACAATCTCTGTGTAGTCTTGCATTTGTATATTTTAATATTCCTGCTAATGGTAGTTTTCTGAGCTGCACAGGAAAACTGTAAAAAGAGCCATAGCTTGTGTTTTCTATCTACAAATATTGCTAGGGATTGTTCGAGTGCTTTCTAAACAATAAAGCATAGCCAGGACCTAGGCAGATATTCTCTGATTTTCAGTACATAACGGTGGTACATTTTTCATGACAATATTAAATATGTTTCCTAGAATTTGCACCACCCTGGGATTGTAAACCTGGAATGTATGTTTGAAACTCCAGAAAGGGTTTTTGTTGTAATGGAAAAACTTCATGGCGATATGTTGGAGATGATTCTTTCCAGTGAGAAAAGCCGGCTTCCAGAAAGAATCACCAAATTCATGGTCACTCAGGTGAGTGTGCTCTCAATAATGGCTTGTACAGTTCTGTTGTCACACATTCAAGGCAGGTTACAACTATTTAAAATAGACTGTTAAAACAATTTAAATCAAACCACAGGAAACTACATTTTCATAACATTTCGGAAAAGTATTATATACAAGGTGACCTTAAGTAGGGATCTGGATCTCCTAATATTTATTACGTACCAGGTAGGAATCTTGGTAGATTGAGTTTCCTTTTTGTTGCTGTTCTCGAAGAAGCACCTTTCACAAACAAGCAGTCAAATAGTGACTCAGAGTTGCATTCAAGATAGTGCTACATTAAAGAGAGTTAGTGTTGAACTTATTCTGCTAACATGTCACTTGGGGGAAAAAAGATTCCAAAATGAATAGCTTGTATGTGTATGGAAAAGTTGTAGAGGATGGAAAAATTAAAGGTAGCTTCACAACATGTCTGGTAGTGCAGCCTCTTGCACAAGTGAACCTGTTGCTTTCAACTCCATGGCATGGTCCAGCTGCTGAAGCCTCTGCCTCTAGAATCTCTTGCTGCCTGCCCCCTTCTTTGTGGTACCAGTAATTTTCTCTTCCCCAGCTGCTCCCTTTTATTTATTTATTTTTAAATATTTGTTGACCCTAAAGTAGCAGCAGCCCTGGCACCAAAGGTCCTCTTCAGAACCAGGCACTATGGGTAATGTGACCAGGAAATGTCTGTTCAACATCCATGGTTTGCCACGGCAGGGAGGTGGGAGACGTGCCAGTCCACCATGGATTGGAGTTGTGCTTGGGTTCTCAAGCAAAGCACTGCCTCCTAGGCTCAGTGGTGGGTGAGTGGGCAGTAGGTTGGGCTGGTGAGCTAGCACTGGTTTGTGGGCAGCATTGAGAAATAGACCTCCATTAGTGCAATGGTCTTCGCACTAGGAAACTAGGAAGCTGCCTTATACAGGAACAAGACCATTGGCCCATCTAGCTCAGTACTGTGTACATTGATTGGCAGTGACTCTGTAGGGTTTTAGGCAGAGTCTTTCTTAGTCATGCCTGGAAATGTTGGGGATTGAACCAGGGACCTTCTGCATGCAAGGCAGATGATCTACCACTGAACTATGGCCCTTCCCCACTAACAATTTGACAGCATTGGCTCCAACCTCAGTCTCATGTGAAGTTGGGCCTTTTCTCCCCCTCCCTAGCCCTAACGTCTTTCAGAAGAGGGGCTGAGGAGGACTCCTGGTGATCCTTAAACTGAAGGTAATTTCACCTGTCCTTTAGGCAATTCTTGGAGACATAATATGTTGCATCTCTTTCTCTTTGAGTGATTTTAAAAATGCTTTTTTCCTTTTATTTTCTTAGATACTTGTGGCTTTGAGGAATTTACACTTCAAGAATATAGTGCACTGTGATTTAAAACCTGAAAATGTACTATTAGCATCAGCAGAGCCATTTCCTCAGGTGGGAAAGAATGAAGTATTTTTTTAATGGTTGTATATTCTGCAGGAGGAAATATAGGATAAAATGTTCATTAACTCTGTATTTTTATGCCATTTGGGAACAAAGCACCATCTTTTGTACTTTGAATATATCTCATAAAACAATTCTCCGCACACCAGTGTTTGTAGGTCTCTGAGAGAATTGTTACCAAGCCCAAAAGTTAGAACCATTCCTTATGGTTTACCAAGTGGCCTGGTTGGACACTTCAGGTATCAGGGTGTTGTTTTTTCTAACGAGCAATTCTTGCAAAATTGTATGTTGGTGCACAACTCCCTACCCCCATCTGTTTTGTTTTAAAGAGTTGGCTATTACAGTTAATGAATTTTTGATACTGATGTTCAGTTCAAGGTAATTTAATCAAGGGATATTTGTTTTACAGGTGAAGCTGTGTGATTTTGGTTTTGCACGTATTATTGGTGAGAAGTCTTTCCGGAGGTCTGTAGTGGGAACTCCAGCTTATCTCGCCCCAGAGGTGCTTAGAAGTAAGGGCTACAATAGATCTCTGGATATGTGGTCAGTGGGAGTCATCATCTACGTGAGCCTTAGTGGTACATTTCCATTTAATGAGGATGAAGACATAAATGACCAGATTCAAAATGCAGCGTTTATGTATCCACCAAATCCCTGGAAGGAAATATCTAGTGAAGGTAAATATAGTCTAGAGGTTTTGGATATAATATCTTGGTTCATAATATTTTCCATGTGGTAGTAATCTGTATTTTAGACTATAAAGGCATGGCATTTAGTGTGAGTGGGACCATGGAATTATAAGAGAATTAGGAGGAAACAGGAGTTAATTGCAAAACATTTTACTGTAATAAAAAATATTCATTTATTGCAATTGATTCCACCTTTCTTTCCAAGTAATTCAAGATAGTGTGCAGGCACCTGCCTCTACCCTGCTTTTTATCCCTGCAACAACCTTGTAGGGTTTGTAGACTGACAGATAACAAGGTCACCCAATGAGATTCTGGCTGGAAAACAGATGTGAATCTGGGTCTTCCAGGTCCTGGTTGAACGCTAACCACTATACTGCAGATGGGTATCCAGCACAGATGGATAAAAGGCTTTAACTTTTATGTTGGAAGGGTTCTGCTTCATGTTATAGGGCCTGGTTTGGAGGGTTGTAAGATTTTTCCTGAAAATCCTGGAGATATGGCCCTGTCAGGCATTATATTTAGGGCTTTCCCAGTGCCTTCTGTAGAAAGGAAAAGAGCCACCAATTATCATAATGGACCCAGGGAGCCTTATATGAAAACATGCCTGTAGTTCAGTGTTTTTCAGTTGCTGTAATGTGTTATTCAGCAATGCACTTATTGGTACACAGCCCTTTCCAAAGTTGTCTTGCTTCCTCCCATGTCTGTAGTCAGCATTTCCAGAAAAAAGAACTTTACTTGTGCTTAAAGCTTGCTAATGTCATGTTTAGTTTTCAGCACTGGTGTGTAGGTATTGACAATATGGAACTTATTATTTAGGTCTTTTGCATACCTTTTGCAGCAAATGTACACTTTGAAAAACTGTTTCAATAGTAGGTGTTAATTTGTATTGAAAGCATCCTATCCATGTTACTCAGAAGTAAATGCTTCTCTGTCCAAAAGTACTTACTCCCAATTTAGATGTGTTTAATCTTTCAGCAATATGGTACAATTCAAATTCTCTAAAACAAATAGAAGTCTTATTGACTTCAGATGAATTCCACCCATACAACACAAACTGTTTGTGTAGTACTGTTTACACAAACCCAAACTTTCCTTTGTCTCTTAATTACTATTTTTTCCTTCAGAATTATTATCGTGGGTGACAGGAAAGACAAAATACTTATTTTGATTACTTTTTTCCTCTTCCAGCTATCGATTTAATAAACAACTTGCTTCAAGTGAAGATGAGAAAACGTTACAGTGTTGACAAATCACTTAGTCATCCGTGGTTACAGGTATAGCTAACGCATACCAACTTTTTGTGTTATATGTTACCCAGTTCAATTACATGAATCATAATCTGACTCAAGTAGTTGACAGGTCTTGTATAAATGAAAACTTGGAAAGTTTATTTGATTCAATTTGAGTAGAGCTATCTATTTTTCCTTCCTCTCTTTTTTGGGCATGATGAGAGTTTGTTTAATTTGGTCTGGGTTTAGCAGTATGCACTGGGTTATTTGAAATAATGGATGTTAAGAGTAGTAGTTTTGGGATTTAGAGTGACTTCTCTGACTCTCATTACTTTATAGCATTGGTTGTTGTATCATACAGCCAGCCACCGTTACTGGCTGTGGCGAGAGTGAGGAACTTGTCCACCATCAGAACTGAATACTGTTGGGTAACACACTGTGCTTTTAGAAATGAATCACTGCGCTATTAAGATCAACATTGTGTTCAGAAACCACTCATCTAAACTTTTCTTTTTAGGATTATCAAACTTGGCTTGATCTTCGGGAGTTTGAAACTCGCATTGGAGAGCGTTATATTACCCATGAAAGTGATGATGCTCGCTGGGAAGAACATGCGTATGAGCACAATCTTGTATACCCCAAACATTTCATTATGGCCCCCAATCCAGATGATATGGAGGAAGACCCATAATTGTTATCCAGGGAAAGGCGCTTAACTTAAACCATTACTGAGCAAGTATTGCTCTTTGCTCTTCAGTCTATAAAGCAGTGAAGGATCTTCCATCAGTTTTTGGATGGTCTAGATGATTTGGGAAAGGCTCCACATCTCTAGTTACTGTGACTATGAATGTGATCCGGCACTGGGTTAAAAGCCATGAAATATTTGTGTAACATTGCCTTACTGGTACATCACAGTGATGCTACTGGCCGATGAAGTGCACAGAGACTTGATGTAGTATGTGAAATTTCCAGGGTTTTTGTAGTTTACACAATAACAAAATAATTTTAATGGTTTTCTAGTTCCTACCTACTAAGCCATAGAATACTATTTTCTGGTATTTAGATACACCTGTTATGAAGCTGTAGAGAAACCTGAAATATATACCATGACCAAATAACTACAACAATGCTTGATTTTTAAGCCCCATACAAAACACTGGTAGAATATTTATTTAGCAGGTATGAGTTGGAAAAGCAATAAAAGTAAAGGGAGCCAATAATTTTAGGGCAGATTTGTGGTCCTTCTGCTTAACTAGAGCAGCCTCTTGATATATGGAAGTGCAGAGCACTAAAAGTATTCCATAATCCCACTTAATACAGACAAGGTGTATTTTCACCTTTACACTTACATTAGAAGAACAGCAAAGCATTATGGTGAATTATCATTGTGTGGCAGATGTTTGTGTGACTTTGAGGCTTATGGAGGGCTTTCGGCCTTCATTTATCCATAGGCCAGGATCCAGAGATGTAATTTGCATACTGCTGCAAAGAAAAAAGTGCTCCACTGGTTGTTTTTTGGGCGCAACAGTTCCATGTGCTAGACATAAACTTTTAAAAGCAATTGGTTTCTTTTGCAGTGGGAGTTGTTGCTCCAGCCAATTAGCATCCAGTGCACAACTAAGATCTTCAGTTGTTTAGCCTTCCACTGTGGAAATGTGATTTGTGGTGGGAAGTTTAAAGTAGTAGGTGCATCACAATAGCCTTGTGGTGGTGGGGGCATACTTCTGTGCTGTCATTCATTTTGGTCTGGAAGAGACTTGTCTGCTGCAGTTTGACCCCAAAGAATCTTTTAATTTCTTGAAAGGAATAAAATTTTACTTAATTTTCAATTAATTCTAGTAACTAGAATCCAGAGTGTAATATATCCTTACGATCTCTGGTGTCATGGAAGAAGATGCGGTGATTTATATTTCCAGGTTGCTCTTTGCTTTCTGCTGTTTGCTTTTCTTCTGCCTTCATTAAACCCTGTAGTCTAGCAAAATCACTCTTAGCTGCTGGTGATGAGGGGGTTGTGGCCTTTTGCCTCCCACTTGCTGGGTTTGTCACTCAGAAGTTAAGGGTGGAAAGAGAGTTTTCCCTCTCCCTCCTTCCTGTCCCACACAAATTTACTTGCAAGGCATTCCGCTTGATGCAGTTGGCTTCTTCTTAAAAGATCTACTGATAGGAAAAGGATGGGAAGTGCCTTGGAGGAAGGGCTAAAACCTGTCACCTTTCTTCCTTTCCCTTCCTGTTAGCAAGTCTGCTTACAAAACACTGACATTTAATCCTCACAGTTCTCAATTACAGATGAGAATCAATTTGGCAAGCACTCCTAGATTTAATGAGTGTGAATGGGTGGTACTTTATAGATAAAAAAGTTAACACAATTATATGAATTCATTTCCTGGCCACTGTTTGTTCCATCATAGTGTTAATTACTGCTGTCTGAATAGCAGCCTGTCAGTTCTGTTTTGCATCTGCTTTTCTTCTTTCTGATTTCCTGTCCATCTCCTTCCTCAGGTCGGTCTTCAGCATCTTCTCTTCCTCAACTGTCATCAGCTGACTTCTTTTCACTTTGCTTTCTCCCAGCATTTCATGCCCTCCTTTCACTTGCCCTGCATTCTGTCATTACAGGACTAGGCTTTACACTTGACATAAAAGTTATTCCTGTGCATGTCTGTGAATTACAACTATGTAAAGGGCAAGAGAGGAACACAGAAGAAGAATCTCAAAAATCTTATCCCAATAAGAAATGTCCAGTGCATACATTCCCTTAAGTTAAACCAAATTTTTTGATCTGGAAAAATGATGGAAGCAGCAGTTCAAGAACAAGGCTATATGAAGATAACCTCAAGCAGTCTCAGAACATTAAAGGCTACTGGACAACCAGTGCAAATGTCACTAAAGTAAATCTAAAATAAAAACCTTGCTTAATTTTTTATTTCATCTCAACCAACTGTTCTGTTTATAATAGATGACTGGCAAACAAATGAACTAACCTGGATCTAGTTATGAAGTTAACATTTTCAGGGAAATGTGGTCTACAATTCAAATAAGCTGTATATAAATGTCAGCAAGAACCAGATGTGCAGTTGAAGCGTTCTGTGAAATTTTCATGGCAACACTTGCTCTGGCCAAGGCATGCTGCTGTAGCTGTTGCAGCTGCAGCAAAAAACTTCAAAGGAAGTTCCAACAGTGTGTGGCCCCATCTCTAGGATATAGCTTCATTTGATCATGACCTTTAACAGCTGTTCACAGGCCAGTTTATTTCCCAAACCCTCTAACAGTAAAAGGATTTGGCCACCTCTCCATCTCTTCCTCTTGACCTTAAATTTATTAGTGTGTTCTGGATACTCTGTGAGCATTCAGTATAATGGAATTTTCTATGCTATACAATCTCCAATTAGATGCCACAAGTAGAGGAAAATGTGTCGAATAATATACACTATGATGGAGCAAGCTTTAGAAGGACCTTGTATAATTATTTAATTTGAAACAAATATTGTTGATTGTAATGTTTTGTTGCTTTGCTTCAGTTGCCAGACAAACTTACAGACACACTCAATTTCAGTGGTAGCATTTCTGTAATGTGCAAATTTTAGATGAACGGTGCAATTCACAACCTCCTTATTTTAGTCTAGCAGGAGTGAAGCAGAACAATGACTGTGTGCCATTGGGGGTTACAGATTCATAGTCTGAGGCATATGAGTTGCAACGGCAGGATATATGAAATATGGGTGTTTATTCTTCCATTTGTGTGTGTCCCTTGATTTATGTTCAGCTGAATGTGAGCGGACTCAGCTAAAAAATACTGAGGTAATGTGATGTGAAAATTCTGCCTGTGGCATTTTGATTTATGAAGACTATTTTGCATGTGCAACTCATCACTGGATGTTGTTGTCACTGAATAGAGAACATGCATTTGTAAGTTCACTTAGATCCTACAATCCTTAAAGCAGTGTTTTAGACTCGAACTTTCATTAGCCCCAGCCACCACGTCCAATGGGCAAGGATAATGGGAGTAGGAGTCTAATAACATATGGAGGATCATGTGTTCACCACCATTTTTAAAAGGGGTTTGTAGTGCACCTATGGCCTGCTTCAAACCAGAATTTGATTAGGATCATGTGGATTGATTTATGATGGACTGCTGCATGGATGTTTCTGCATTGTGCAGAATGTTTCACTAACTCACTGATGTTTACTGTGACCCATATGAATCACTGGCCTAATTTCAGGCATATTTGTTGAACAGATTTTGAGTGTCAGCTATGCACCTGCAGTTCTTCATGTCTTTGCTCTGTATTCAGAATACTTGGACTGAAACTTTTTGTATCTTATTTTGTTATCCCATTACAAACTCCAATGTTACATGGTAATTAATGTGTAAAAGTACTGATTATGTAGGTAGTTACCTACATGACTGATGCTTTTATTATCGAAGTGAGTGGACAACCAAGAATCTGTTTGATTGCAGGAACTTTGCCAAAGCAGTAACATGTAAATTGGGTCAGTGGGTTGCAAGTAACATGTGGATTCGAAGAACATTCATTTCTACAACCTTGAATTGGAAATTGTTCCAGGTAATAAAATTCTACAACTGGGGGAGACCCTCTGAAATAATGCAGCTGTTTGGAAATGCAAGAGACATGTTTAATGTGGATGAAACCTTCTCCAAACCACAGAGTCCAAAATAATGAGCCAGGATTTTTTAGGAGATTATCCTTGTAGTTAAGCTACAAATGTATTTGTATTTGGGGTTCAGTCCAAGTAAATCTAGAAACTATTCTAGAAAATGTTTCTCACCTATAGAAAAGGTCATTGTAATTTTATTGTCACCAGTTACTTAACCTTTTCTACAGTAGGCGTTGGAAGCAGTGCTCTCAGTGGGGAGAATCCACAGCACAGAAGAGAATGACTAAGTCTCAAAGGCAGACAAAATGTCATGGATAAGTGAAATGATTGGAAGCCCCTATCATAAATGGTCCAATCATGTTGTAAAATTATTGGAAGCTACTATTCATTTTTTTGAATATACAGCTAGAACTATCTGTATTTATAGCATGGTATTGAACACTGAAAGTAGCTGTTCTAGCAAAGCACATTTTGTTGTGGCATAACTATTAATCTATTGGAAGTGTTCATAGATGTTTCACTGTTTTGTCTTATTGTTTCTTTGTAAACTTATGCAACAACAGAATAGGATCAATATTATTTTGGATTGACTCAGTTGTTATCCTATAGATGTCTACTCAGAAATAAGTCTCCTTGAGTTCAGTGGGGTTTGCTTCCAGGTAGGTGTATATAGGATTGCAGCCTTAAGATCAGTTGTAGCACCAGAGAGCCATATTTAAACAGCAGTAAAGCAAGTCAAGAATGTACAGTGTCAGGTATGCCTCTTGATTTAATTTCAGGTTTCAGGATAGCAAAATTTTGGACCAGTAGGGTAGGAATAAAAGCCCTGTTGTGGTTAAAGATGAGAAATAACTGGAATGTTTCTACTCTATAACAGCTGTTACACACATTTCACAAACCATAAATAAACTGCATAGCTTGCACTCTAACTTTCCTATGAATGCCTACAAATATTATTAAATCAAAGCTTTAAGTCACTGAAGGTTGGCATTAAATCTGTTGCTCCAGATGAACTTGTACCCAGTGTTGCATTATCATTAATCTTTGTTTTTCAGTTAAGTTGCATTCATTGAAGAAATAGTTCTGTATTGATGCTAGAAGATATTCATGTAAAACTTGTAGCCTCAAAAAGACACTGTCAAGTACTTTTTATATTTTTATATGTCCCGTTGTTTGTAAATATCCTCTAAGCTTGAAAATAAATTTTATTTCCCTATCATGTGTCTTTTCCCCACTATTCTCTGTACTTCCTCTAACTTTGGTAACTTTGGTAACTGTATCTAAATCCCTGTGTGCAGGCATTGCTACAGAAAAGCAACATGATTGTTATGACACCTATCTACATACCCCTATTTCCATGATTTGCAATGGGAAGCCTGCACTGTTCTGTTAAAGCATTCACATTTGGGGTTCACTTCCATGAGAGTTCACCAAAGCCAGCAACAAATGCTGAACGTGATGTCGAGTCTTTTGACTTCTTTTGCTGATCTGAAGCTGTAAATCTGTAGTGAGGTAACATAGCAAAAAAGAGGAAACGTCCTCCCATTTTATCCAGGTCCATTAGCATTTCATAACTTCGAAGAAGCTGAGTCTGAATGGCAGCATCATTGACACTTTTCAATAGTACCTAAATGGGAAAATGAATGATTTTAATCCCCTTTAAAATGCAGAATTGTCCAACTGTGCTACCTGTAACTTGGCTACTTTCCATCCTAGAATTACATCAATCTCCTGCCCTTCCAAATTGGTATATTCTGAATTTTAACTTCTTCATTTGATAAATTTATATCCCACCCTTCAAAATAAATAATGCAAGTTCTGTCTCCCATTACAATGAGACTTAAATCAGCTACAGATAGTCTAAGTGTATTCAGTTAAGTAAGACTAGTTTTTATAAACTAGCCAGAAAGTGGCCCCTACCTGCAGTCTGATATCAATGCCCATATTTTTCAAAAAATCATGTTGCTTTATGGGACCCAAGGTCGCTACTCTTTCCTGTGCTATTTTTCGCAGGTAACTGAAGTCAACATCTGCTGTGAGGTCCGCTGTTCCTGGAGATATTAAGACATTGTGAAGTTCATGTCCACGGAATCCCTGAAAAATAATAGAAAAGGGGGGGGGGAAATGGTTCACTTAGGCCCTGCAGCTTTTGGGGTTGCAGACAAATATAGAGCACAGAGGAAGGGCGACCTCTAATTATAAAAAGGGGATTTTTAAAGTGTGGAATTATTTTTGAAAAATTGTATGCTGTCTTAAGCTACAAAAGGTTCCCTTTCCAAAACCTTACCACTTATTGCTGGCTATAACATTGACAATAGATAAATGCCACAAAATGGTGCACTTCTACTCTACCTTTTATCACAAAGCTACTTTAGTAACTGCCCCAGATAGTAGAGAAGAAATTTAAGCTTTGGAAAAAACAGACTGTTCATGCAAACTGTCCTGTAGGAACCTGTATAAATCAACCTACCCTGAATGTATCTGTTTTGGTTCCATTGTGGCCATAATCTATGATCAGTGCATTGCCCCCATTCTTTTCAATATTATAGGCCAGCTTCTGGATGATGATACCAGCATCAGGACACACTTCTATATGATCTCTGGATTCTTTGTCCTAAATGAGAATTCAGGGGTTGAACAATCAGTTATGTAGCAGTATATGTACACATGCCTACAGCTATAAGTTCTGACACTTTCCTGCAGCTTCCCTCAAGAGAATTTTGGGTTGTGAGTTTTATGGGGGAACATGAATCGTCCATCAAACCTGCAATTCTCAGGATTCCCTGCAGGGAAACGATAGCAGGAAATCTGCAAGACGGGGTTTGCCACATGTCTATCTGGATCCTACATTTGTACATTTGCTATGAAATAAAACCCCTTGTCGGAATAAACTAGATGTGGTATTTGTTGCATTTTAGTAATGATCTTACTAGTTATTTTGATAAATACCAGGTAAGCTGCTAAACAAGATTCTATAGTTTCCTTGGGAATCTATAGCTTAATATTCTGCTTGTCCATCTCTTTTCCTAAAATGAAATACAGATGTATCACACTTACTGGTCTGGTTTCGCATGGGAAGTAGCCTTTCCTTACAATTTTATTGCACATAACAAATGCATACTAAGACGTTATCAATAAAAACCGACAGATAAGTATGTTTGAAACAGTGATAATAACTGCAGTAAGTACATTTTGACAACAGTGAGCAGCTCAAAATATGTAACACAATGGCAGTATTAGCTGGATGGAGAGGATTATATAAGTGAGCTTACATGTATGAAGGCTTTTGCAGCAGGAGTAGCAGATGGCGCAAGGACAAATCGCAGCTTGTCAGGAGTGTCTGGATCAATGTCAACCAACAACTCACGCCACCCCTTTTCTGTTTTCTGTTAATTTAAAAATAAGTTGGATACGGATTTTATTGAACATTGTCAGCTACACTGTTTACCATTTCATGTAAGTTTATTCAAGGATATGCTCTTGACAAAAAAGCTGATTAATCATTTATTATACTTTTACCTCTCAGTGAAGTTCTTTAAAAGCAAACATGAACAGATTTTGCTTCACTAATTTGTACCATTGTGGAAAAGTTCCTGCTGTATTCCTTAGTATTCTGACCAGTAGAAACAAAAAACTCAGTCAACTGTGTTGATCCATTATTACACACACTTGCACATCTGAGAGCAGCTGTGTTCTGTTTAATATCCAATTTATTAGAATCAGCATGGCAGTAATCCTGTGCATAGTTTCCTATAAGCTCTTATCAAAACTCTGTGGTACTTGCTTCTGATAGGATAGATTGTAAAGCACACTGGGCGTTAACAAAATACTGTGAGCCAGCTGAAATGCAAGTGTTAGCTTTTAATTAGGAATGCTAGAAGCAAGAAGCAGGAAGCTCATGAAAAAGAGAGGAAACAATCTCCAGCCTCAGCTTGACTGTTTCCCCCATTCTCTGACTTCTATGCTAATTTTCTAGAAACACCAGGAAAACTGAAAGTGGCCTTACCACCACATTCACCTGCCAGCAAGGAAAGTCCGTACGTAACTTTGCCATTCTAGCAGATGTCATGTCTTCTGTTCTGAAAAAAGTCCTGGAGCAGTGCTCCCCTACATTTCTCCTCCAATGCACCACTGATACTGGCCAGTAATAATATTATTATTTATTAAATTTGTAAAAAAATATATACAAATTTATATGATATGTATACCAACCTTGTAGAATAGATAAACAAGTGTGCAATTAGTAGAATAAGAAAAACACAAATCCTGCCATTACCTATTTAAATCAATAGATATAGTTAAAAGCAGAATCTTGTATTATTGCAAGACTGCTGACTTTTGTCATTGTCTTGTTGGGCTGTGTGTGTGATGAAGGGGAGCCATACTGGGGTGAAGGCATCTTCTTCTATTTGTCCCTTGTCAACACTCACCCACCCCACTCACAAAGTCCACCACAGCCAACCACAAATGAACAATCACACCCTATGCCAACCCTGACCTCTCTCACCACCAAAGGAGCACAAGCGAACAACAGAGAACCTGCACAAACAATGCTGACACAAAACCCTACATATATTAAGTAAAATAGAAACATCGTCAACCCACCCCACCCCACCCATCCTGCCCACCTCTACCCCCCTTTTCTTCCTAATGTCTCAACAAACGAAACTGATTTGTAAAAATGTTACATGGAAAAAATGCAAGAGACATTGCACATACCTTTGTAAATCAAGAAAATCTTTAATAAAAAATACTTTATATAAAACTTTTGCTATATAAAAAATGCTGGGAATTCTAAAATAACCAGGATGAATTTAACTTAAGGATTTGACTTAATTTGCATAATAAACCGGTACACTTCATTGTACACAATAAGTTGTCGTTAAGTTAAATTCATTTCTTATTTCATGTACTTATTAAAGCATGTCAGTTCCATGACACAGACACACTTGTTCTCTACCTCCAATGGATTGTACCGTAGTTTTGTTCTCTTTCTAAATGGTAAATACTTTTAAAGTCAAGTCATGCAATAAAGAGCTATCATACCTGAAATTTGTGTATAGGAAGAGCATCAAAAAATTCATGTGCTAAATAAAAACTGAAGCCTAAAGGAAAAACAAAGTGTCAATGAAATTATAACATCTGAAACTAACATTTTCCACTTAAATAGCATCCCAAGTCTTCCCTTGAAACTGTTGTATGAGGTATCTGTTGCACTAGATTCAAAACTAAAATTTCAAGCACAGTATGAAGACCCATTAGAAAATTGTTTTACCACCACAAAAATTGAAACCTTCAAAAACAGATTTACTATAAACATTTTGCAAAAAAAACACACCTATCCAAACTCACATTAAAACATACCAAGGAACAGATCTCCCGTTATATAACCTCTGGACACCCCACCACTACAAAGCTTTAAAAGAGAACTAGTGACAGTTCAATAAATGCACACACACACACAAACACCAAACCTTACCTTCTGGCACATCATTCAGGTCTTGGTACCAGAAAATTGGCAGCCTGGTCTTAGTAATACCTTGCATGTAGGTAGTGGGACTCTCTGTTAATTCTGTCTTTCCTTCTGTGAGTACTGATGCTTGAATCTCACTTAATTTTGGACTGATTTCCACCAAATGAACAGAAATATCACATTTACTAAGTACAGAACTAAGCTGATTAAAAACCTGTAAATGAAGAAGTTTAGTTAGAGACAAAGAACATGTAGTGATTTTTTAAAATTCTTCAAGGCTGTGCATAAAAGACTTCTACAACAGTTTTATAGTTATTAGCTTGTATCCAATGTTGCCTGTATGTGAGCAGAATGGATTTCCACTCATGCAATGCAGCTTTGCATTCTTCTTTTCCCTCCCACACTCAAAATCCACTCTGGAGAACTGGGGGAGACACCTGAGATTTGAAGGGGGCACGGGAGGGACTGCTGAGAAGAGGAGAGAACAGTAAAGACCTGTTACGCAAGCAAAACTCTACTTGTGCAACATTGGATTCCTCCCTTTATTTTTCAAAATGATAGTGGTTTTTCTTAAGCACTTAGGGTTAAGTGGCATGTCAGCTACCTTGGCATCACAATGAAATTCCTGATGTTAAACCTGAAAGGCAGGGATATAAATTTGTTTTGCAGGCCAATAAGACAGAAACTGGTAGGTACTAGGGACCAAAGAACGGCTGAAAATCAATGAGATATAGACAGAATTTCTAAAAACCATAACTCTGCTGTGCCTCGCAAAGGCTTGTTTTGAGGCCTGATAAACCAAACTTTATGAAGTCACGAAAGAGCACTGGGATCCAGGGGCGTAGCAAGGTAAATTGGTACCCGGGGGCAAAAAAATTCTTGTCAACCCCCCCCCCCCCAAAGGCGTGGGAAGGTCAGGTGGTACCCGGTACGGAAAATTTCTTGACAACCCCCCCATTGATTCCCCCCCCCTGCAAAAATGGTTTTACGTTATGTCATATTTTCTTACAAAGGAATAAGAACAAGTAATAATAATAACAAACTTTTATTTATATCCCACCCTCCCCAGCCGAAGTCGGGCTCAGGGTGGCTAACATCAGATACATAACATTGGTATAAAATCGAACAATAATTAAATTACCTCCTAAAAGCATCTCAAAATCAAAATCAAATTAAAGTCTAATTACAGTAGATGGTTTTCCACAGGGTTAGGGTTGGGAACAGTAAGTGCTCCACTGAACTGAAATTTCAGCCTTCACGACATAGGAAAACAGCCAAGTAAACAGCTATTTTGGTGGAGGAGGGTCAAGATATTAACTGATATGTATGAAATTTCATATATAGCTATATAATCCCTAGTAAGATAAGACCTTTGGAGCAGACATTTTCAAAAAAAAAAATTTCCCAAAAGAAATTGTTTCTTGATAATTTGTCACCCCCTCCATTATGCAACATGGGGCAGCCCCCCCCCTTGCTACGCCCCTGCTGGGATCAAGTATTCTTTGCCTCCTTCTTCCTGTCATGCACTGGCTTTAGAGTAACAATTCTGCTTTGTATTCAGCCATAGTTTGCCATTACATTAGAACTGGGAAACTCTGGTTTAATGTTGGTTAACAAACTAGGAAAACAAGCTGGGTCAAGTTCGGATGTAACAAAATATTTGGCTTCATACAGACTAGTATGATGGTGATGATAGTTATACACTCATGTTAATGATGATACATAACAGAAGGAGGACTGGGGTAAGGGAAGAGCTCTAGGCCATGACACTTGTTCAAGGCCTTGTAAACCAAGATTTATTTATGTGACACCAGCTATTCTGCACTAGACAGAAAGGTTTGAAACAAACGAGGGTTTCCTAAAGCTTGCTATCTAGTGCAGAATAGCAGGTGAAACAAAGAATTTTAAGAATTTCAGCCTGAAATATACAAAAAAGGCAGGTTTCAAACCACCAGACTATGGAGGAAAATGTTGTATTTACTTACCCGCAAAATATCACTAGTAAGACTACCTCTTCCTGGGCCCAATTCCACCAGCTGAATTTTTTTTGGCTTGCCAGCAGCCATCCATTCACTAACAAACCAAACACCTATTAACTAGAGAAAATAAATAGATGTAATATTTTTTTTCATCCTATAGAACACTTTAGTTGAAAATTGAGTGGCACATAAGCATTTCATCTCAGAGAAAAATGAAAATTTAAAAGCTTACAATCATAGTAAAAGGGCTGCAGTTTTGCACACAGTAAAATTGCTTAAACACTATTGAAATACATATGTTTACTGTATGCAGGATGGTAGTTGATGTTTTCCTGAATCTTCATGTTCAGTGCTTAGAATAACTCTTCCTGGGAGCACAGCCTGGGAGTCATTTTGGACTTGCAGCTGTCCATGGAGGCACAGGTCAATTCTGTGTCCAGGGCTGCTGTTTACCAGCTCCATCTGGTACGCAGGCTGAGACCCTATCTGCCTGCAGACTGTCTTGCCAGAGTGGTGCATGCTCTAGTTACCTCCTGCTTGGATAACTGCAATGCGCTCTACATGGGGCTACCTTTGAAGGTGACCCAGAAACTACAATTAATCCAGAATGCGGCAGCTAGACTGGTGACTGGGAGCAGCCACCGAGACCACATAACACTGGTCTTGAAAGACCTACATTGGCTCCCAGTATGTTTCCGAGAACAATTCAAAGTGTTGGTGCTGACCTTTAAAGCCCTAAATGGCCTCAGTCCAATATACCTGAAGGAGCATCTCCACCTCCATCATGCTGCCCAGACACTGAGGTCCAGTGCCGAGGGCCTTCTGGCGGTTCCCAGAAGTGAAGTTACAGGGAACCAGGCAGAGGGCCTTCTTGGTAGTGGCGCCTGCCCTGTGGAACACCCTCCCACCAGATATCAAAGGAAAAAACAACTACCAGACTTTTAGGAGACATCTGAAGGCAGCCCTGTTTAGGGAAGCTTTTAATATCTGAAGGACTATTGTATTTTAATATTTTGCTGTAAGCCCCCCCCCCAGAGTGCCTGGGGTATAAAAAACAAATTATTATTATTATTATTATTATTATTATTATTATTATTATTATTATTATTTTATCTTCAGAATCAGACAAATCAAGACTGGGAAGGTGGCTTGGATTCTTGTATATCAAAAGAATTAACTAACAGTGCAGTCTATATGTGTTAACTCGGAATCAACTCCTTCAATGGGGCTTACTTCTGGGTATCGAACTGCTGCCTAAATTCCTAATGAAAGATACTTACTTGGGAGTATTTCTTTCTTAACTTAGTGGGATTTATTACATCATTAACAATGACATCAGATTGCTTAAGCAGAAATTGTCTCTCTTATTATTTACCATGGATAGGTATATACTGAAAAGAACCCAGCTTAACTTTAAGATCTTAGGAAAACTTTTAAGTGTACTGTATTTATTTACTATTTGTTGCTTTTCTGCATATCTGTGTCCACAGTGGCTCACAATACAAGAATAGCAATACAATAGCAGGAATACACATCAATACATCATTACAACAGTAATTTGCCAATTCATTACAAAATCTAATATAGCACTCCAAACATGTAACAGTTCATTTCAAGAACAGCAACATCTTAAATTCGTTGCAAGTTAGACAATATCAGTCACAAAAACTAACATAATCTTAATTGTTAAAATGCATAAGCCAGAGAGTAAGGTGTGATAACATTTCCCACTGTTCTCAGATATTAGTAAATCATATAACCAGCAGCAAGTTTCTCAAAGTATGAAGTGCAGGAAATAGTTGTCATCATTTTTGCAACAGCTTCATTAAAAATGCTACACACAGAAGTAGCAGGCTTGATACTGAGAAAATGCACTTTTTTTGTAAATTGAACAAACGTTTGGAAATTGCTTTCAGATACTTCAGAGACAGAATAGTGACACTGCTCTGTATGGAAGAAGACTAGTATGCAAACCTTGACAGGATAATGGCTTAAATAGCAGCACCATAAAATGTTACCATATCTCATTAGATAAAATGTACTTTAAAAAATGTACCTCCCCAAAGATCTGACTTATTTCAGGTGAAGTAACAAAATCTCCTTTTTCACCTAGCATGTCACGATGCATATAGTATCCCTATAGAAGAAGAAAGAACCAATCAGTTCCCAACTCTTGATTATGTTCACTTGCTAGTTAGCTACAACACTGAAATTGTTTAATGAAAGAAACTAACAGCCCTCTTAAAATATAAACAATGTCCTCATCCTTAAACTCAGCTAGGAAACTATATGGGAGGAGGGCTGAAGAGACAGAGAGCCTTAATACAGACTAGCTGAAAGACAGAGGGGCACATACAGTGGGTTAAGAAGCCATGGCCTGAGGCAAGGATGGGTGGCAGAGGCACACAGCTGGTAAGAGAAAGAGCCAAGGATGAAAGAAAGCAAGAGTGAGGAAAAAACTCACGGAGGGCCAGAGACTAGGAGGGGCCACTGATGTAGGCAGAAGGGAGTGAATGAGCAATCCTTATCCCCAAATTTGCTGGCTAGAGGGTGTTAGGATGGAGTGGGTGTGCCTCTTCTCTAGTAAATGAATGGCATGCCTGATGCAGAGGCCGCTCTAGGATCGCTCCATAGGCATTGATCTATTGCAGGCCTCAAAATGTGGCATTCTAAGGGCAGGGCAGAGGCACTGCCATCTGATATCAAAGCCATCCTGATTATCCAGTAAGCTCCAGCTCACTATCTTAAGGGGCAATTTTTGGACAACAGCCATACCTTGGATACAATGTGATGACAACTTGTATAAAAGTTGTCTTTGTATGTCTAAAAAGTTAAGCATAAACAAATGAGATCATTTGAATGAGAATGTAAAACAAATCACAAAGAAACTATACTACACAGTTATCATAGTAACGATGTACAACCAAAAGCTTAGTACGCAGTATAGATCTCACCTTCTCTCCAGCCATACTACCACCTTGTCTCCTAGGGCTGGAGTTCCTCACCCTTCAAAACCCCCTTGCAATGCAGTTCTAAGTGGGGTGTGTGGAAGATGCGAAGTGGTGGAATGACCACCACTTCCATAGCCCTGCTGGGTTGCTAGAGTGGGTAGTGTGTGGGGCTGATTTACTGTTTTGCCCCCTGCATGTATCTTTGTTTTTTTATATATTAAAAAATCCCCCCATTGGTTTGAATTGGGGTCAGGGTCAGGGCTGGCATTCCTTCTCCTCTACCTCCCCTTATTCTTTGTGCAGCATCATTGGTACAAGCTTCATCTGAATAATAGACAAACATAAACTGGAGCTTCAAATCCCAAAGTGAAATTTGAATGATGCACATTTAGTGGTACTGTTCATACCTTCACAGGATTAGTCAAAACTTCCCGCATATATTCAGCAACTGTAATGGGACCAGTTGACTTTATTTTCATCATTAGATGCTTCAGCATTGGAGTCACTGGACTGTTTTCCTCTGCTTTACTTTCTGAACTAAAGCACTGGCATTTCAATGTAGTGGAACGACCTATGTAAAAACATAAGATCAGCCACCCACAAATGATCCACTGAATAAATAGTATCTCTAGAAGTGGCTAATATGAGCTATGTTTGAGGAAGCATACAAAGCAACTAAATGATGATCAGAGGAAACATTTTTTTTAAAAATGGTGTAGGTGTGGGGCCATCAGCTTGTTAAAGATCCCTGGAAAACATGGGGAACTGAACATTGCTTTGTAAGAAAGTAGTATTTAAATTCTAAATGCATTACTTGACCCAAAAAATTATCAATCAAGATGCAGAAAGTCCCAGCTGCAATTGCTGGCATCAGCAGGTAGGCTAGGGAAAGACCTCTGCCTGAAACCCTGGAGAGCTGCTTGTCAGTGTAGACCAGGCATGTCCAAAGTCCGTTTCGGGGACCTAATCCGACCTGCCGGTCAGTTTAATCCGGCCCTTGTGGCAGTTTACTTCCTGGGGTAAAATCCTTAAAAAACCTCAACTTCAATCCTAAAAAAAGGTCAACAACTTTGGTTGGCCCTCTGGTTCAGTGTTTTTCAACCACTGTTCCGTGGCACACTAGTGTGCTGTGAAATGTTGCCTGGTGTGCCGTGGGAAAAATTGAAAAATTACTTTATATATAGTCAATATAGGCACAGAGTTAATTTTTTTAACATTTTCTAATGGTGGTGTGCCTCGTGATTTTTTTCATGAAACAAGTGTGCCTTTGCCCAAAAAAGGTTGAAAAACACTGCTCTGGTTGGCCCTCACGGACCTTCACTTCATCAAATCTGGCCCTCTTTGAAAAAAGTTTGGACAGTACACTGCCTGACTCAGACAAAGGGGTGACTCAGTCACTTAATGCAACTTCCTGTGCTTCAAAGGCATGTGAATAAATGACCTGGGTCAAACAAATTAGGCAGGATCCAACCAAAACGAAGTACTATTAAGCTCCATTGAAATCAGATTGCTCATATTTACTGATTCCTGCCTGTTCTTTTCCATTCTTGCTATTACCACTAATTGACTTTTTCTGGTGGTGGGCAGAACTCCCTTTCCCCTTTCTCGTAGAGTGGGGGCAAGGTGATACAGAAGCAGTTGCTCAGAGCAAATATTTGGGGGGTGATGTGCATTTCTCTGATCATCACCACTGCTTTCTACTTGCAATTGGAGTTGCGGTGTTAACTGGGCGGCTTCTTACATGCAAAGCTGGATAGTTTCTGCTCCAACAGGACCCCCAAGGTCTCTTCAAACTCTACAATTCTGTGATTCTAGGGCTCAATACAGGGAGCTGCCTGGTTTTTTGTGGGAGCGTCTTTGTAGAGGGAGCGGGTCTGTAGGGACTGACACGAGGAACTCCTGCGAGGCAAAAATTTCCTACCCCACCACCGGTCTCGGAAGTGGGGTACGAGCGAGGCACGGCTGCGAACGCTCTCAGGTTGCAAGCCCCGCGCATTTACTCGGGAGTAAGTCCCACTGAAGTCAACAGGGCTTGCTTCAGAGTACAAGGAGAAGGGGACGACAGAGGACGAGATGGTTGGGCAGTGTTCTCGAAGCTACCAACATGACCAAACTGCGGGAGGCAGTGGAAGACAGGAGTGCCTGGCATGCTCTGGTCCATGGGGTCACGAAGAGTCGGACACGACTGAACGACAACAAAACGCAAGTGAAGTTGTGTTGTTAAGGTACGCTCCAAGCATCGTTCTCTTTACCATGGAGTCGGAGGAAACGGTCGCTTCGCGCGACAACGCGCATCCCCCGGAGAAAGGTTCTCCCCAGCAGTCCGAGCGCCATGCTCGCGCTGTCTGCAGCTCGCGCCGCGGCCTTCCTTCACATCATTGACCCTCTTGTCCTGGCAGCATAATAAAATGATTATTTTGCGAAGCGCCAAAGGAGTTTACCTTAGGGCCCGTGTCTGTACTACGATGCTTATTATTACAATACAAATAGACAATCAGTGCGTCCCTCTCTCTGCCACTTACCTGTTTGTTTCCTAAATCTGTGCAGTTCATAGTACCTTATATGTATCTAGCAGGACCTTTCCCCTTCTAAGTGAGTGTCGTCATCACTACTACCCGGAAGCAAGGGTGACGCATGCGTGGTCTGGCCGAGGGAGATGGCCGCGTTGTCGGAGTTGGAGCTCGAGAAGTCCGACGAGAGAGATGGCGAGGAAGAGGTTGATGATGGAAGCGGCTTTACTCTGGAGGAGGTGCTGCGCCTCGGGGGCACCAAAGTAAGAAAGAGACCCTGAGGCGGCCAGGAAAGGGGTCCAGGGAGGTCCCTGCGCATCTCTTTCCTTCCACGTGGTGGGAAAGGGGTGAGAGCGTTGGGTCAGCCTGGCTCTTTTCCCTCGGAAAGGATGTGCTTTAACAGGCGGAGTTTCTCCAAAAGGGCATTATTCGCCCTGGAAGGAGATGCCATCTGTCTAATGTTGGCTTCTCATGTGTTGCCGTCTTTTTAAACTGGTGGAAATAAATGGCAGATCCGCTGCATGTGTAGCTTGAGGGGTTACACACATAGTATGTGGGCAGCGAACAATTTTTGTTTTCATTTTTAAACATCTCCTCCTCCCTCACTGGGTTTTATACAAAGAGCCTTCTGGCCCCATGCGGACCAACAGATAATATTGTAACAGAAATGTGTGGCCACAAATTCTTATGTCACGACTAACCTGTTGTCCTTAATTTTTTTTTATGTGCTGCCACTGATTAAGACAGATTCCCCCCTCCCCTCGATTTTTGTACATGGTTTTTAGTAAAACAAAAAATAAAAATCCAGCACTTTGAGAGCAGGTGGGACATTTCTTAATACTGGATAGTCCTTACATTGGTGGATATTTCAGAGGTGTGCAAGTAATTTAGAAGCAGTAATGAGCAATGTTGTCTGCGTATGTTATAAGCCTTTTTGCAATATGGATGTTTTATAATGCATGCACTGTCAAATGATGTTATCCATGAATACGTTGCTGATACAACTTGTTACTTTGTTTTATGCAGCAAGATTATATCATGCTCGCTGCTTTGAATGAGACCGAAGAAATTGTAGATGGTGGAAAAAAAGGTGCCATTGATGATCTGAAGGATGGTGAATTGGAGGCATTTATAAAATCACTGGGTGTAAGCAGCTATTCAAATAAATTCCTGATTGCAGCAGATGAAGAAGAAGAAGAGGGAGCAGCAGTTGAAGGAGAACAAAAACTACGAAAAAAAGAGAAAGTCAACCAAAAGGAAGTAAACAGAACTACGGTAGCAAAAAAAGAAAACCAAGTGAAAGGAAGTAAAGGAAAAACAGAGTCAAGTTATGCCCAAGATAATAAGAAACAGTCAGTTCCCAATAGTGCTTTGTTGCTTGGAACAAAAAAAGACAAGGAAGTGGACACTTTTCAATTTCATGAGCGGCAGATACTTCTTATAAAACCAGGGGGCAAATGGTATGATCTGGAGTATACAAATGAATTTTCTACTGAACCCCAAAACCAGTCCCTTGTATCCAAGTATAAGGAATTGGCTCAAAAGCTTTACCAACAAGAGGCAGACCTCTGCAAGAGTAAGGCAAATCTATGGAAAGGATCATCATCAGCTTGGATGAAAACTGTAGTATCATCAGGGACTCTTGCTGACAGAATGGCTGCCATGACCCTTCTTATCCAAGATGCTACTGTCCACTCACTTCAGTTTATAGAGACCCTTGTGAATCTGATAAAAAAGAAAGGTAGTAGAAGGCAGAGTTTAATGGCCTTGGATACTTTCAAAGAGCTTCTCATGACGCATCTTCTACCAGACAATCGTAAGCTGTACACTTTCTCCCAACATCCTTTTGGCTCTCTGGAGAAGCTCTCAAGTGGCAACAGAGATTCGAGGGATAGGCGCCTGATCTTGTGGTATTTTGAGCATCACCTGAAGCACTGGGTGGCTGAATTTGTGCAAGTGTTAGAATCACTGAGCCATGATCCCCTGTTGGCAACAAAAACCCGGGCTCTTGCTGTTGCACATGAACTTCTCTGTAACAAGGTAGAGGAAGAGAAAGCTTTTCTTGTGCAGTTAGTAAACAAACTGGGAGATCCTCTAAACAAAATAGCCACCAAAGCATCTTATCTGCTAGAGACTCTGCTTCATAAGCATCCCAACATGAAAGGAGTGGTGTGTAATGAAGTGGAGAGGCTTCTCTATCGATCAAACATTAGCCCCAAAGCACAGTACTATGCAATCTGCTTTTTGAACCAGATAGTTCTTAGTCACGAGGAGAGTGAGCTGGCTAACAAACTCATTACAATCTACTTTTGCTTTTTTCGGTCTTGTATCAAGAAAAAAGATGTTGAGTCCAAAATGCTTAGTGCTCTCTTGACAGGGGTGAACAGAGCTTACCCTTATGCTCAAGCTAGTGATGAAAAAATAACGGAGCAGATGAATACTTTGTTTAAGGTTTTGCACCTTGCGAACTTCAGCACTAGCATCCAAGCCTTGATGTTGCTGTTTCAAGTAATGGATTCTAATCAGACTATATCTGACCGATATTACACAGCCCTATACAAGTAAGCATCACATACATTTTAATGTTTCTATTAAGCAGCGTTTTGTAGAATATTTACTGCTGATCATTTTTTTTATGGTTCATATGAATTTAAATTGTGAATATTGTGATGGCAAAAGAATTATTTTGTCCCCCTTTGCATATCAGTAGTTGCCTGTCTGTTTTTGGCAATTGATAGGTAAACTGTTTTGCTTGACAATTCATGCCAATGTAGACATCTGTAATGTGGAGGTTTTGTTTTTGTTTTGGTTATTACTGGTATTTTCCAATTGATTATCCTTTATTGAAGCAGGGTTGAGCCAAGAGCCTCCTGTTGTACCAGTTTTTCTTTTTCCTTCCTCTGAACTCAGTTTACAGAACAATCTTAAGTGGGGTGGGGATTGAATTGGCAGATGATCCAAAGGCTTGCTGGCTTGCACCACCCATGGTGGCAGTAGAACACGCTTCTTTTTGCCCCTGTACTTCTTACAAACCCTTACTTTGCCTCTCCAGTTGAAATAAATGGTAGATGTATGTCCATGGACCTTTCTGCTGGCATAGTGGAGGACTCACCAGCAAAGGTCCCATCCACTATCCTAACCTGACTGTCAGTAGATCCGAGGGTTAGGTTGCTTTGTGAATGTTTAAATAAAACAAATGTAGAGATCTGAAGGCCTACTTTTACCCAAATTTTCAAAAACAAAAGGGGAAAAAAGAATGAAAAACAAAATACAAGGGTTCTCTCCCCATTTTTCTGTCCCCCCGTGTCTTCACATATCTAATCAAATGTGACTAATTATGGGATATTATTCATTAAGCAGTGGTCCACTTTAAACTAGGGCGAGTATAAAATAATAATTTTGTGTCAACAGTAGTAGTAAATGATGCAGCTGTCATATGTTGGTCTGTACCTCATATTTCAGAAGAATGAGTGAATTCATGAGCAGAGTTTAATGCTTATAATGCTTATTTTGTTTTTGCAGGAAGCTGCTGGATCCAGGATTAGCACTGTGTGCCAAACAGTCTATGTTTCTCAACCTTGTGTACAAATCTTTGAAGGCTGATATAGTACTGCGGCGGGTGAAAGCTTTTATAAAGCGATTGCTTCAAGTCACCTGTGGTCAAATGCCACCATTCACCTGTGGAGCTTTGTACCTTGTGTCCGAACTTCTGAAAGTAAAACCAGGGTTACGAGTACAGCTGCAGGATCATGTGGTATGATATCTGCCTTATAGAGTTGTTTTTAGCCTGCCTTTGTACAACTAGCTGTTGACTTCAGTTAAAAAAAATGCTTTCAATCCACAATTTTGGCTTTATATGCTATCCCTGGAATGTAACTTATCAGTTTTGCATGATTACCACACTGGTTTCATCGTAAAACTGATTCATTTCCTAGGAATCTGATGATGAGGAACATTTTCATGACCTTGAAGAAGCTGAAGAAGAGGAGGAAAAACTTGTAGATGTTGATGAAGAAACAAAAATAATAAAATTAGAAGAATCTGTGAAGCCTCATGACCCAGCTTCAGGAGCTTCATGGGTACATCACCAAAATCTAGCAGGTAAAAATTGAAAAATTGTGTGAGATTCATCTGGCAGATGTTGACTGGAATGTTTCAGGTCCTAGTAGAAGGTATTAAATTCTGCAAACCTTAATCTGAATGGTGTTACCCAAAGGAAACTTTCCTTATCCAAACTTGTTTATGTGGAGGGGATTGAATAGAGCCAGAGGAAGGCCATCTGCTAAAAGTGTTAGGGAACATTGTCAGTACATAAGACATTGCCAGGGTTATGGGCCATTGTTGCTGCTGCTGTATTAACATATTTCATGAGACATGCGTTACTTAAGTGGTGTCCCTCCCCCCCTTAGTTATATTTCTGTAAGTAAAAAGTGACTTACAATGTCATGTCTCATTCACTTCTCCACCCATCTTTTGAGTTAGGCTGTTGTCATTTCCATTTTACAGAATGGGAACTGAAGCCATGAGACTTTGGCTGGGCTCACGTGACTCCTCTCATGTCCAAGTCCAGAAATCTTACGTTCTTGTTCACTCTGGTTTCTGATCTGTTCTAGACATCTGGCAGCTCTGTGTAATAATGAGAGTATTCTTCTTTCAACTAATCCCACCAGATGTTGCAATGGCACTAAAAGAAACTGGCTTACCTTCCCACTCTGCTACCTAAACCAACATGCATTTTGCAGACTGAGTTGTATGAAATTGGAGCAGGGCACAGAGATTTTTGTTGTACCTTTTGTGGTGTTACTACAGAAGGACTCTCCTGTCTTTGAAATGATCAGGAGAAGATCAGGAGTAGTTGATGTGATGCTCATCAGATTTTGCTCAGGGATGATGGGAGTCCACAACATCTGGAGGGTACCAGGTTGACTACTTTGTTGGATAATTTGGTGTTCCCCTTTTAAGTATCTAGATCTGTTTGTTTTCGATGATACAAAACATGTCTTCTTTTTCAGGTGGCAAGAATTTGGGTAGCTATGACCCATTACATCGAAATCCTTCATACTGTGGAGCTGATAGAACAAGCTTTTGGGAACTAAAGAAGGTACTGTTTTTTCATGAACACCAGGAATTTCAATGTGGCTTTTGTGGAAGGGATCCCAGACAACTTTATTTTATTTTTACAGAAGTTTCCCTTTAACAGTGGGTTTGTTATAGTTTCATTGGTTTGGATCCAGAGTTAGAGTAGGCCCATTTAAATCATTGGTGTAAGTTAAGTCTCTTGAGTTCATCAGGCGCATTCTAAGTATGACCAAGTGTGGAGTCAACCTATTGTACAAGTTTTAAGAGGAGGGGAGCCTTGTTCAAAGATTAGTTCTGGCATCTATCTTATGACTTTACATTGGAACAGGTCTAAGATAACTTCCACCAGCTTCATCCAGCATAGACACTGCTCAGGAATTATGGGAGTTGCAGTCCAACAACATATGGAGGTCCTCACGCTGGCTATCTCAAACCTACAGCTTTCGCTCTCCCTTCCTCTTCCCAGTAGAGGTTACTTCTCAACGTTGGGGATGGTAACATAGTGCTGCAAAACATTTAGATTGACTACATATCATGGGGAGTTTCCATACTGGCACCTGCTGCTGGAGCTAGTGCAGAGCCTGTCTGATGAGGTAGATTCATGTGATAAAAGTGGCATTTAATGTAACATCTAATATGTGGAGAAGTCAGTTCCAGAAACTGCCACATGGCGGATCATGGCCTCTTGCCATCTGGCTTCAAAGCTACTTAGGTAATTTATATACTTCAGCTACATTACAGACCAATCAAGAAGTAAGGAATTAGTAACACATTTATTAACAGCAGTTGGAATGGTAATAGACAGAACTTTACTGGTTTACTGTAACCAGCTGATTATTGTGTACTGCAAAACAATATGTTTACTATTTTATCCCTCTAGTGACCTGTTTTTTGTTAGTCATGTCATGTTTTATGATTTACGTGTGTACAATTTTGTAGCAAGAAAATAAATAAATAAATAAATAAGGAGGAAAATAACTGGAGTGAAGGTTAAGATTTCCATTTAATCTGTTAATATGGTGCCAAAACCTTGTATCGGAATAAGATTTTATATTACAATATTGATTTTATTTTTCCAGCTTTCAGAACACTTTCATCCATCTGTAGCCCTCTTTGCTAAAACTATCCTAGAGGTTAGTTGAATTTCTTACTTTTTTCACTACTTTGGTTGTCCTCTTGGGTATCTTGTCACATGTACTTAATGATTTGGATTGCACATGAATAGTAGTTTCCAGACAGAAATGGGGGCAAGAAGTAAATGGGGGAACCATTCTTGATACAAATATTTTTCCCTGTAGAAAACCAGATTGGCTAGGGTTTCCACCTTGCTACAGATACTTAAAGCAGGAGACAAGGCAGTCTTGTTTCTGCCTGCCTCCCACCTGTCCTGTTGTCCACCCCTTTCTTCACTTGTGTGGCACACCTGAAATCCTACGTAGCAGACCAGGAGTAGCCACTGCTGCCTTGCCTCCACTTGAAAGGGTTGTGTGTGATCCAGGTTTCAGAGAGGCAACCTATTTCATCTTTTCCTTCATCTGAGTAACATCACTTATTTGTCTGCTGAATCCAAACACATGTGATTCTGCTGCCATTTCCATTCATGTATTTCTTGATGCAAATTGACACTATGAATGTTTAACTTTGTTTCAGGGGAATTACATTGAATACACAGGTGATCCTCTGCAGGACTTCACTCTAATGAGATTCTTGGATCGTTTTGTGTACAGAAATCCCAAAGCTGCTAAGGGCAAAGGTATGTACCCTATCAACATTTGTCAGGTGTAGCAGATAGGTTAAGGTTAATAACAATTAATTTTTTGTGTGATTTCTTGACTTTCTAATGCAGAGAACACCAGTAGTGTGGTAATGCAGCCAAAGAAGAAACAGTCCATGAGTGATGTACGAAATCTTGCGGGTAAGTAAAGAGCTTTCATTCTAAAGATCATAGTCAGTGGTACCCTGTTCATAAATACAATGCATTGTAAGATCCATCACTTTCAGTGGAAGATATTTGCACAATCGGTTTTATCCAATATTGTCATTCCATTCAGGAATGGAAGCGGGGCCAATTTTTGCTAATTCCTCCTTCCTGCAGCCCTCATGCTGTTGTGGAGGGTCCCCGATCCTCAGTAGTAGATGAGGGAGGCCTTGGAAGGGAAATTGATAAACATATTCCCCCCAAAAATGTTGTGATCCACGGCATCCAACAGAAGGGCAGTGTTCCTTTGATGTAGCTAACACTCTTCACTCCTCCTCTGCTTCCTACAACTTAGCCAATTTGTGATCCACAAGAGGATAGCTATTTCAGAAGGAGAGACATCACATTAAGAAAAAAGAAGGAAGGGGGAGTGATGTTATTGGATACAGAGTTCATTGTTAGACTCTCAGAAGTAGGATCCAGATGAACAGTTAAGGCTTTAACTCATTAACATTACGACTAAGGATATTCATGTTATGTAAACACCAGTAATGATGTGATATATAATAGTGGTTTTGTGCGACCTCTCAAATTTCTATTTGTAATCCATGTTCCCATGATATCCTATAACTACATTTCTTCTGCCTAAGTGATCTAAGTAAGAAAAATTAAACTTAGCTTGGATTATATAATAGATTTACTTGTTCTGATTCTGTTTAATATTAGGTTATTTTTTAATTTAAAAGTTAAATTCCTTTTACATTCTGAACTTTTGTGCTCTGGATCCCCCCCCCAATTTTTTAAAGACTGGGTGGGTGAGGGAGGGGTATTCATTTTGCACAGAGAGATTTAGTTGATCTCACTGGATTGATTGGTTTTGAAGCTAGCAGCCCTAAAGACATTGCTTAGGAAAAATGTGTGTGACATGGCATTTGAATGACCTTTATAGCAAGTTAATTTGATAAATAACCATCAGTTATTTATTGTTTTATTTCCAGTGAATAGCAAGGAATTCCTTGCCCAAGATGAAAGCAAAATCCCAGTAGAGGAAGTCTTTTTCCACAGGTATTGACATCTTTGATTGATACTTCCATGTGTTCATTGCTCTTAATTTTGTTTCCTTTGGGGAGGGTTTATTCTTGGAGATGCTTTCTACAGTTGTGAAAGTATTACTGCAAATCACTTCCATACATTTTTATAGGATAGGGAGATCATGGCTGGGAAAAATGGATATTTCAAATTACTAGATAAGATCAGTGGAGGAAAAAAGGTTTTTATAAAACACATCCATTTCTAGACAACAGTTCCTTGGAATGTTCCATACATCACAGTAAAACAGCAGGGAATTTGCCCAGAATAACTGTGCTGTTATGGCTCATGTTCTTCCATCAGGTCATCAGCAGCACCTGTATCTATTATGGGATGCACTGGTTGGTTGCTGGTGATTCTGTTTCAGCCCTGGAGAAGGCAGTGTACATACATCTTGCAAATAAGACAACTGCTTATCTAGTCTTATATGACCAGAATAAGAATCTGGAAACAGCAGATTATACCCAAGCCTGTCTGGCGCATAGATAGCCCCATCTCTGTAGCCTTTTGGGAATGACTTGTCTGTTAAAATGGATATGAAGGAATGGGCTTTTTTGTGCTGAAATGGGGAAAATGCTTAGTAAGGTAGGAGATGTGGGAAGATCATTACAGCTGTTTGAACGTAAACCAGATCAATTTTATGTTATTCATGACATTATGGCACATCAGATGTTTATTGTAGTGTTTTACCATGGAGGAGGGGGGAGGATATATAACCCCCCACAAGCGCCATGTGGCAGCATGACTTTCTGTTAGCGTTTGGAAAGAAATGCCCCCATAGTAGCCCTGAACCAAAGGCTCTTTTTGCCAGCAAATGAATGTTGTGACATCACACTCTGATAAATCATATTGCTACCCTGATGTTACAGGGTGGTACTAGCCCAATTGTCTTTATAATACAGGGGTGGGAAACCTCAGGCCTGGGGACCGTACATGTTCCTTTTGGCCTCTCCATCTGGTCCTCAGAATGTTCCCTTCACTGGGCCTGCTTTGCAACCCAGCTGTTTTTGTTGGGCTGGAAAGTGTCTTTGAATTCTAATGCTTCTTGTCTGGATAGAACATAGAGAGCGGTGTGGGAGTCTGTGTAGAAACCAGCCTAAAGCACAAAGATAAAATTTACATGAATTGTTCTGTCCACTTTTGCCTCTGGCCCTGCCCACCACTGGCATCTGGCCCCTGAAAGGTTGTTGCAATAGGAATTAATGACTTTAAAACAGTAGGACATTGCTTGATGCTTAGGCAAGTTTAACGTCTTGAAATATCCTTATTTTATAAGTTCATCAAATCAGGATGTCTTAATAACCATGTTTTATATGAATGTGAAAACATTTCTTTTTTCTTTTTAATACGCAGATTTTATAAAAAGTTGGACTTGGAGAAGGAGAAAAGGAAACCTGCGAGAGATGATGAAAGTGTGGAAGATGTGGATGATGAAGAGTTTGAAAGAGCTTTAGGTAACACTTGTCCCATCCTGTCCCATTTTTCACCCCAACCAGCCTGTAGTTAATCAAAGAGATGTAGAGGACTTTGGCTTCCCTGGAAGATTGGTAGTAATCCTTTGGCAGTTCTTCTAAGACTGGTCAGTAGATGGAACTCAAGTTTATGTGAATTTCCAGTTCAAAGATGTGGGTGGGGAGATGAGCCAACTCAAGCTAAACAGCTGCTTACACTACAGTGTTGCCTGGTTGCTCATTTGGTATTTGCTCCTCTAAAACTTGGCAAATTCCAGATTTAATGTTTGGTCTTGGTCTTGGTGGGTTGTTAGGTGGCAGTTGCTTCATGCAAGAATATAGGGCACATTGCAGATTATAACAAATTGCACTTTGAAACAATTTGTTTTAAATACCAAATCAAAATGTTTTAATTTTGCCACCTTCTTTCTTTCAGATTCATTTGAACATGATTGTTATTTTGATACACTTGCCAATAAGGACCTTAATTTTGCTGAGTAAGTTTTTTTTTAATGGGAATAAACAGAGTTTCTGCATGGGCACCATGAATGACTGGATAAAGCAAATAGAGTAAATTGAGTGTATTGTGTATGTGCATTATGTCACAAGGCTCTTCTAAAACTCTGTGCTCTGTAGGAAATTTTTGTTGTTAAATATTCCTCAAATGTATTCAGAATCCTCCTTCCCTCCTGAAATGTAGCTACATTACTTCTGCAATTATGAATCAACCAAATTACAAGGAAGCTGATGCAGTTTCTGTGCAAAACGAACAGCCAGACTTCATCTCCCTTGATCTCCTTAGTCATGATCTAGTTTTGGGAGGGAGGAGATTTGAGAACCTGAGTTGTGACTCCTAGGGGTGCAGACAGTTGTGAAGATTAGGGCACCTTCTTCCCTTTTCCTTGGAAAGGATTTGTATTCTGCCTTATATTCTACACTGGCCTACCCAGTAACTTTTGGCCTGCCAGGTGTCATTGTACTTAGCATGGCCAATAGTTGAGGATGATGGGAGTTGTAGTCCAAATGCATCTGTAGGGCTGCAGGTTCATCCTCCATACTGTTAAGTATGCTTTGGATCAATATAGCTGCTTTCACTCTGCCGCCTGGCATATATATATATATATATATATATATATATATATATATATATATATATATATATATATATATATATATATATATATATATATATATATATATATATATATATATATATATATATATATATATATATATATATATATATATATATATATATATATATATATATATATATATATATATATATATATATATATATATATATATATATATATATATATATATATATATATATATATATATATATATATATATATATATATATATATATATATATATATATATATATATATATATATATATATATATATATATATATATATATATATATATATATATATATATATATATATATATATATATATATATATATATATATATATATATATATATATATATATATATAGGATAGATGAGAACCCTGCTGCTGAATGGGCCTGAGCTAACTTATCTTGTAGGTTCCACTCCCATTAGTATTCCTTTTTCACCCGTAGGCATGTATTAGGAGGGTGGTGTAATCTACTTGTTAATTGCAATCAGTGATTAGAGTGATGAAAGCTGCAACCCGATACACACCAAGTGAGAATAGGCACTACTGAAAACAATGGGGTTTAGAATTGCAGAGTCAATGGCATGATGAGATATATCTTCTGAGCAATTGTGTGTGCTGCTTGATATGTAAACATGGCTTGAAATAGTTTACTCTTAAATGAAGCTCGACCACATTTGGCTTAAGAGATCAGTTTTTCCACAGATGGATCACTTTAGGTTCCTTCCCCCTACCCCATTTCCACTCCCTTAGCTGAGCACACAGCACTTCCTCCTTGCTGGCTCAGAAAGCAGGCAAAGTGATTTTCACACGCTCATTGTGTGTTGGTGTTCCCACTGCCTTAAATTTCATACTCTCTGAAATGTTAGTATTACAATAAAACAGGCTTTTGGGTGGAATACTGATACACTAGGATCTTGGTATATTATATAAGGAGTTTATAGCAGATTTCATTTAACAATTCCCTTGTTATTTAGAATTGTGAAAATATCTGTAGAGTACTTTATGAACTCATTTATTGTGGAAATACTCTTGTTATGTGCCTGATAATTTTGGAGTGACTCTATGGGCATTCATCCAGTAAAACCCCATAAAGCAGCTTTGCAATTTGCTATTTCTAGAGCAGGCAGTTTTACTGGTCAAAAGAGAATTGATCAAGTAATGGTCTAGTATTTTGTAAAGCTGCTAACATTCTGTGCTGTATCCAGTGGTATTGTCCTGTTTGCACAATGTCTTTTGCTTCCCTAATGGAACTTACCCTCCCACCCCCTGTAAAATCCCCCTAAATCTATTCTGGGGCATGCAAGGGAAGGAGATGAAGTAGGATTATTCCATGGATAGAAACCACCAAAACCTGTTTAGCTATGATATATGCATTAGTTTAACAAAATTTGAGTGTTTTGTTTATAGACTAAACTCTGTATTGTTTGCTGTTTGTGATCTTCCTAAGCATTATGAGAAAGTTGGATAGGTGGATTTTTTAAAAGCTTTTAAAATTGTATTTTTAAATCAAATTCCAGTAATATAAAAAGCAAAGGAAAAAAGAAAAGCCAAAGTGATGAGGAAGCATTGGACGATTCTGAGGATGATTTTGATGACCTTGATGATGAGGAAGTGTCTCTGGGTAGTATGGATGAAGACTTTAGAGAAGATCATGATGAAGATGGAGGGACTTTTATGGACATCTCAGATGATGATAAAGCTCCAGGTAAAAACACAAATGCACTTACTGCCAAATTATTGAATTGCTCGCCTTGTTAAAACAAAGATTTTAAATGCCATAGGAAGCTAGCTATTTTTAAACCAACTTGTTTGCCATAGTGTTCCATCAGATAATTTATGTGATTTCGCTGGAGCAGAAGACCACATAAGCTAGGTGTTGCGGTGGACAGATCCGAAGGATGCATGTGCCAAGGCTGATAATGGATCATCAAAAATAAGTGTTGCATCTACTCCTGCATCCTGTAGAGCAGTGTTTCCCAAACTTGAGTTTTTGGACTATAACTCCCATCATCCCTAGCTAGTAAGACCAGTGGTCAGGGATGATGGGAATTGTAGTCCAAAAACAGCTGGAGACCCAAGTTTAGGAAAACTGCTCTAGAGCCTAATTTCATGTTAACATTGGGTCACATTAACACTGTTCACTAAACTAAAATGACAGTAATTGGACCAAGCTATAGTATTCTTATGTGCAACAAGCATGGTTGAATAAACTCTGTCATCCTGTTGCATTTTCAGTATTCAGAAACACACTGTAGAAACATCTGAGCTGACTAGGAGTAGTCTGTAAATAGGAACTGAGATAACCACAATGTTTCAGGCAGTTGGTTACTTTCTCTGCGCGAAAGCTGAAAGTGTTTTCATATTGACAAATCATGTGTTTTATGATGTAGTCTGAGCAAAAGTTTTAATAGCTTTCCTTTTTGATAGATGACAATGAAGAGGAGCATGTCAAGCCTGCCAATAAGAAAGGCAAAAGAAAAAAAGAAATGGATTTTGCTGGATCGATGAAAGGTAACATAAAGACCTCTTAATATTTGATAAAAGAAAAACCAAGGCAGCCTTGGGTGTCAGAATGCTGAGGGGTTGTGTACCAGCCTGCCTCTATGCTAGAAATGTGACTCAAGTCACTAGTTTGCTGTCTTTCCACTCAGAATTGTGAATAGTTTCTGAGAGGGTCAGGGGTCTGTATTAGCTGTGCTGGCTAGATATAAGGCACTTGAGCTTCATCCTATATCCTCTTTCCTGGAAGTAAGCCCCACTGAACTCAGTGGTATTTACTTGTGCATATATTTGTTTAGGACTGCACTGGTCATTAATAGGCCCATTAAAGGAAAATGACCCAACAGACAGAATTTACTCTGCAGAATTTACTCACCTAATCACATTGACTTTTAACATTCTGTTTTGGTTAGAGTCTGAAAATCTTCATGTCCAGTTTGAGGAAGGAGAGATAGGAATGAACTATAAGGTATTAAGAAAACCAGAGCAGTGTGTAGTTGTTATGGGGGAGACAATATGTGGTTGTGATAAAAAGTGTGATACTGTATAGAAAGTGCTCTTACTCTTCATCAAGAAATAATTATTTGATTTTCATATCAGACACAGAAAACCAGATGGAAAGGAATAGTTCAGTTTTCAGCAGGATACAGTTTTCTTTCAGTTGTACACCTGAAGTCTTATCAGAGATGACAAAGGATAACTGGTTTAGAACTTGATTTTTAAAAATTCAATAGTTAGATGATATTTGCCCAAGCTCTTAAAGAACTAGCATGTAAAACTGCTAAGGTACTTAATAGTTAGCAAAATCCCTTTCCTTACCTAGAGGAATAGTAAGTGGTAAACTATTTGGTACAGGGACAGTGCTGTCAAGGAAGTTAGAGATCATTGTTAATAAAACATTGAGAAAATGTTTTTAAAAGGATGGAGTTTTGAAATATAGCACCTTGTTGTAGATAGCATAGAAGAGCCTGAGAAGTGCTTCCTGGGAGTCTCTTCCTGTTTCCTGCTCAAATCTATTCCCCACCCAACACACACTTTGCTTTTTGTTCTTCACGTAGAATAAATAATTGCATATTCATGTTTTAAAGGGTCAAAAGAAAACAAGAAAAGAAAACTAAAAGAGACTGGCATCCTTGCTACTGCAGAAGAAGTAGGTGCCACCAAGTTTTCTATTTTTAAAAATGTGTTTGGTCTGCTGGTTATCAAAGTACTAATCATCATCTTTCTTTTGCAGTTTGGTTCCTTGCTGGATGAAAACATTGGGTCCAAGTTTGATAGTATTGGGATGAATGCAATGGCTAACAAAGATAACGCAAGTAAGTGACTTTTCATATGTTCAGCAAATATATTTACCTGTCAGGCATTCCAAATGCTCATGTGATGGTTTTAGGAAGGTATTTCAATTAGTTTCATTTGAAACAAATGGAGGAGCATATTTATTTGATTTCTATTCTGCTGTTTCTCCCAATTGTACCTTCTCTTCCCCAGTGCCACCCCTGTGTGCACTGCACACTTCATGTCCCCACCTGTCCTGTGTTGAGCAGGAAAGTCTGAAAAGAGCTTCTAAGTGTGTTCTGAAGGGTGCTTCTAAATGCCTTCTAAGGATTTCTGCTCAAGAGGAAGTTGATTCATACCAGTGCATTTAGAAGCCCTCTTCAGACCTTCATGTTCAACTTGGGAAGGTGGTTGGGGTGCAGGGGATGCATCTGGAGCACACAAAGCCTTCCCACTTTGAGCCTCACGGGATTCTTCTGGATTCCTGGAGGGGGCTTAAGATTCCAGTTATATCCTCCCATATCCAAAAATTACATGGATAACCCAATTCCAGTGTATTGCATTATTTATAGGATGTCTAGAAACTGCCCTTTGAACCTTACAGAACAAGAGAGAACTAACTCTTGATGGACTTGACAGTCATATAACTAACTGTTCAGTCTACTAAAGTAGAATTAGACCTTTGTGTATTATCTCCAGCTGCTCTCTTGCAGCTTTCTCAAAAAGAGAGCTGCATGGTCATCTCCAGAATCTTGTCAATTCCCCTTTTCCCAATTACTACCTCCCACTGTGAACTTAATTTTGTGCAGATTATTCTTGTCTTAGTGCTGTAGTCTAAAACACCATTTAAACTTCTGAAAAGCATTCTACATCTAAGAAATTACAACAGGTTCATTATGCCTGCAGTACAAGTCAAATGCCAGGGTAAATTTGCCTGCACTCTTTGGCCAGATGAGAGACTGTGCTGTATGGCAGCTTGTAATGACTGTACGTACTAATGTTTTACGCAGCATTTTCAAGCAGATTAATGAAGATAGGTCCTAAGCCTTTATACATAAATCCAGTAGGGCTGAGTTTGTCACTTGTAGACAAAGTGGATCACAATTGGTACTTAAGATATTATTGGAACACCCCAAAATGAAAGTGAGCCACTAACTGCTATGTCGCCCAACACACAGAGAAGTATTGGATCGAGCTGGCAGCACAGTAACCAAACCTCCTTAAATGCCTATTCTAGGTAACCTTTTTGAACAGATTGTTCAGCATGCTATCATAAGTGGGCATTCATACTAAGTATGTTAAATGGAATTTGAAATAAATTGCTTGGTTATACAGCACCTAAGATTTCAGGGGTGTGTGGGTGGGTGTCAAACAAGTATTTTGCTCCATCCCTTTTATGCAAGGATTCCATCCTGTGCTTTAAC
This sequence comes from Lacerta agilis, assembly GCF_009819535.1. Classification (NCBI taxonomy): domain Eukaryota; kingdom Metazoa; phylum Chordata; class Lepidosauria; order Squamata; family Lacertidae; genus Lacerta; species Lacerta agilis. The sequence goes on from NC_046314.1 coordinate 78,068,996, forward strand.
TTACCAAAAAACATGCTTCTTTTGAAGCATTAGACAAAGGATGTATGATCAACTTAATTTGCCAATGGTACAATGGATGAAATTTACCAACGGCAATTCATTTATGGAAATTCCAGTTGTACATAGTATGTTGCTGGACTTTGGGCTCTTGCTAATAACTTTTTAAAAATCCTCAAGTTTGCATTTGTAGAAAAGTATATGATGATTAGCATTGAATCTTCAACTTGATATAATTCATTCCTCATTGGCCCAAATTACATTTAAGTTTGAAAAATGTAAGTTGTCTGAGACAAGATGGACTGTTGAGGGTGAGGGAGGGAACTTTGTATTTATTTGTACATAAAGCATTTTGTGTTTTTAGGACAAAACATGGCAGAGAGTTTGTCAGTCATGAATCTCTTGCTGGCAGTATTCTTTGCATCCATAAAACTCAATGCCAGATTTTTCCAGGATGTAGTCACTCCAAACTTATCTATGTGCTCTCTGTCTTCCTCCATTAGATGTCAAACAGCTCAGGTGGGAGGAAGAACGTAACAGGTGGATTCACAACAAGGATGTGAAGAGCATCATCAAGCAGAAAAAGAAGTTTAGACACAAAATGCTGAAAAACAAACACAAAAGTAAAAAGACAAGAAAATAAATATGAAGATATTTGATGTAAACATTTAAAAAATCATTTCTACTTACATTTAGCTTTTGTTGATTAACCATGCTGCTTGATCTTTCTCCCTTTTTTCGTGAATACCAGCGTATTCATTACATTTGTAATAAACTATGAAAATAGAAGAGAGTACTTTTTTATCTTTTGCACAACTGAATGAAGATTGACTTTTCAAGATCTAATTTTGATTGAATATATCATTTTGATAAAACTAGTAGGATTTCCTCTTTATCTGCATCGGAATGTGTTTTTTTTAAAGTGTTGGGGGAAAAGAATTACACCATCATCAATTATCACATACCTTCTAGGATAGATGGGTATCTCCTATGCATTTTTTGTCTGAAATCTGAGAAAATAAAATGTTAAGTTTGTAACAACAGTACAGTGCACAAGATTTCGGTCACAAAAATTAAGTAGTGTACATTTTATTACATGGTGGCTACATTTCCTAGGTTTTTTTTGGTCATAAATACCTGTGGTAATCTTACAGGTAATGCAGCAACTTGCTTGTTTAGCCTCCTCAGGCCGTATTTCCAGTCGAAGACTTGCAGAACTTAGGCTTGTCACATTGGTCACAAAAGTTGAAAAAGGGAAGGCTATCAGACTCATGTATACTTTAAAATCTCAGTGGTAGGAAGTCTAAGATAGCACAAATTAATCTTTTAACACATTGGATCACAGGTCTAAAACATCACAGGGGGATGCATAAGATCTGCAGAGAGGGCAATGCCTTGCCCTTCGACTGCTCTCATCCAGAATGTGCCCTACCTTTCATTTAAGAGTGGCATATTGGAACTTGTCATGGTCTATCTCAGTTTAAGGGAGAACAGGTGGTTGGTTTTTTTTGTTTTTTTTTAAAGATGTGCCACAGAGTTCCATTAAAATAGTAACTCAAATTCTCCTTGTCTATCCTGAACATTTCCTACCCAGTTGCCAGTGTAATGCTCATTGTAATGTGTAAAAGTATCCATGCCGGATAAAGCACGGAGGAAGCTTTTTCCCCATTACATGAATATACAACTTTACCCAAAGAAGCCCTGTACTTAAGTTAGTCAGTACATAGAAGTGAAAATAGGATGCCTGAACGTGAAATATCAGTCTAGGTTGGGAACAAAGACCTAAACATAGCAGCACTGCCGAATAAGCACCAGGCCTACCCATGACAAGCAGGGAAGATCTGAATTAAGCTTCTACACATTCTTCCTTGATTGCAAGTACATGCCTCTGTGCAACTGAACCTAGAAAAGTGTTAAAAGTGTGAAATGTGCATACCTGGCATAGGCAGGGTTTGTGTGTGCAGCCCCATGACCCCTATGCAAATAGATGTTTTCTGTTCAGACAATGCCTGTGAAAAATTGCTGGTGACTGGTACTATGCTACAATTGCTACATGACAACCTAAGCAGGCTAGATCCTGAGACCTACTGCAGTTGAAATAATTCCAAAAACTGAAGAGCTGTTCCAAACAAACAGCTTAACTGGTATATCAGGAATTTTGCAGTAACATTAGAGAATGTCACCTTCAAGGACAACTTCCTAATAGGCAATGGATATAGTTGCTCAGAGGGGACGCAGGTGGCACTGTGGTCTACACCACAGAGCCTAGGGCTTGCCGATCAGAAGGTCGGCGGTTTGAATCCCCGCGACGGGGTGAGCTCCCGTTGTTCGGTCCCAGCTCCTGCCCACCTAGCAGTTCGAAAGCATGTCAAGTGCAAGTAAATAGGTACTGCTCCGGCAGGAAGGTAAACGGCGTTTCCATGCGCTGCTCTGATTTGCCAGAAGCGGCTTAATCATGAACCCGGAAGCTGTCTGCGGACAAATGCTGGCTCCCTCGGCTTATAGAGTGAGATGAACGCCACAACCCCAGAGCCGTCCGTGACTGGACGTAACGGTCAGGGATACCTTTACCTTTTTATAGTTGCTCAGTAGACAGAATGAATGTAAATGAGTGAGTTCAGAAAGGCTGTGTAATTATGTTGGTTATAATACAAATACTGAAATTCCTAGTGTGTTCTCTAAATTTTGCTAATAGAAATATGCTACTCTGCTTAGTCTTCCACTTAAGAAATGAACTAGATTTCAATTACAGATTTCAATGTATATCCTCCTTTTATGTGTAAATAGCACTAATATTCTTGTGACTGCAAATTCTCTGGTCAAAATGCTCTGTGGATTGACAGTTATTTGAAAAAATAATGAGATATAGTTTGTTACCTTGATTATTATCCATTTTAACATATAGTGCATATGCGCTAGCAACTCCGATAATTTCCACAAATATAACTCCTTTGAAAATCTTCCTTACAAGCTCAGGATTCATGGCACAGCTAGTCCCAAGTTCTAGTAACAGAGGGGAACAAACATTTCATTAATGACATAAAAATGTTATCAGAACAGGAAATAACTGATTTGTATGTATGGTTTGGTCAGAGGGATGCTGAAGTATAGTTGAAGAGAGGCCCCAAGGGGCTTTCAGAGGAAAAGAGAAAACTAGAGGCAGGATTTGCTTTCCACTGACTGTGCTCTGCTGAAAGTTCCAGTGCCTTCTCTTAATATTGAACATGTGCTTATCCAGACAGTCACCCTTTGCTACAGGGAGAATGCTGACAACTGTGTAGCAGCTCAGAGGCTGTGCTGTGAATTAAGAATCCATCAGTTGAAAATTTAGATGGACTTTTAAGCATACAACTCTTGAGTCTGCAATAAGGGGAAACCTAACTTGACATAGCTGGTTTTTAAAATCATGAATGAGAAGTGCTTTGAACAGTCTTTAAAACTTTGGAATCCAAGGTGTAACGGTAAATGCTATTTCTAGAGTAGTTGTGACAGGCTATTTCAGCAAACAAAAGGAGTCTTGTGGCACCTAAAAGACTAAATAATTTATCATGACAAGCTTTCAGAGAACTAGTCAACAAAAACTGATGTTTTAATAAAGTGATTGTCTTTGTTGGAATTTGTGCTCAAAGTAATGAAACATGGTAAGGTTCCTGTCTGCTGAGGATTCCGTACATGACCTCAGACATTATTGGTGAGGTTATGTATGGTTGATCTACATACATGTTAATCATAGCTGTCAAGTTCTCCCTTATTTTAAGGAAAATTCCATTATGCTGAACAGGCTTCCTCATGAGAAAAGGTAAAACTTGACAGCTATGATGTTAATCATGGATTGACCGTAGAATAAAGGGATGGTATGCATAGGTGAACCAGTTATTCAGCACAGGTGATACTTTCAATTTATCCAACTTAAAGACAAAAACAATATTCAATAGAAACTTTGCAGCTTGAGCCAAGAGCTCAAATTAAGCATGTATCCACTCCAGTGTACAGGGAACAAAACTAGCCACACTTAAGAGGGCTAAGTGGGATGGTAGCTTAGCAGTGTGATCCTAACCATGAATTCATTTACTCCCTGGTAAATGGTGATAGGACTGCAGCCTTGATTTCCTACACGGAATGAATTTATGTTCTGCAAATGGTATACCATCCTATGTGCAGTTTGACACGAATGGTGAAAACACGTCTGTTTTGTTGCATAATAAATAATAATTTGTACCCTGCACATCTGGCTGGGTTTCCCCAGCCACTCTGGGTGGCTCCCAAAAGAATATTAAAAACAGGATAAACATCAAACATTAAAAACTTCCCTAAACAGGGCTGCCTTCAGATGTCTTCTAAAAGTCAGATAGTTGTTTATTTCCTTGACATCTGATGGGAGGGTGTTCCACAGGGTGGGCGCCACTACCTAGAAGGCACTGCTAATTGCATAGTGGACTGCATTATCATTTAAGGATCTTGTAAATTATATCATTTAATAATCTTGCAACGTTTTTAAGTTCTGTGGGTTTTGTTTGGTATTGTATATGGGTGTTATTTCTTTCCCGCTTTTTATGTCTTATTTTATCCCTACAACACTGTGCATTTACACACACACACACAATATTTATATATAAAATTTTATATATAGTTAAGACAGAACTGCAGGAGATCAACTAGAAGCACAACCTGTGCAATTTCCCATACAGAAGTCACCTGAGCATCTCGATTTGCAAAGCTGAGCTCCTCCAGCTCACTTTGTGCAGGTGAGGCTACCAGCCGCGCAGCCAATGGGCCAGTCTAGGCAGCCGAAGGCAGGACAAGAAACATCTCCTCTCCTCCTCCTCCTCCCCATGGAAGTGTTATCGGCCTACCTTCCACTGGCCACGTGACCTCAGCACCCCTCCCCCCCAACCAGTAGAGCAGACAAGCCAGGAACAGGACTTCCTCCTTTTTTTGTTTCTTCCCCTTAGAGGACGAGAGTCACTTTCGCTGCTCATATTAAGACACAAAGGCTGCAGCCGTACCTTGGCGTCTCTGCTCCGCTCCAAATGTGAGAGCGGCGCTTTACTACCAAGTAACAAACACAAAGGCTCCCAGCACCACGTCCGCCCGGGCGTAGTCGAGATCCACTTCCGGGGTGGAAGTGCCGAGGCACGCATGCGCATGGGCGCGCGGCCTCTTCCTTTCGCACATGCGCTCAGCCTTCGTTCCTTCTCGCCGGTGCTGGAGAGTTCGCGCTGACTGTGCTCCCTCTGGCGGTCCTGTTGGGACTGGTCGTGTCACTGTGCTGCCTGTAGGTGGCAGTGTAACGCAGCCGTGTCCTTTCGATCCGTATAGGAAGGGCCAGCCCTTCCTGCTACCAGCGGCTTCTGGAGTGCAGAATTTCCCGCCGCAGTTGAACATAGCAGTGTCGGCAGCTGCCTTATACGGAGTCAGACTTTTGGCCCACGTAGAACACATTCACAGCTATTCCCAGAGATACCGGGAATTGAACCTGAGATCTTCTGTATGCCAAGCAGTTGCTCTGATACTGCGATCTTCTGCAAGCTCATGGAGCCAGAATATACGCGTGTAGGAAAGATTGGTCTGTAAAGTCACTTGCAACCCCAGCTAAAGTTAGCACCAACTAACTTTAACTAGATCGAGGCCGATTAAAACATTTTGTAGAAGAGAGTTTGCTTGCTTTTATTTTAAAATCTTCTTTTACGTTTCAAGATACCCATCAAAATAACACAATTCAAGTCAACAAGTAGAATGGATATAATAGAGAAGTATCATGGAGTGGAACCAACGAACCATTAGAAAATAATTGAATGGTACATTGCGCAGTTAAAGCATTATGTAACACAGCTAGAGAGAATGTTTGCTCTATACCGTAGTATTGGAAGGTAAAATTGAGAGCAATTCAAAGGCCCCGATCCTCCCTTTGCTCTGTTGAGTGCTTGATTTGCAGGCAGAAAGTCACAGCTTCACTCCCTGATATCTTCTGGGAGAGCTGGGAAAGGTCAGTCAGCTAGGAAGATACTGAGATAAATGGGCCAATGTTATGACTTGGTCTAAAGCAGCTTCCTATGTTCTAAAAGCGAAAATACCACCCAAAAAGATTTATACATGCACACACGGTGTTTCCATGCGCTCTGGCACTTGTCACGGTATTCTGTTGCGCCAGAAGCGGTTTAGTCACGCTGGCTGCATGACCTGGAAAGGCCTGCATTCTCTCTTCTTAACTGGACAGCCCTTGAAATAGACAACTGCCTTTGTGTGAAGTGGAACACATGGGCATCCTAGTGACCATGGTGTGAGAAACTCGACTCCTGGCACTATTATGTAACTCTGAATTTAATACATTGTCCGGTAGTACCTGTTGAGTTAGTTTTTGCATGCCTTTTACTTTGTAGAGATGCCCATGCTGTTTGCTTTCAGCAGGGATTACCCGAAAGGGTGAAAAGTATTTCCATTACCTAAGGTGGGACAAGTGGGTTGGTTTTCATTTCAGGAGAATAGATTCAAGGAAGCTGAACTGATATGGTTGGCTTGCTCATAAAATGCAGAAAACAAAAGGATAAGCCCAAAGCTAAATAAGTTTTACTCCGCCCTCAAAATGCCTTCTTTAAAGGCCTTTGCTGTCCTAGAGACCCAGCAATAGCTCACAACGAAGAGGGCAAGGATGACTGAGAAAACTTTTGTCGAGGAAATAGAGAAAGCTCTGGAAAAGTCCAAAGGCCTTAGCATCCATGAGCTTCTCTTTACCTACCAGGGAATTCTCTACCCGTCTTCTGTCTGCAGTGCAGAAACATTCCAAGCTCTGGAGAACTTCGAAGCCAGAAAAGATGATGTGGTATTGGTGTCTTATCCCAAATGTGGTGAATACAACCTTCCATTATTTTTCTACATACAGCAATGATGTCATGAGCAATGCAGCAGACTGATGGGTGGTTTTCTTAGGACTGTATAAGGAAAGATATTAACTAGCATTGTTGAGGGTAGCGTGCACTAGCACAGAAGTTGCCTTTAACTGGTTTACAGAGTGGGTCACACCAATAAGCTTACTATTTTCAATACATCTGAAAGCTGTTGAAAACTAGACCACCTGCTCTTCCATTATTGCTACTTGTGCAAGCCATTGAAAATGCAATTAAAGCCTTAAGACATTTCAACAAAAATGCTTTGCATTTTTTAAGGCACTATCAAACTGAGTTTGGAGTGGACAAAGCCAGAGAAACAATGTCCTTGTTTAGATGTCACAACCAAACCACGTGTCTTGGGTTTGTGCAGTCTTTCCTCCCTTTTCTCCTTCCTTTTGTTCACACGGATCCCCCCCCCACTTTGTTGCTCACAGTAACCTTTCTTTCTTTCTTTGAATGGTTGTCACAAACCATGGTTTGCCTCCAAATCAGAACTGGAGGCTGACTGTGGTTTGCAGTAATCATAGGACTCAAGCTATACAGCTGCAAATAAAATGTTTTAAGTGTGTTTTAAGTGCAAGACACAATGTGACACTAGATGGTGATGGTGAGTCTTATGGAAAATTCAATGTATTTTTAAAAACACTTTAAAAGTACATTTTCAGAAGGTTTTTTAAAAAATGTGTGTGTAGATTTCATCATAGTTTGACCAGGTTTGGATGCCACAGCAAATGATGGCTACCAGGAAGTACGGGAGGAGAGCTTGGTTTTCACAAGTGTGAGGCAAAACTCAAGAGTTGTTGTTGGTGTTTTCTGGGAGGGATAGTAAATTATTCAATATTTTAGGTGGCTGTATTACAAAGAAGATATGTTTTTAAAAATAAACATGTAGTAGAGTAAAAGCCCAAACCAGTTTAATGTTAAAAACTGTTAAGAGGTTCGTTCTTTTTAGAGGTGGCACAATATTAAAACTGAACACTTCTACAGTATTTGAATATTTATTGATTTGAAAAACAGTTTCAACCTGTCATTATAACAAGCTTAAAACAATACTGCAGAATGATTTATTTGTGAGACCTTGACCAAGCACAATCATGGTTATAAAGTTGGTCTTGAGCCTATGGGCAGGGGTAGCAACCATGGCTCCCTGCAGATGTAACTGCATCCCTGCTCCCCTCAGGCTCAGTCAGCATAGTCAATGGTCAGGGGTGGTGGGAGTTGTAGTCCAGCAACATCTGAAGGGCACCACATTTGCAACTCCTGCTATAGTCTCTCAGATATATGGCCATGTGCCTTCCTGAAAGAAAAAAGGCATGAATTTCTTTCATAAGAAAGCACCTCTGGGCATGTATTGTCACTTGTCTTCTTGTCACTTGGAATTAAAGGGCTGGCTTTCCTCTGAAGGCAGACAGCATTTCTTTTGAATCTCCAGACAGCATTCTGGGAATATAGCCACCCATCAATTCTGAAATGTCAACTCTTCCATCTTATAATGGTACTTCTGTACAATCTGTAAAAGTTAAGCTGGTGTGCCAGGGCTGGGGATCCTTTGACCATAAACTTGGGGTGGTTAAATGTCTTGAAGTCCACAATAAGCATTACAACTTAATCTTTTCCACTTGTTTGTTTGTTCCAGGTATTAATTGGCTCATTCTGATTGTGAATGATCTGATCGCTACCACTTTGAAAACCAAGCACGAGAACACAGAGCTTCCTTTCATTGAGTGTGGGGATCCAGAAAAGTATCAGGTTAGTAAGAAAACAAAGCCTAGCCTCCAAAATTAGACACTTCACTCACACACATGCGTTACTCACACTTAAAGGAAGTCAGAGAACACAGGCAAGCAGCTCTTCTGAAGCAAACCTGCCCAACTGGTGACCCACCAAGCCAGAAGTAAACCATCAGCCATGTTTGGCAGTTCACCAAGTGCTCAGTAGTGATACTGATTTTGTAGTCATTCTGAGATTACGAAGAAGCAAGGTAGTGGTGGCGAAGAACCTGGGGCACCACGGAACACGGCTCAGCCAATGGTGATCTGTAAGTTCTGCTGGTTTATTCTGGGAATCTCAATTATTCCAACTGCCTTTTGATCAATCTGTGTCAACAGAGCCGATCATTTTCATGAATGTCTGAGTCATCCATTTGATCAGGGCTGGATTTAGGTTTGATGAGGCCCTAAGGTACTGAAGGTAATATGTCCAGCTGTCCTTTGTCATCAACAAATTGTCGCTGGTTTTTTTAAATGTATGCTATACAGTATGGTAATTTATGGACCTAATAGGTCCATACAGAACACAAAACACTGTTGCTGTGTGTAGGTTTTATTTTATTTGTTTTTTATCTTATATTTTGGAAATGTACATCCAGTTTTTTTCCTTTAAATTTTTTTGGGGTCCCCAAAAGAGTGGGGCCCTGAGCTACAGCTTGTTTAGCTTATACATAATCTGGCACTGCATTTGATGCTACTTTTCTGTTCCTTTTGTTTTTAAGAGGATGAAACAGTTCCCATCTCCAAGGATTGTGGCTACGCACCTCCACTACAACCTTCTTCCCAAGTCCATCTTCAAAAATAAAGCCAAGGTAAGTGCTATAACATCAGCTTCTTTAATTTGTCAGGAAACATTTGCAGAAGTGACTCACAACTGAAAAGAACCAATACTTCGTCGCCTTGTGGGCATGGTAAGATGTTTGCGTGCCAATGTCCCTCCCCTCCCCGTGGAAATAATGACACAGACACATCATGTAAATTTTAATGGGCGTAAAGGCCACAACTTTATTGGTTACGGATGTTGAGCGGTATTGGCTTAGGCATTGGACCCTAACAGCTATATCTGATCCCAACTCGTGTGTTGGAAGTCAGGGAAGGGTTAACCACCAGTAAGGAACCCCAGTGATGTACATCGACCGGAACTCCCCCTGTGATCACCGTTAGGGGCATACCTTAGGCCCTCAGCTCCCCGGGCCTTTACCGGAATACTCTTCAATTGAGGTGCACTTGATGACGCTACCTCCCTTCCTCACCTCTATGGAAATTTTCCAATGTCTAACCGCCAAACCCCTTTGGCTAGTCCAAGTGGGAAAAAGTCCTACCAGGCCCCCGGCCAACCAAGGCGACCAACCAAAGTCCATAGCAAGGTCAAAGCTAAATCTAAAAGGGTGGGTGGGTGAACCTAAGCAGCGGCGGAAGTGGGACAAAGAGGGTGAGTTTCCCGCCCGTCTCTAGCTTAAAGGAACTAGGACACGCCCCCAGGTCGACCGGATTGGTTGGCCTGCGGGAGGCGTGGGGATATTTTACCAATCGCGCAGGGGCTGAGGTCAGCCCCTACGCGCGTGGTCGGGTCGTGACGCCCGCAAATCCACCTCCGTTCAAGTGGCCTTCTGGTGCTGGATACTGGTGACAATACAAGACAAGAGGTTAAGTAGGAAGGAAGCATTGGGTCACTCCTTTAGTCAGCCACAAATAAAGGGGGGAAACATGCTGTAAAGCAGTGTTTTTCAACCTTTTTTGGGCAAAGGCACACTTGTTTCATGAAAAAAATCACGAGGCACACCACCATTAGAAAATGTTAAAAAAATTAACTCTATGCCTATATTGACTATATATAAAGTAATTTTTCAATTTTTCCCACGGCACACCAGGCAACATCTCGCGGCACACTAGTGTGCCACGGAACAGTGGTTGAAAAACACTGCTGTAAAGTGCATGGGTCAGTCATGAATTTCTTGTGGTGTTTACCTGTACCCAGACACAATTTTTATAATACCAGATGTTTCTAGAAACATAATGTATCACAATGGGCCCATGCTCCAACCTTCAGGGGCTGTGAAACCAGAGAGACTGGAGTGCCTGAGAAGGTGCTTTTTGAAGGTACTCATGACATAGTTCTTTCTGGCCATAATTTCAGCCTGCCCTTTTCTTACTAAAGAATAGCTTACTTCTAGTTGTAGTTTAGGTAGCAGAAAGTGGCATTGTTTTTGTTAATGACAGGAGGAGTTAAAATTTATGTTCTGTTTTCTCACCTCAGGTACTGCTGCTATTTCGAAATCCTAAAGATGCGGCTGTATCATTTTTCCATTTTCACAACAATGCTCCAAGCATTCCCAGTTATAACTCCTGGGAGGAATTTTTTTCACTTTTTATGAATGGGCAAGGTACTCTATTAATACTTTTGAATGGATTTGGGAAATTAAACCTCTTGTGAAAACATGTGAACTATATTAAAGCTCTACCAAGTTTGCTGATAGTAGTGCTAGCTGGGGGAGGAAGACTTGGGTTTTGCCCATGATAATTGTGATTTGCAGTTTGAATGGCTTTTTAGAAATGGAGATACAATCTGGAGGGGGAAGCATCTGTGTGCCTTGATAGGTGAACATGGGCTGAAAACTAACGGTAGTTGTTGAGAGAGGTTGAATAATGATAGAGGCATTATTGTCCTTGGTGTACACACACATTTCTTTTGTCTCAGTGTCACTCCCAAACAGGAGTATTAAACCATAAAAAACTATTTGCTGTACATGAATATTGGATGAGTGTTTTCATCACAGTCATTCATGTCACCTTCAACATCCTGTTGTCTATATATAGCTGAAGCCCAACTGAGGGTGTGCATGAGTGTGTCCCCCCCCCAAGTGCTGGTCCCATATTATCAGAGACAAAATTTGAAAGACTTTTGTTGATCATTCTTAAGAATAAATCTCTCTTTTCTTGTGATTGTATGTTATCTCTGTGGGTATATGTTATCTCACTGTGGTATAAAGAGATATTGTGTGAACACTATGCAATGTTTTAAAAATAGCCGACTGTTAGTTTCTACTAGTAATAAAATCATTTTGATGAGTTGTCTTGGTCTGACCTGCAGTTGCCTGGGGATGCTATTTTGACCATGCAGTCGTGTGGAACAAACATATGGATGATGAAAATGTTCTGGTTCTGACATATGAACAATTAAAAGAGGTGAGCATATTCATAACTACCAGGAAACGTAGTCTAAAAATAAGACGTTATCCCAACTTACATAGGTTTTGCAAGATATAACTAGATCAGGATCATAGTTTGAGGGCGGGCGCACCCATGTTTCAGCTCCTGAACTTTTTCTGAATGTGAGGGAAGAGCCTGGAATATTTGAAGTGATAACAAAGGACACAGAGTCTCTGATTATCTGAGGAGCAGCTTTCTTCCTTGATTTGGCATCTAAAAAAGAACGTGAGTGGAACAACCCAGCCAATGCTGCCCCTTAATGTCATCAACAGTGGAATTCCTGGCTTGTTTCTGTAACTCATTTGAATAGTCAAGGAATCGCTGGCAATACAGTAGCAGCCAAAACCTGTTTACCAAGCTGAGAGATGAGTATGGCTAACCATACTAATGGAAAGTATGGCTTTCCAAAGAAAGCAGGAAGAGCAAACTCTGTTATAGGGGGTTGACGTACTTCCTTTTGGATGTGCCTCAGTTGTGACATCCATTTCATTAAGAGTTTGTTCCCCAGCATTCATATTAGTGGCAAGAACACTGATTGCAGTAAGGTAGTCTCATGCTCTGGATGCTTGTCATAGGGAGAGAGTTGAACATCCAGTACCCATTTGTGTGATGTAGTTTTCATCTACCTGCAGAAAGATTATATATGGCTAGTGTGGATCTTTCTGTTTGGTGGCATCACCAAGATTAGCCCAAAGCAACCATAACTGTGCTTGAATACTAGCAATGTATTCTGAATCCTATATTGTTCTGGTGTAGCTTACCATAGGAGAAAGAACTTTCAGTATTGACCTTCTCACTACATTGCTTTCAGGACCTGGTTGCTGGAGTGAAGCAAATAGCTGAATTCTTTGGTTTTACGGCTACTGCGGAGCAAATTCAGGCTATTGCAAACAGGACTACCTTCCAAGCAGTGAGGGACAAATCACAGGAGACACATGGAGTGGCTGGCCCACTGCTCTTCCGGAAAGGTTGGTGAGAGACTTCTATTTTTGCTATAGCTTGCTTTAGAGCAGTCACTTATGAGTAGTCATAGTGTCTTCAATTTTTAAATTGATTAACCATGCAGTCCTATGGATATATATCTGGGGAAAGCCAATGCCGTGCTCTCTATGTGTTTTGAGCCACAGTATATATCATTCCTTGATCACTGGCCATGCCAGCTTGGGCTGCTGGGAGTTGTAGTCCAACAGTATTAGGAGGGCATTCCATTAGCTATCCCTAATCTATACTCAGAACAATGAGTATTTCAATGGAGCCTACCCTCAAATAAGTGCACACAGGATTGCAGCACCCATCAACCATAGCCAGTAGTTGGCGATGACAGAAGTTGTAGTCCAACAGCACTGGGAGAACACCATGTTGGCTGTCTCTAGTCATTACTGACTGGCAGAGGCTCTCCTGAGGTCAAGACTGGGGGTCTTTCCTGAAGATACCAGAGACTGAGCCTGAGACTTCCTACATGGAAAATGGTTTTTGTTGTTTTTATACACCACCCTGCCTCCCAAAAGGGACACCATGTGCTCTACCACTGAGCTAGGGCCCTTCCCCACTGTATATAGTAAGCTACATGCATCCAAAATGAGATCCAATAAATGAATGTGATGGTCTTACAGAACAAGAAGCACTGCAGAGAAGACTGACAGATTTGACACGGGAGGGCCATTGCTTTTGTGGCTGTATTCAGAGGCCTTCCTACTGGCCAACCTGAGGAAAAAATTGTACCATTTTGTTCCCAGTTACCATAACAAATCCTAAAGATTTTTTACTGGATGATCTTCATATTTCTGTCTAGCAATGTTTATACGATGTCTGTTAAGTGTCTCTTCCCCTCCCTCCATTTTCCTTTCATTCCAGGTGTGGTTGGTGACTGGAAGAACACTTTTGATGAAGCTCAGAGCCAGAAAGTGGATGCTAAATTCAAGGAGTGTTTAGAAGGAACGAAGCTGGGAGCAAAGCTGAAGTATGATGTGTACTGAAAAACCTGAAAAGAGCTTCTTATGAAGTGCTTCGTTTTCATGACAGTTTTGTTTGCTATCATATATTCAAGAAAAGCTACAAGCAGAGCACACATTCCTTTGAGGCAATTTTCAGATATTGTCATACTTCTAAGATACATTTTCATTAAGTTGGATCTTTTCATGCTGCTTAATAGAACACAGGGCAAACTATTTCTCCCAAACCGTATCGGCAAGCTGCTACTATTATGTTTCTAAGAAGTAGGGGCAGGTGACATGGACATGCCAACCTGGGGAACCAGGTGCCAACCTGGGGAACTTGTCTGTCTCTTTCAAAGCTCTGAAGGAGCAGCAGGTTTCTGTTACCCACCTGCATTTGTAGCTGAAGGCAGAGGTGGACAATGGATACATGGAACTATGGAGGCGTGGGGCGATTGGTACTGCACCTGGAACTTTTACTGTTCCCGAGACCTATTAAAGCAGGCATGAGGAACTCCAGATGGTGTTAAAGTACAGTTCCCATCATCCTTGGCCATGCTCTTGCTGGTTGGGGCTGATGGAGTCCAGCAACATCTGGATGGCCCCAACTTCCTCATCCCTGCTTCAAACAGACTGCTGGGACACTAAGTTGGCTGTGGTAAATCCTACACAAGGCATTATTATTATTATTATTATTATTATTATTATTATTCCCTTTACACCTTGGGGTATCACAATGGTGTGGTGAAAGAAATTTGGACTTTGCACTCTTCATAGTTGAATAGTAGGCGCTGAGCAGTGCTATTTGGGATCAAGCATGCATATGTTTCCTGTTCCACTTATTTAGGCTCTCTAAGTTGTTTGTGGCAAGGTAGCGGACTCCTGTGACTTCAACAGCTGAGAGAAATTCAGCAAGTGAAGCTTTTCCCAACGTGAAGATGTAGTGATGGAAAAAGCTTCATGCCGTGTTACTCTGCGATGTAATAACTTGAACAGAATTCCAGATAGCTGAGACCCTGTTCCAAACTAATTTTAAGGATGAGAAGGCCGTTGAAGACTAGGTTGTCTCCAGTGCTGTGTCAGTGGGGTTCTGCTGGCACAATGGGACTTTCCTCCCTCCTTGCACCCCAAAATCCACTCTGCGGGATCCCCCAACTGATTTTGAGGGTGTGAGGGGAACTGGAGGGAACAGGAGAGCAAGAAGACGTTCCACTGCACTCACAGAAGTCCCTTGTGTCAGCAGAGCTGCAGGGTTGGATACAGCCCTCAGTTTTATGTTTTCTAATTTGGGGAAATTATATTTTTGATAAGTCAATCTGGATTCACATAATAAACCCCATAACAAAAGAATCATTGAACTCCATTAAAATCTTTAAGGAAGTGATCTTTATAATGGCTTTAAGCCCCTTTTCATAGCAAAGCAGCATGTTGCATTAGGCTTCCAGACAGAGCACATTAGCAGAAGCAGATGTCGAAATTATTCCAACACTGATGAAATAATTTGAAATTTACTCATTACATCAAGATGATTCTTTCCCCCCCTCTTGTTGACATTTATTTCCTTCGACTATGAACTTCATTAATAAACTCTTGTTTGTTACTGCTGTGTTACATTCATTTGCTGGCATGTTTCAAAAGCACTGTATAGAGCTCCAAAGGAATTTCCCCATTCTTTTTCAATCTGTGCCGGGGCTGAAATCTCTAATAGGATCACACCTATTAAGGCAACAGTGAGCAGTTTTCTGGCTTGTGGAATCCACTTTGGTCTTTTTCTTACTAGATCTCCAAGATCCACCAACTGGAGCCAAGCAATTGCATAGTTCAACCCATACAGCACATAGGCGACAATTATTCACACAGTAAATATTCTTGTTCAAAAACAAATTTTCACCATTTATCAAGTTTGTGTGAATAAGACAATTACTTCCAACATGCCATGAAAACTTATAAGCTATCTAAAATAGAGTGATCTTGCAATATCAGATTTTACTAAGTTCTTACAACTTCTTGACTCAATTTTTGTTTTTTCTTGTTTTTTTAAGTAAATTCAAGAAGAAGGTAGGTAAGTTCAACGATGTTCCCGGTAGCTGTGAAGTGCAGATGGAAGACAGGGTGCCAGCGTTCTATCCTCATTTCGCCCTAGCAGTCCATAAAGTTGAAGAGCTGCTATTTCGCCCCCGACAGGGCCAAATTTTAACTTGGCGGATAGCCTACCCTACTCCCTGAGCAGAGTTTTCTGGCCTTCCTCAGTAGTCTCGAGCTTAGCTATTCAGTTCTTTATGCTTAAGCCAATAAATTGTTTCTATAGCTACATTTAGCACTAATAGATACATTAATGGCTCGAGACTACTGAGGAAAAACACAGCCATGGGTAAGTGCTGGGAATCCCTGTGTTATAAGAAAAAAAACTGTTCCTTTTCCCCTTATGGGGTATCCAAGAGCCTGTATAGAGTCCTTATGTAGGTTCTTGTGGCATTTGCCCAATCAGTATGGTGATGTCATATTGGGGGAGATAGAGAGTTAATAGTAGTCTGACGAATAAAAACCCAGGGGCGGAGTCTAGCTGTGTTTAAGACTCAGCACAGAGGTTTTGGCAGTCAGTTCAGTCAGTTGTTCAGTTGGAGATAGAGAGAGATCAGTTGGAGAATTCAGTTGGTGGTTGGTGGTTGTGAGGGTGGTGTGTGGAACTTTGTGGTGGGGAGGTAAAGGAGTTAGAGTGAGCTATAGACAGGAATGAGAATGAGAGCATAAAGTGTAACAGTGTAATTAATAACAAAAGCTTGTTGCTGAGTGAGAATAAACTTGATATTCTTTGTTCAACTTTAAATCCTGACTGAGACTCAGTGTATACCAGGGAGGACCTACCTGGTTGGTGGCAGCGGTATAGTGGTGGCACAGGGTCAATGGTGAAACGACCGGGGGCCCTGTGTGATCACCACAGTTCTCTATCAGTAGGAGAAAACAACAGGGGCCAACCAGAGAATATTGAGAAGCAAAGCAGCTAGTAAGCACAATCCTTATTAAACTGTTGCAACAGGGTCCTCTGCTCACCCCACACAGGGAGGGAGGAGAGGAACCCAGAATATTGGTGTGCAAGCTCTTATATAGACTTTTGGAATTGCCTACCCTGTAGCTCAAGACCACCCCCCAAAACATCATACATATGTCACAGAAAGAGGTAGTCCCCAGCAGAAATTTGAGTCTGTTGCTTCTCTCCTGTCTGCCAGGATACCTGATAATGCCTTTTCTGGGCATAGCTGTCAACTTTCCCCCTTTTCTTTTTGTGGGAAATTCCCTTATTCCAGCGCCGTTTCCCATTGCAAAAAAAGGGAAACTTGACAGCTACGGCTGTTTCCCAATACAAAAAAAAGGAAGGTTGACAGCTCTGTTTCTGGGTAGCCTGACCTTTCCTTTGAAATGGTAAATACTTAGTTCCTGAATCTCTTACACATATTGATAGTGTGCTCAGCTTAACAGATACTTGCCTGACTGTATTTACAGGAAGGTGTAAGCCCCTACAGTCCAAAGACAATTGGAAACTTTTCCCATTTCCTTCCTCCTTGCAGAGAAATATCTGAGGTCAATTTGGGCAGTGGCGGAGCTTCATTCTCCGGCACCAGGGGCGGGGAGCAGGTGGGTCAGGGCTGGCACACGTCCTGGGGAGAGGCGTGCCTTTAAAGGGGCGGGGCACCCATACCAGGGGCGGAGCACGCCGTCCGCGGGGGCTTGGTGCGCATTCTGGGGGCGGGGGGCGGAGCCTGTGGGGGCAGGGTGCCCAGTGCGGGCGGGGGTAGCCGCAATGGAACCCCACCGGGATCGCGCCAATGGGGCAGAGTGCTCCCATCGCCCCCCTTCTGAATTTGAGAGAGTCAAAATGGCTTCAGGATTGCTCTCCTGTACTATTTCAGACACATGGTTTATCTACTTATGTATGTGTTTGCCTTGTACATTTATGTACATTTATTTTATATATGAAAGACCTTAGAATTCCTATAACACCTGGAATCTCACACCATTTGTGGAGATTGGGGTGTCGTGCAACAATATAGTGCTCATATCACTATGGATTAGACATTTACAGCTCAGTCCTACCCAGAGGTAAATCTTGTTCAGTTCAGTGGGGCATACTCACAGGTCTTTGGGGTCAGCGGCGAAGGAAGCTGCTTGGGCACCTGGGGGCGGGGTGTTGCTCCATAGTGCGCATGCGCAGCTGACGCCCCTCCTTGGCCCACCCCTCGCCTCTGCTCCAGCCAGAAAAAGGAAAGCACACACAGAGCAGGTTTGCGAGCAAGCTGCTGGAGCGTGCTTTTTACCGGGTGGCAGGGCTCAGTTTGGGCGTTGCAGGGCGTGCGCACCGAGTGTCACCCCCTCCAGGGTGGCATCCAGGGCGAACCACCCCCAATGCACCCCCTTGCTCCGCCCTTGATTGGGGTTAGGATTGCAGCGAAAGCCTTTCTTCAAAGTCCCACTAAAAGCTGACATTGCAGAATAAATTATTTACCCATGGGAAGAAAGTTTGGGAAGTTTAAAAACACCGCAGAGATAAATTCCTTGCAGGTTGTGTCCAATGTCAGCAAACGGATTTCTGTTTAAGCTTGAATTTTAGATTTAATCTTTACGATGACAACAAAGAAGCAGGGAAATAGATAAACAATATATTTGGCTGTGGACAAATGGGATGTTGTTTCTGAAGAAGGGGACTCACAGTAAATCCTCCCTCTAAGAAAGATGGTTACCTCCATGAGCTCAGAGTCGAGGAGAATTATGATGCAGGCTGCTAATAAAGTGAAATGGAATCAAAGCAGGCAGAGTGGCTGAGATCCATTTTCTCATTTACAAAATGTACACGGTTCAAATGGCAGCATTTTCCAATATTTTAATGGGAAATATAATTAATGTTAGATTACAATAGCAGGAACGTTAAAGTACAAGGTGCAGATGACATCAAATAAATTCCGAGGGCAGCTTGGCAATTAGAACAGAAGCCAAATGGATATATAATGAAGGGGGGGGCCTTGAAATACAGTTGTACCTATTATACGACTGGGGCAATTATCTGCCATTGTGTTCCCTTTAATGATCGTTCTTTGGCGAGTACACCAGCACCTGGCAATGAATTTATGATGCAAATAACTCTATGATTTCAATCCCACCTTTATTCAATTCTACCTTTATTGTAGCATAGCTGTGGCAGTCTATTTTGGAGCACTAAAATTAAATTACTTTGTAATTATTTATGGCTGCTAATAGTCTCAGGATCTGCATTTGGGAAGGGGAGGGAATAAGTACGCTTAAGAAGTGGAGGCACGTTACAGCAGGTACCCAATATTTGAGCTTGTCATCAAAGTGCTTAGAGAGAATGTTTAACATATGGGGGCCGTTTTCCAAGCGATGAACATAATTACTGTTAAGTACTGCAACTGGTAATTTTTAGGCAATGGGGGTCTGCAAATATTAAGTAATATCAGTGTTGGCACATCCATGCAGATACACCATTATTTTTATGCACAAGGAACTACTTCACGAAAAGTGTTGTGCTTTTGAACGTGGAACGTTTCACTGTGGTTGAGAACAGAAATATTCAAAGTGTAGTTTGCAATTCGAAATGGATCTGTAAATCCCCATTGATCTATGCCTGCACCGTTCAATTCAGAGTTGCCAGCTAGCCAATATTTTACTGATATTTTACCATAAAATCCTGTTCTGACTGGTAACTTGGATTCAGTAAGCTCCAGAGTCTTTGGCTTCACCCATAACTGATCAGACTGGCAGACTTCATCTTCACTTCTTCTCTTGACCTATCAAATTCTGTTGCCTACAGAACTGGTTTCTCAGTCTGAGCTAATAAAAACCCTGGCTCTTTGTACAGATGGTAAAGACATATGGATGCATTTTCAAGGTGCCCTCTGGACATGCTTAGGCAGGGTCGGCATAACAAAATAAAGTTAAAAACCTGCGGTTTTGATGACTTGCAGAAAGGATGCTTATTAATTGTTTTTTCTACAGAAATTTGTCAGGCTTTGGGGACTCAGCTTCCTCCCCCACTTTGGCTGTAGTTGATTTTGATTTTGAAGTATTTTTTATTAAAGATTTTCTTGATTTACAAAGGTAGTGCAATGTCTCTCGTATTTTTTCCAGGTAACATTTTTACAAATCAATTCCGTTTGTTGAGACATTAGGAAGAAAAGGGGGAAAGAGGTGGGCGGGATGGGGAGATGGGTGGGGTGGGGTGAAGATATTTCTATTTTACTTACTATATGGAGGGTTTGGTGTCAGCGTTGTTTGTGCAGGTTCTCTGTTGTTCACTTGTGTTCCTTTGGATGTGAGAGAGGTCGGGGTTGGCGTAGGGTGTGATTGTTCATTTGTGGTTGGCTGTCGGGGTTTGGGTGCTGGAGCTCCTCGTGCACGGCCTTAGACTGGTTATGCACGAGGTACCAGTTGCGGGGAAAGCGGCCAGCGTTCCGCGTGCTTTTGAGCACGGTCGCCGGCCAAGCCTCACAGTCTGAAGGATGTTGAGTAAGCCAATTGACGACTCCGAAAGTTTGTGAGTTCCTAGTTGCCTTCTTAGTGAAAAGTTGCCTCGTGAAATAAAATATATATACCCTGACTCTGAATAGACGGACCAGTTTAAAGAAATTAAAATTTTTACTTTACTCCCCCTTTTCAACCCCAAAGGAAGACAGACACCGGTTGTATCTTTAGTGGCTTCGGCAGAACCCGCATAGGCTCGTCCCCTAAGCTAAGTTCTCCTAAGCTTAAAGTCCCTGCGCGCCCAATCTTCCGCGAGGCTAACTAAATAAACTAAAACCGAAATATCTTCCGCGGGCCTAACCCTAGGCTAACCTAAAAGAACCTACCTAAAACTAAAACCGAATGATCTTCCGCGATCTAACTCTAACTAAAGAAAAAAACCCATCCAACCCATCCAGCCCGCTCCTAATCCCTTAAACTAAACTTGACTTAAACTAAAACCCAAACTGAACATGAACGAACTCTCTCTGCCTAAGCGGGGTGCCTCTGCCTTTTATTAGGGAACAAACGTGACATCATCAATCATGTTTTAACCAATAAAATCACTGTTGCTGCCCTCCAAAAAGGCGGGAAGCAAGTTTAACGCTCATTAACAACTTTGAACATGACCGGAACTATAAAATAAAGGCGGATTAATCTCGTAAGTGAACCACACTATTCATTCATGCTTTCACTTTCGCTTTTACGCGCAATTATACCAAAAGTAGACCTCGAAAAACTCATAAAATAACCAAATAAATATGAATCCATGGCGGATCCGTGAAACGTATTCCGACATATCATCTTTCTTTTTTTGTTTTAAATTAAATTAATTTTGATTTAGTTATATAAAAAAAGAAGGTTAGAGATATCATAAGCATTTATCTGACACAAACATTACCATTTGTTTTGATATAGACCTCGACATGAAAAGGCAAACGTCAACAATGTTGACTGTGTCCACACCAAAGTCTACATCAAAACTGTGATATAAATATCAGCAAAACCATTAACATCCACCCCTTTCATAGGAGGAAATACTTGTACAATAATGTAGCAATAAAGTCATGAAAATAACAAACCACTAGCCGAACATAAAAAGTGATCGATCCGATACACTGTAAACCTTCTAGGCATATATAAATACTTCAATATGTAGTGTAACACAACAAATCACCTCATAAGCATGTATATTTTCGCGTGCAGCGTAAAACAACAAATTACTCCCCAAACACAAGAGAGGACCTGATACAGGTCCAAAATTAAAAATAACGGATAACGACTGCCCAAACATAAGAGAGGTCCCGATCCGGGACCCAAAATTAAAGTATAACTAGAGCTGGGGCTACATAGCCTACCCAGACCCCTCCCCCATTTTTTTTAATTTTTTATTTGGAAAACTGAGGAAAATGGATAAGGTAACGGAAAAGGGTTGTGGCACTGAGGCTACAGAATCGAGGGAACTTTCAGGAAGGTAGATTCTGGACTTACCACAGCGACCACAGGTAACGGGGAACTAGGGTCCGATTCCAGAGAGGGGATTTAAGCCACCTATGTACAAGTGGTTTTCGCCACAAGAGGGGATTTAAGCTACCTACATAAAGGTGTCCCAGCCAGGATGAGGATTTAAGCCATCTACGCAAGGGTTTCCAGCGAAACGAGATGGGATTTAAACCAGCTACATAAGGGTCTCCCATCAACAGCAGGAAACAGAGTGAAGGGAAAAGCTGGGAACCTGGTTTACTGCCAAAAGGTAGCATATAGAGGGGGATTCTTTAAAAGAAAATAGGGGTACCAAAAGGGTAGGACGCCACCAGACTTGACATATATACTTTGAACAAATCCGAGAATGACCAATTTTTTGATCAAGGAAAATATTTCAAATAAGGTATATAAATGTTACCACATTTTGAACTACAACTTTTGTAAGCACAACGAGGAGATTTAGGATTACTGAAATAAAACATATATGCATGAATATGTCTATGACTAGAACTGCACAAAGACGATGCTTTGACCTTACGTAAACATTTCCATATCATCAAAATTGTGACGCTCTAAATGGAAACCATTTCAGAAAAGCTTTGTATATATATAAACACCCATATCATTAATTACCAAGCTATATTGAAAACACATGTAACATGCGAGGCGGATATTTCAAGAAGCATACAAAGGTAAATATGCAATTTTACAAGTACAATATAAAGTACAAGACAGGTTTAGAACTGCAAAATGGTGTTGGAGAGGAGGATGAAGACGATGAATGAGTTGCCGGTCGTCTTCTTCTCCGACTACACACGACCACGTAGAAGAAATAGTCCTGGAACTCAGGAAAAGTTCATGGGGCTCAGGAAAGTTCTGAAACATCGAGTTCTGAAGAAACAACGATACCTGTAGAAGAAAGGAGGTTAAGCAAGCAAATCAGGGTGATCTGCTAGTGAATGCAGGTATGGGAGTAACTGGAACAAATCCAGGCAGCCAGGAATCAGAGGGCTGCCCAGAGGCAAACAAAAGGCCTAGGTTGAGGATAGTTGAAGAGTTGCTGCATTTGACAGGAAGTTGAGAAGTTAGCGAATAGCTAACAACCAGAGTTAGACATCACGGCTTGCGATGAAAAGGGAGTATCAAATTTCACGCAAAGTTTGTCCAGCGTGTTTCCTGAGTGAAGAATGGAGTTGAACACACAAACAGGGTGTGGGAAGTAGGAGTTTTTTCCGCAGAAGTACGGACAGTCCTCCGCTGAGAAGGATTAAGCAACAAGGGCTGTCGTTGAAGATGCAGGCTGGCAAGTACCACGCAGGGTTACATGACTTGATCTTCAGGTGAAGAGTTCCTTGCGGAAGGCAAGTCGTTCTCTCCCAGCTGCACAACCAGCGCATCAGGGGGGCCTTCCGCATCAGCCCTAGCCATCACAATTGGCAACATCTCCCTCCATCGCATCCCTCGTCTCAAAATCCATGAGATATGAACACCTTCCGGAAGACCCAGCTGGCACCCCAGGCCACTGGCAATTGCTCTCAACCGGGCCCAATGAACAATGCTGTGCCCAACCATCCAGATCTCATAGCCCTGGGTCCCTGGAAAGGAAGGAAATGAAAAGAAGGGATCAGCCATGGATTGTTCAAACCGATGAGCCAGCACGGATGTAACTTTTGAAAGCATTAGAACTCCATCGCCCCAAGGTCTTTATTCTATCTGTTGACAATCCCCAGTGAAAAGCAGTGGTAGCTGCGCCGATCCTAAAGGAATGAGCAGCAAATTCCCTGGCTGGGAGACCGCAAGCTCCGATAGCCATACGCATCACCCGAGTAAACTGCTGTCTGGCCAAACGGGACCCATCCTCATGCACTAGGAGGGGACCGGAACCAGGGGGCCTAAGGTCGAGAAATCTTTTTGTGTCTTTCACGGGACATGGGCCACTCTGCATAGTTGCCGGCAATCGAAGCATGGCGCCCTTTCCCCTCTGATCAGTTTTTGAACGGCGGATATAAACCACCAACTCAGTAGCTGAAAGCTGGATGTCGCTGAGCTGTAAGCCTCGGGATAGGGGGCCTGGCTCACCCTCATGGACTACTTCCCCCACCCTTAGTGCCCCAAAAAACGCAATTGAATAGGCTGCTGCAAAAAGCCTGGCTTCGTTACAGGACTGTGGTAGGGATTGAGAGCCAATGCAAGCTATCATCTCACCACACATTCAACCACACATCTGAACCTCTTTTCGGGATCCTTGGTGGGGTAGTGCAGAGAACCAAGCTAGTGATAGTGTTAGAATTTTATCTTTTCTATAAACTGCTTTGAGGTTTTTTCCTACAAGCAAGCATTATATAAATTTTACGAAATACATAAAAAATAAACCATGAGATGACAGGGCTCATCTCTATAGATTTCATCAAGTGGTGCCCTTTCACTAATGGGATTCTGTCCATTTGTAGAAGGGTCTTAAATCTAGTGGAGACTTCCAGTAATGAAAGAGGGTTGATTTTCCTCCCAGTTCCCCTCTCCACCCCTGCAGCTCACTTGTGTACCCCCCCACCCTGTTCTGGAAGATTGTCTAAGCCCCTAGAGCAGATTTTTGAGTAGCACGGGGCGATCACACAGGGTCCCCGGTCGTTTGACGGACTATTGATCCCTGTGCCACCACGGCGCTTTGCTGCCACCAACCAGGATCCCCTCCCTGGTAATAACTTTCACAGTCAGGGTGCAATTTTAAACAAAATAATAAGTGTTTATTTAAAAACTTCAACAACTTAAGATATTGCTTACAACCCTGCCTACGCTCACCACTAGACCTCACCACCAACCCTCACAATCAACAACCACCCACCAACCAACTCCCTTGATCAACTGTTCTTCATCAACTCCCCTTAACTCCCCGCTCTCTAACTCTAACTGACTCCTTCAGCTGCCCCTAGCTCCTCCCCCCTCTGTTTATTGGTTAGCCTAGGGCCAGCCACTTAACCCCTTACTTACTCCTTCTCCTATATGTATACCCTAGGAAGGGCAAACGCCACACCTTCCCCTTCCAGTGGCGGAGGAAGCCTCTTTGCTGCCCGGGGCGGAGGAGCAGAGGCACCCCCCTGGGGGTGGGGCGTCACGACGTGTGCGTCGTGACATCACGACGCACGTGGATGCACTGCGCATGCCCGGAATTTCCGGGCATGCGTAGTGCATCTGGGCTGGCGCTGCTGCTCCTGCAGCAAACTGGCAAGCGAGCGGCGGCTTGTGGGGATGCCCCGGCCGTGCTGCTTTATGGATGGGGCAGCCCCACGAGCCGGTGACCAAGCGGCGGCAAGTGGGACTGCCCCGTCCGTCCGTAAAGAGGCATGGACGGGGTGCTGGGCGGCGGGGGAGGGGCAGGAGGGGCTAGGGAGTGTCACCCCCTCCCCTGGAACCCGAGGCGGCCCGCCCCCTATAACCACCCTTCCTACGCCACTGTCCCCTTCTATTAGCAGAAGCCTTCACTGGATCAAAAGCCCTTCTACAAATGGAATGAACCACTGGAGAACTTTGAGCTCTTAGGAAAAGTGCTGTGTTGTTGTTACTAAGGTTCACAAGTTTAAACCTGAAGCTCTGTTTGACTGTGGGTTTATCCACACTTACCTTTCCTCTGTTCTTTCCAGGCACGGTCCATACTTTAAAGCTCCAGGTCCAAGCACCCCCCCTTTTTTTACTGTAGAGCGTTGCCCACAAAATCCCACTCTTTAAAGCTCAATCGGACTAAATAGCAATCCGACGAAAACCCAAATTGATGTTTGCACCTATTGAGCACTAAAGAGTGGGTTTTTGTGGAGAAAGCTCAGGGGGGAATGAAAGAAAAAAACACACACACTCAGACATTGAAATTTTAAGTGTGGACCTGTGCCTGGAAAGAAGAGGGCAAAAGATAAGTATGGATAAACCCTGTATCTCTTCCAGTATGAGGCCTATAAGACCTATAGAGGAAGCCTGCCTGCATTCCCATTATTACTAGAAATGGTTCAGTTGTGGGGTGTGTAGCAAAATATTTTGCAAAACAAGAACATAAGACCAAAGGCACACCAAGCCCAGCATTTTGTTCTCACAGTGGCCGACCAGATGCCTGTGGGAATCCCAAAAGCAGGAGCTGAGCACAAGATCACTCTCCCGGCTTGTGATTTCCATAACATAGCTGTTGTGGTTAGTAGCCATTAACAGCCTTGCCCTCCATAAATTTGTCTAGTTCTTTTAAAAGTCATCCATGTTGGTGGCCTTTACTACATTTTGTGGGAGGGAATCACACAGTTGAACTAGTTTAGCTGTGTGAAGAAGTGCTTACTTTCACCTGTCCTCTCCCAACATTCAGCTTCATTGGATGGCCCTGAATTCAGGTAAAAAAGGTAAAGGACCCCTAGACGGTTAAGTCCAGTCAAAGGCAACTATGGGGTTGTGGTGCTCATCTCGCTTTCAGGCCAAGGGAGCTGGTATTTGTCCACAGACAGCTTTCTGGGTCATGTGGCCAGCATGACTAAACCGCTTCTGGTGCAACGGGACACAATGACAGAAACCAGAGCGGACTGCTAGGTTGGCAGAAGCTGGGACAGAGCAACGGGAGCTCACCCCATTGGGGGATTCGAACCATCGGCCTTCTGATTAGCAGACCTATGAGATTCAATGGTTTAGACCACAGCGCCACCCACTGTAATCACCACCATCATCATGTTCACATATATACACTGGCATTTATGTGAGTTAAAGCCACACTTTCTCTCATCCTGCCCATCCCAACTCAGAGACTTAACTTGCATAGAACTGGGTAAGAAAACAAATTCCTAAACCCCTGAAGAATAGTAAATAATCACAGTAACAAAAATTTAACAAGGCATCTCCTCCAAGTAAAACTAGGAAGAGTGATTTACCCCAGTAAACAGCCGAGGGTATGGCACGCCATATTGTGCTCTGAAGGCATTGTTTATGCTCCTTATAAAGACTTCAGGAAGTTTATATAACTTGACAAGGTGAGTCACAGCTATTTCTAGCCTGTTACCTGTTTCCTCATGCTGTAGAAGTCTTATTAATATGATTATGGGGGCCTGCTGGGTCATAGCTTGAACCAAACCTTTCTGAAGTTGTTCAGTATCTTTTCTTTGCATGCAATTATTTGGGTTCTAGCCTTTAATGGAGAGATGATATTGTTAACACAGTAGGCATTTACCCATTTGCCGTCAGACACTCCAGAGCGTTTTTAATCTTCCTCATGCTGCTTTGTACTTATTTACCATGTCTGCTACTCATTAATTTTCTTTTTAATTCCAAAAATTGTGAATTATCTGGCTTTTCTGCTCAAGCAATCAGAGGCACGCCTGGTCTAATTAGAGGTTTAATTTCTGCGATATGCAGATTTAAATTACCGGTAGATCCTGTTATATCCATAGGGAGAGTAAGGCCTGGGAAACACTGAGTGAAAAGGACAGTGCAGACATTGGACAGCTGAAGCAACAGCATTTCAGCAGAACACTGTGGAAAACCACTCAATAGCTCTGTAACATTCCAACTTTTTAAATGTGTGTGAACATGCCAATACAGGGCTAGCACCAAAACATTTTCCTGTCCCAGGCAAAGATGGAGCCCCTTTGTATATAATCACAAATAGCAGTTGAATACTTTGTCAGCACTGGTGATGGGGCACACATTGTCCTCCACTGCATCTGAGAGAGCAGGCTAGCTTAGGGCAGGGGTCAGCAACCTTTTGGGGAATGTAAGCAAGTGTTGTGGGCACCAGTCACAAAAGGGCTGTCATGGAGTGTATGGAATAACACAAAACAGTTAAAATGGCTTGTGCAGCATAACACAAAATGGCTGCCACATCTAAAAGAGTAGAGAGAGAACCACTAAAAGTTGTGGGCAGGAACCTATATCAGCCACCACCATGCTCTCTCACAAAGGGAAGTTCTTTGCACATCTCCTGTTCAGAACAGAAGGGTAGGTGGGTGTTTAATCCTGGTATCCAGTGAAATGTGGACACCTGAGGTAGCATGTTCAGTGTAGGGAAGACAAAGTCAGTACAAACAGGAACTGAACAAGGAGAGTAGATCTGTATCTGATGCACAGTAGATTTTTGAGGGGATCTACACCAAGACATTTCATGGATGCCATAGCAGGTAGCCTACTGGTGGTTGTACCATAGTTGTCAACCTTTTCCTTTTTTGTGGGAAATTCCCTTATTATAGCATTGGGAAACAGCAGGGAGGGTTGACAGCTATGTATATAGCAGTGTGGAACAGCAGGGAGGGTTGACAGCGTTGTACTGGTGCCCAAAACCACCATGTTGGCAACCTCTGACTTAAGGGGCACAGAGCAGTTTGCTTGGAATGGTTGATGGTGACACAAGGAAGAGCTTTTTCTGTGGCTGTTCCCATAGTGTGGAATTCCTTCCCAAGAGAGCTCAATTGGCTCCCACTTTGTTATGTTTCCATTGGCAGGCTAAGACCTTCCAGTTCAAACAGGCTTCTGGAAACTGAGGTGCAGACAATGCTGATCGCTGTGCTGTCAGGGAAAATTATATTTTAATTGCTGGTTTAAAATATGCTGCATTGTATTTCAATCATTGTTTTCAGCTAGTTGTTTTTATTATTCGGCATTTGATAATTGATGTCTTAAAAATATATTAAGTAATAATAATAATAAAATAAAACTCTATTCTCCGGCAGCTTGCTACTGCTGCCCCCCCTCCCAACTCCACCTGGCACTTGCTCACTGTTTGCTCAAACAGGTGCTGCAATCCTTCCTGACCATCGGCTATGCTGGCTGGGTCTGAGAAGAGTTACATTCCAATGATGAATGGGGACTCTCAGTTTCCTCACCCTTGATTTTGGTGGTTCCTAGATATAGGAGTACAGCATAAATTATTTGCAGGATGAAAACAATTTTTGAAAGCCAAGCACAGGGGGGAAAAATGACAGCCTACCTGCTTTTTTGATCAGCCGTGTTTTGAAAAGATTCCACTTACCACCTGGGAGGGCAGCTCATGCTGCCCACAATGGCCATTCATTCCATAGGTAGCACAGTGAAAAATATCAACATGCCTGCTACTCCTTGTTTTTACACTGCAGGTATAATTAAGTCGTAGGGAAAAGCCTACGAGGACATAGACTGGCAATTACTCAGCCTCATTCCACAAAGAAAGAGGTTCGTTTCTATCTGACTCTCCTTGTGCAATTTCCCCTCCTAGCCTTCTGTTCCTCCTTCATGCTGTTTCATTGTAAATATTTTAAAGACATTTGATTCATCGGAGTGCTGTTGGGAAAGCCTGATTATTTGGATTGGATTTGGCAAGGAGTCTTAGCTAAAGTGTCTTCCAAAACTCTCTCTCTCTCTCTCTCTCTCTCTCTCTCTCTCTCTCTCTCCACCCGCCAAATGCTGAAATCAGCAGGCAGGTCTGGAGTTGGGCACAAATGCAAACCCCTATTTTCCCTCCCTTTGGCAATTTTGTCCTTTCTTTCTTTCTTTTTCTTTCTTTCTTTCTTCAGTCATAGTCTTCTTTTCCTTCACATCTAATTTTTCTTCTCAAATTACCCTCATGTTTTTGAAGTCAATGGTCAAGTAGAAAATAAGGACCAAAATATTTAATGGAGGCTAGTCCACTTGGTAGGGCAGTGGAATTTGTTCATTCCCCCACCCCCCCAAAAATATAGTCCGGTCCCCCATAAGGTCTGAGGGACAGTGGACCGGCCCATGGCTGAAAAAGTTTGCTGACCCCTGTTTAAGAGTGTCTCCTGCACCACTCAGGCAATCCCAATCCAAAAGAAATGCTATGGCCAGAAGGTCCCTCCAGGCAGAAAAACAAAATGTGATAAGCAGACTCTAGCCCTAGTTATGCAGGTTCACCTTCTCATCTGGTTGTCATGATGTCAATCCAGCTGTAGCATATAATATTAGTAGGGCTGTTGCAATGGTAGACCAGTTAGCCTGGTAATCTGTTTGGCACGTGCTCAGAGCTGTTTCCTTGAAGGCCACATCTCATAGCACATTTTTGGCAGCCAGCCAATAGGGAGTGTCTACTACTTTGGCCAGATTTGGTCCTTTTGCTTAGTATTTGTTTGTTTTGTGATCTATCACTAACTAGAGAGAGCACAACTAATGGTGGACACAGCGTGAGGTATCTTTCTATAAGAAGTACAGGTTATTTTGCAAGAGGTTAAATATGTCAAAATACGCAGTTGGACAATACCTTTATTCAAGGCTTTTTCCAGCCAGAACTGGATCTCAGTTCCGGCACCTCTCAGGTGGGCACCATTGGCATTCTAAGAGAACAAGGGAGGTGTTCATGGTGAGTTCCAGCACCTCTTTTTCTAGAAAAAACAGCACTGATTTTATTTAAGATAACCAAAATGTCACAAACTTGTGGCCAGCTTTTGAGTTCTCTAGGGCTCTTCATCACACAAGATGTTACACAAAGCAGCATTTCTACTCTGAAGCAAGGAGATGCTCCACAGATATGCTTCTGTTGTCCCAGCACTTCCATGCCATTTGGCTGCCCATCTTTCTCCCACGTCAAGATCTTGTCCTTTCCACAAAACGATAGATATTTAAGAGTGGGCTGCTGAAATACCAGACTGGAAGCAGCCATGTCTGATGCAAGGCAGAAATCGAACTCTGTCTCTTTCTCTCTCTGGTCAAAAGAGGAAACCTATCTCTGGCAAGTTTTCAGCATGGTTGTTACTTATTTTTAATTAGAATATTGAGTGGTGTATGGACACTGAGAGGGTGGGCCACTGCTTTTTTGAGAATTCTAAAGCCCACATAGCAAAAACATAAATTAAAACCGTTTTTCTCTATTTCCAGTGTTCTGGCCATTGCTTGAGTACCCCATTGTTTATGTACCCCAAAAGGCCTTTGCTTATGTACCTCAAAGAGTGCAAATTCACAAAGGGGAGTTTTTTGCAGGCTCAGAGGAGCCTCTAGATTTGCAAAAGCGCAAAAATTATTAGGGAAAAAATAAACAAAAAGGGGGACCTCCCTCCTAAAGAAACCCACCCTAATGAGGGCTGAACATGCTCTGTGATTATGGTGTGCAGACATGGTGTGCCTGGGATTCTCAACAGCATTCTGCACTGCAACATTTTGTTGGAGGTCTCACTTGTATAAGAATTTGGCTCAACCCAACCCAGGCACAGAAAACAATATTGAAAACAACCAAAAGCACTTGATAAAACAACAGACAACAACCTCTTTGCAAACACTACTGTTAAGGAGAAAGCCAGACAGCAATCTTGGGACTAAACTGCAAATGCTTTGAGTTGCGTTGGATGGAGGTGGTATTTTAACATGTAATAAGTTCAGATCTCCATTAGATGGCAATGTTCCATAACCTTTTTACTCCCAGTTTACTGGACTCCATTTGGCTGGAGATGTATGGTATTTCTGGATTAGGAATATGCTAATTCTTTTTTTAGAAGAAATAATGCACAGAGTTATCCCTACTATGAGGCAAATTGAGCTGGCTCAAGCGGCATATTTTGGGCATCAGATTGCAAGCTGGTTAATAACAATTTATAACTGAGAATACAACAGTTGACATTTGGATTTTCCCCCTTGGGCACCACTGCGTCTCAGGCTGATCTCGATAATATACCTATTTCTGGAATGACGTCATAAATTGTTTCTGCTTCATTAAAATTCCAGGCGGGTGGCTATGTTAGGCATTATTGAGATGATGTCAATGGGTGTTTTCCCACATGAGGCTTAAGGCAGCTCTTGATTCAATCAAGTCACAATGCGACTGGTAGACTAGAGTTGGCCTGAAGACTCATTTGCACTGCACATCTCTCTCCGCTTTGTCTTCTACATAAGCTATATGACAAGACTTTAGCATAAATAGCACAAGAGAAGATCAAAGGTCCCACAAATATGAAAACAGTCAAAGTATGTCCAGATTGCATTTTGTCCTTTGTGGAATAAAGGATATGTCTGGAAGTAAAAACAATTTTGCAATATTATCCAATCCACACATAACAAATGGTGTGTGTGTTTGTGTATGCACACGTCACTGTGCATGTAAGAGAAGTGGATGCACACACACTTTTTAAGCGGGAGATTTCAGCAGTGGAAGGAGTGAATGCACATTCTTTCAAAAGTTTTTTTTAAAACATAGGGAGAAAAACAACTCCAGGCCACATCCACATCATATAGTTAAAACACATGGCTTTTCCAAAAGAATCCTGAGAATTATGGTTTGTTAAGGCTGTTGAGAATCATAGCTCTGTAAGGTGGTAAACTATAGCTCCCAGGATCCTTTGGGCAAAGCCATGTGCTTTATAAGTGTAGTGTGGACATGATCCTGGTTCACAAAGTGGCAGGTGTTCTGCCAAGGGGCAGGGTTCTTTTGGGATCTGGATCCAATGAAACACACCAATGGAAGAAGAACAAATATGCTTTTATTTCTAGATACAATCAGCAGCAGACAAATGTAGCATACCTGATAAAAGCCCAAGCACAATCTCCCCTTCTGCCGCCCGGGGCCCCAAAGGAGCGGCAAGAGAGACCCCTCACGCCAGGAAACCCACAGCACCCGGTACCTGGTCTGTGGCGAAGCCCAATCGGTCGCCTCCATTCCTTCATTTATATAGTTAACTTAATAGGTTTGATTGATTCCACCTGGCTATCAGGTACCATTCCCGACTGGTCAGGCACCTGGGTGTGGCTTGGCTAAGGCCATAGGCAGCTGAAGGTGTTCTCAACTAATTGTATCTTCCTCACCAGCAACTTTACTTTGCTAATTTCAAGACTGAGGATGGAAAAGGGAGGAGGATATGCAACCTGACTCCTCGTGATTACAAAGATCTTCCGCGAGTTTCCACTACAGCAGGGCATCACATCATCACGTTGGTTAGGTTTTCTTTGCTTGTTTTATTAAGCTTGCCAAGAGCTCCCTTGATTGAGTGGTAAAATACAGGAATCACAGGGCTGGGTTAGATGTTACGTTAGTCCCAACTTCTTTTAGCCCTGGCGTGTAAGATATTTTAAAATAAAAATAGCCTGTGTAGAGGAGGAGGAGACCCTTTGCTTTTGCTTCAGCTCCTTGAACCCACCTTGGGTCTGATTGGAATCAGACCCCTCACAACTTTGCTTGGTATTTGTAATGGGAAGAACCACATTATGGTTCCCCACATTATGAGAACCAAGCAGAGGGGTAGGTACAATTCTGAATGGGATCATTGAAGGGTTGAAGCTCCCTGCCTTATGCTATGTTTCCCTGTCCAGCTCAGCTCCCAGCTTCCTGCAATTAACTTTGGGAAAGAACAATTACCGGTATGTAAATGATGCCCTGCCTCGTTTGCCCTCAGCTTCTAGAGTCTTAAAGGAGGACAATAACAGCCTTGTTGTGTGTAGTGGTGTGTGTGTGTGGGGGAGGGAGTTGTGTTGCACAGTACACTCTCTAGCAGGGCTGATAAGCTGGTTGGGGAGCAAAACAGTACTTTGTCAGTAGCAACAAATAGCATTTTGAGAGTTTGGGTGCTGGGGAGCAGAGCATGATATCATGTGACCACAGATGCCCTACCCTTGAGGAACCGTGCCTGGATCCTGGCCTCACAACCCCTGAGTAGCGCATTTGTTATGCCAGGAGCATACTGTCTGGATAAGCTGGTGTTTGCAGCAGTGAAAATGACACGGCACGTTGTGGCGCCTTAGAGACTAAGCGGTTTATTGCAGTACAAGCCTTTGTAGGCAACATCCCAAGTCGCCGGCTGCATAACAAAGTGAGCTGTCATGCATCTGATAAAGTGGATTGTTTCTATGAGAGCTCATACCACAATAAATCAGTTTGTCCCTGTGGTGCCACAGTATGGTTTGCTTTCTACCTGAGGTAGAGCAGCGCAGATATAAAGGTAACCAAGTAGAAAGCCCCTGCTAGTCATTCGGAAGTGTTTTAAAGCACAGGCAAAAAAAGAAGGGGCGAAAGAGAGTGCATTTGAAGGGAGTCTCAGAGCATCTCCTGACATTAATCACTGCATTTGGATGGCAGTATACATTTTTGCAACTCACGGACCTGGACCAACCAATTCTGGGGTGGTAAATGCCCCTCATCTTTTGAGGTGATCACAGTGCAGGGATTGCCAGCCTTCTCTGGGCTTGTGGGCACATTTGGAGACAGAATAAATTGTTGTAGGATCTGCACACACATCAAAACCAAACACACACTGCAATCTGTTCTGCTGGACTCCCTATGAGCCCCAAGTGGGTTTAGGATCAGTATAGGTGAAGTATAGGGGACCCACACACAAAACCCAATTCTGACAATGGGATGAACAAATAGGCTGAGAAACAAAAGATCACTCTGTGGAGAATTCTAGTTCCATGCCCTCTCCAGGATACTCCATTCCATTCCATCTCCTACTCAGTTTTCTGTACCCCCAGTGGTAAGTCACATTCAATCCTCTTCAGCCTGCTTTTGCTCCCCGATTTGTCTCCCACATGGGATAAGAAATAACTGCAAGCCAAAGTTGTGACTCAAATAACAAATTAGGTTTTCTGTGCCTTTTAGATTTGGAGCGAGGGAAGTCTATTTGGAAAGCGGCTGTTTCTAGATGAGGCGTTCATTGTGCAATCACCACGGTTTGTTTACTGTCATTTAATGGGGCTGGACTGGGGATGTCGAGGCGACATCGTCCTGTGTTTTTCCAGGATTGAGTCCAGAATCTTAATGTAGAGAGCGGCAGGGCAGCACAGGTCCAATGTGCACAGGAAAAGGTGCAAAACTGGGAGCAAGGTGGAAAGAGTGTTCCCTGGGGAAGTTGGATGATGTGTTGATTCCTTGCCATATACTTGCTTTTGTGGACACCCCCTCCCCAATGCGTGGTGACATTTACAGTTGCCATGTAGTGGGAAACATGTTGAATGCAGCTCACTGGCTACTTTTCCAGCTGAACCCCCCGCCCCCGCCACTGCTGTTTCACTTGTGGTGGGATGGGGAAGCAGAGAAGATATGGGCCCCAGAGATTCCCCATATCTTTCCCAGCAACAACTTTTGAAATGAAAAAAAAATGAGCAGAGCTTAGCAAAGCACAATATTAATGCTCGATTTGAGCCTATAGGTGCTTCCAGACATGGACAGTTTAGCACAGGGTTTCTCAGACTATCTTCGCCCTGCCCAATGTGCCAGGAACTGGTACCATATTTAGTCCCTGAAACTGTTGTGTATTAATTAAAACATTCTGTCAGCTGGGCGGAGTAATGTCATTTGTCAGTTTAAGGGCACAAGTACAATCCACAGCCTGGTTGGGTCCTGCCGGAAGGTTAGAATATTATTGGTTCCCGCTTAAATGTATCTATCCTCTCTGTACCATTGTGCCTTAAATAGAGCTTCCCCTGCCCCCGTTCCCCAGTCTGGTCTTGTCGGTTACCTTACAATAAAAGAGCTGTTCATGAAGAAGTGTCACTGGAATTATTGTTCCACGAACCCAAGACACAACAGAAACATCCCACCCAACCTGGGCTGTGGTGGTGTTGCTGCAGGCTGGCAGCTGATGACTCTCAAACCAGCACTTGTCTGTGGACCACCACTATGTGTAGCACTGATTTAGCAGCATGCAATCACTGCTGCTGCTTTCAAGCCTCTAACATTATGTAGCCAAATAAGCTCCAAAGAGTGGAGGGAGGCAATTCTCATTGGGACCATTGTGTGTGGGAAAGGGTTAAATATCCTCCAACACCAGTAGCACTCCCAGTGCTATTTCTCTAGAAAAAGAGTTGCCAGAACTCGCTATGAATGCCCCCCTCTTTCTTTTACAATAGCAACGGCACCCACCTGAGAAGTTCCAGAACCCACCTGAGAGGTGCCGAGATTGAGTTCTGGTGAGTCCCCACTAAAAAAGAAGAAGCCCTGAGCACCCCCAATGACGATAGCCTCTGCAATTTAGAAAGTGGGGACAGAAAAGAAGGGGGGAAGAAAAAGGCAATGATATTTGGAAAGGGAAGAGTTAAAGTGACAGAGTTGATTCCCAGAAAGGTGTAACAGGCCATACAGAAGGAAGTAGCTACAGCACAATCTAGAAAATAACTAGAATAATCAAATAAAAATAAAAATAAAATGAAAGGCACAAATACAGGATGGGTGACACCTGGCTTGAGAGCAGGACATGTGAAAAGGATCTAGGAGTCTTGGTAGACCACAAACTTGACATGAGTCAACAGTGTGATGCAGCGGCTAAAAAAGCCAATGCAATTCTGGGCTGCATCAATAGGAGTATAGCATCTAGATCAAGGGAGTAGTAGTACCACTGTATTCTGCTCTGGTCAGACCTCACCTGGAATACTGTGTCCAGTTCTGGGCATCACAGTTCAAGAAGGATACTGACAAGCTGGAACGTGTCCAGAGGAGGGCAACCAAAATGGTCAAAGGCCTGGAAACAATGCCTTATGAGGAACGCCTTAGGGAGCTGGGTATGTTTAGCCTGGAGAGGAGAAGGTTAAGGGGTGATATGATAGCCATGTTCAAATATATAAAAGGATGTCATATAGAGGAGGGAGAAAGGTTGTTTTCTGCTGCTCCAGAGAAGCGGACACTGGATTCAAACTACAAGAAAGAAGATTCCACCTAAACATTAGGAAGAACTTCCTGACAGTAAGAGCTGTTTGACAGTGGAATTTGCTGCCAAGGAGTGTGGTGGAGTCTCCTTCTTTGGAGGTCTTTAAGCGGAGGCTTGACAGCCATCTGTCAGGAATGGATTGATGGTGTTTCCTGCTTGGCAGGGGGTTGGACTGGATGGCCCTTGTGGTCTCTTCCAACTCTATGATTCTAAATCATAGAGCAGTGCAAGAAACCATCTACACCTGGGAGACATTGTGCATTGAGGGAAAACAGAGCAGGATTTTCTGATCTTTAGAAGAAAAGAAAAGTAAGCTGAACAGGAGAAACACACACACAAGAAAGGGATGTTTTTTATGATGGTGTACAGGTGCCCCATAAGATACAAGGGAACAAAATGTGGTTTCTCCCCAGGACATCCCAATACTCTTATGTTTTCAATGTCACCAGCACATTATAGGATTCAAGGCCATGTATGCAGCCTGACCTACGTTCCTTTTCACCTATGCAAACCTGCCATGTTATCCACATGGAGGAGCCCTTCCTTTGTCGGAAAGTCCACTTCTGCAGCAAAGCTTTCTGTGCAAAATCCACAGAGGGTAACCTTGTCTTGAAGCATAATTAGTTCTGAGGAAGAATTTTATCAGCTTAGTCTTTGGGGAGTGGTAGCATGTAAACACTTATTAAAATGTTATTTTGGGGGCATAATTCTGTCATAAGTCAAACTAGGCAGATGCAAATAAAAGCAAAGGTTATCTGTCCACAGGGACTGCTTGCATTTCACTGAGAGATTTATGTCAAATGGCAGATTTTCATCCAAGTTATGAGACAGCAGCAAGGATGAAGCACATTTTTCACAATGTGCATGGAAGCATGGAAGCTTGAGGGTCACCGAGGAATACCAGTTAAAAAGAATAAAATATCCACATGGATTCTGAAGAAAAGGTCCAAAGGTAACAGGAGTGGAATATCCTGTTTGCTA
This sequence comes from Lacerta agilis, assembly GCF_009819535.1. NCBI lineage: Eukaryota > Metazoa > Chordata > Lepidosauria > Squamata > Lacertidae > Lacerta > Lacerta agilis. Next base: position 78,106,330 of record NC_046314.1, read on the forward strand.
ATATATCCTAATAATTTCGTGTACAGTTTTTTTCACCCTGACCTAACAATTCCTTACTAAAGGGAAGGGCCAAAGCACACAAGATGGGGATCATGAAAGTGTTCACATTAGTGAGATCTACAGAAATGTATGGATCACTGTCTGTGGTGGCAATCGTGAGGCCTATGGTAGAACCATCCAAATACCTGGGCTTCTCATCAGCCTACCTGTCATCAATATCATCAGACAATGAGATAAGTTCATTAATTAATGAAAGTGCATGAACTTCTCTGGCAGTGTTTATTCCACCAGAAGGGATACGTCTAGCAAAATCCATAGTGTTGGAGGGTTCACATTAATGAATCATATTCTTTAGCTTGCAGTGGCAGTAGTTAGTAGTATCACCTGCAGGTCCTGGGACAAGTTAAAGGAAGTTTCAATTCAGTGTTGGAAACTGTTAAAACAAATTTCAATCGTAAGAATAGGGTGGGTTCCAAAACACACACGTTTCGGGTGTCAGAGGCCAAGGTAAAAGCAAGTTGATGCTGTGTGGAAAATTCATAGCCACTGAAATTTAAATATTATGTAGCTGTTTAAGTCAAAATTGTTTACAAGGTATTCTTCCATGTAAAGCATCATGCATCCATCCATGCCTATATAGTAACATCTGCATCTGTATTTGTATTTTTATATCACATCCCTTTTCTCTCTCTCAAAGAACATAAGGAGGTATATGTGGTCCCTGACTGGATCCAGGCAAAAGTTGCTCACCTTGCAGGGCGGAGCTGATATGTTAGCTTCCTGGCCGATGGGTCACTGCTGCTTAGTGGGAGCGAAGAGAACAAGAGGAGCAAGGCAACAGGGAGTTTAGCCCAGTGCGAATGACCACCAATCACATTGGTGGTGTCTGCCTCCACTGCTGGAGGCAGGATGCCTTTGAATACCAGCTGCTGGCAATTGCAGGTGGGAAGAATGCTGCTGTGCTCAGATTCTGTTTGTGAGCTTCCCATGGGCATCTGGTTGGCCACTGTGAGGACAGGGTGAGGGACTAGATTGGTCTGATCCAGATAGGCTTAGTCAATGCATTTGTATCATGCCCAACCGCGCTGCTGCCCTCTTCTCCCCCTGCCAGTAAACAACAGCAACCCACCTGCCAGGAAGTGGCTCCACTCTGAGCCACTTCTGGATCCAGGCCTGCTCAGCTTCAGCAAGGCTGCTGCACCATGTGTCCTTAAGCCATGCCCTGGAGTTTTCGGAATGGTTAAATTCTGTGTCTAGTGAGAGGCGTTCGATTGTCGCTATAAAATACCAGAGCAAAACACACAAAAAAGACCTCCCCGCAGTCTCCCCCATTGTTGCACAATGGTTAATTTAATGAGTAATCAGAGTTATGATTTGAAGCCAGAATAGCAGTTCAGATAACAGAGGCAAGGGGAGATCTATTCAGCATGAAGAGCAAAAATACTTGAGCCTCCATTAATGAAGCCATTTCATCAGTGGTGTTGGACTTGGCTCGACCCTGTTTCCTCAGGGCATCTCAGATAGCTATTGATTTCACTTATACATACATTAGAATGGTGGGATTGGGTCGTATATCATTCTGTGTGAAATGAAACACATTCCCCGCCTCCCCTTGTGACTATGCACATGACCCCCCCCTCAAGCGGCACGTGTTGATAAATCTAGCATGTTCTGGTACCCCATTCATATTCTCCCAGTGGCATTATTCCTGCCATTATGCCCCTAGGAAAAACAAAAACAGGTTCATTGTTCTGTCTGGGAATCCAATAAAAATGAACTCAAGCTGTCTTTGTTCTGCTCTATAATTTATTAGCTCTGGTTTTCGAAACTGTTGAATATGTGTGTGTATCTCTCCTTGCCCCCCCCCTATATATTTCCTGTCTACTGGCTCTTGGTGGTGCTGATGTATGGGGAAACGCTATAGCCTGCATTTCACAGACAAAGTTGATAGCGCAGAGCACAGTCTAATACAAATATGGCCATTCATGTATATAATAAATTAAGCAATCCTGACATGGATGTGATAAGATACAAATAGGTAACAGCAAGTGGTTATGTTTACTAGGACAGTTTTTTCTCCAGAAGCATAATCAAGTAGCTGATTCTCATTCTGTGTCAGTCTCCCTTTTCCTCCCCATTTTATCTCTTTTTAGTCTTAAAATGTCTGCTTCTTATTGTTTCTTTACACGGTTTTAAAAAAAAAACTCCCAAACTTTTTACAGACATATATTCATGTAGCATTGTCTATGCAAAAAACTCTCAGAGGTGATTGTCTGTGGTTGGGGAGATAACTTAGAAGGCTGGAATGTCTTCTCTTCTCTCTCTTTTTTTTTTTTTAAAAAAAATACAAATTATGGAAAGCAACATAAGACCAAGACCCAGTGAGCTGTGGCAGTATAATCCAGCAGTGGATCAGGTGCCTACAGTAAAACAGCTTGCCTTGAAATTCTCTTTTTAAATGTAGACTTTCCCATATGCCTGTGGCTAGCGCATGGATTTCAGCTATGATCTGCTCTAGGGTAATAGCATGGAAGGCTTAGTGTGAGGATGCACATAGTCTCCAAACCATTTTTATGTTATGTTATTTTCCATTTTACTGATATAATACCTTTCATGAATTCACAAGGTATTTCACCCATGAATTTCACAAGGTATATTGACTGCATCAGACCAACACAGCTACGGTACCTACCTGAATCTAGTATTAGTGGTAGTTATTGTGTTGGGTGAAATACCTTGTGAATTCATGAAAGGTATTATATCAGTAAATATATATATATATTATTGTCCAGTAGCATCTTAGAGTATGGTTACCACCAGATTTTTTTCAATGAATCTGGGAACCCTTTTTTCTTTTCTTTTTTTAAAGCTGAGTAGCAACAGGGAGTCAGTAGTGGGGATGGTGAGGCAAAAGATATATTGTATAAAGGTGCAAAGCCCTTCTTTCGCACCCTGTGAAACATAAATGCACAGAGTTTTCTTTTTAAAAGTGGGCAACGGCTGCCCGCCCACGGCTCCCGAGCCTCCTCTGATCTGTTAAACCAAAGGGGGAAGGGGGCAGGAGATTGGGGCAGACTCGGGAGTCATGGGTGGGCAGCGCGCTGTTGCTCAATAAAAAAAAAAAAACTCTGCGCATTTATGTTTCACAGGGTGCGAAAGAAGGGCTTTGCAACTTGCCCGGCAGAGAAACTGCGCGCCTTGCACCCCTCCTGGGCAATGGCCGCTCGCCCACAACTCCTGAGCCTCCCCCATCAGTCAAAACAAAGGGGAAAGGGGGCAGGAGATCTGTACTGCCGGATGTCCCTGGTTCCACTTTGGCAGCGGCAGTCAACAGTCCGGAGCCAGCCACAGCCAACTGCTCTACCAGGCTGGCTCCGGGCTGCTGAGGCTGCCGCTGCCACATTTCCTGGGGACAGATTTGCAAATCTGGGGACATTCTGGGGACGAAATTTGTCCGGGGACAGATTTGCAAATCTAGGGACCGTCTCTGGAAACTGGGGACGTCTGGTAACCCTACCTAAGAGACCAACTAAGTTTGTTCTTGGTATAAGCTTTTCGTGTGTATGCACACTTCTAAGAACAAACTTTGTTGGTCTCTAAGATGCTACTGGACAAATTTTTATTTTTTTTATATATTTCTACCACTAATACTGAATGCTAGGGCACTGCCTTGCACTACTTGTTTATTTTAAGGATATCTGCTCCACCATTTGACCCTTAGTAATAATGCTAAGAATGAAGGGACTTTCCTTTAGAATGAGCAGACAATTTTTCTCCCCATTACTGACTAACGGCGACCAGCACTATGATCAAATGGGGTGTCATGATTAGGACGGCACAATTGTCCAAATCTTCCCTGGGCCACAGGTTTCCTTTCCTCCACAGCAGGGCTGCTGCCATCATTACCCTGTGGGGTTGATAGTGTCCAGGAAGCAGGGCTGGTGTGTCCATTAAGGCGAACTAGGCATAGTCTTTCCCGCCATAGTCTTTCCCCCACACAAGACACTTACTGACACCGATATAGGAGGCACCATATAGATATTCATAGTTGCATGCCTAGTAGCCATTGATAATCTTACCCTTTAAGCCCCTCTAAGTGGTTGGCCATCACGTAATACCCAATCCCACAGTTTAATTATACACTCCATGAAGGAAAACATTCTTCCTTTTATCTTTTACCCTCCCACCATTCAGCTTCTTTGGGTGACCCCCGGCTCCCTACATTCTGTCCTCTGTATTGAATAGATTAGGACCTGTCTGCTTGGACTTTTAAAGCACAACACAGAATGATGACACTTTTATTAAATAAACAGGGTTGTGGGAACCTATTGGCTAGTGCCTGTGAAATCACCATGACTGGAAACAAGTCTTGCCACATAACATTTTGCAGGATCCACCTCTTAAATAATGTTACAACTGCTTCCCCCCATTTTTTAGTTGCACTTTAATTTTTTCAAGAGAGGGTTAAATGTGTGCCTACTCCCTTTTGCGGTTGAGTGCCTAGATTTCATAATAGAAGGAAACTAATAATAATAATAATAATAATAATAATAATAATAAGTAAAAAAGGTAAAGGACCCCTGGATGGTTAAGTCCAGTCAAAGGCGACTATGGGGTTGCGGCGCTCATCTTGCTTTCAGGCCAAGGGAGCTGGTATTTGTCCACAGACAGCTTTCTGGGTCATGTGGCCAGCATGACTAAACCGCTTCTGGCACAACAGAACACCGTGACGGAAACCAGAGTGCACAGAAACACCGTTTACCTTCCCGCCACAGCAGTATCTATTTATCTATTTGCACTGCTGTGCTTTTGAACTGCTGGGTTGGCAGGAACTGGGACAGAGCAACGGGAGCTCACCCCATCACGGGGATTCGAACCGCCAACCTTCTGATCAGCAAGCCCAAGTCTAAACCACTGAGCCATCTGTGTCCCCAATAATAATAAAAACCACCCATCTGACTGGGTTGCCCCAGCCAGATCTTACACAGGCTAGCCTTACTATAGCCCATAATTTGGATATATGGATATTCCAAACACTAGCCAGCAACATAAAGGCTGCATTGCACCCTTTGTGTAGGAGCAGCCAAAAAGGAGATAAGCACTTTTGTATTGATCTGTTCCTTTTCCCTGTGTTTCTTCAAGATCTGTTGTATACTGACTGATGGCCTTAGGAAGGGTCTTGAATAGCTGAATGATTCAATTTCTACCCTGAATTGTAGGCTATGGGGGCAAATTTAGCCCTGGTGGTGATCCTACCTGACTTCATTTGATTTCCATCCATTTACATCACAGAACAATGCAGACCTCTCCATTCCGTTGCACAGTGTAAGGTTTATTTAGAAAAGTAGACATTTGACGTACAAGATGTCTGTCCAAATAAAATCTATTTGCACAGCCACTGGCTCAGAGGCGAGTCCTTTATGCAGGATGGTTCTGGACTGGCAACTAATTTAAAAGCTAGGTATTTCCAGTTGCAACATTTATCAGGAAGCTCAGTAGCCTGTCTCTTTCATGATTTGTTGTACTTATACAGCACAGCAAGCAAGAAATGAATGAATGAAACTCAAGCAAATTCCGCAGCCTTAGAAAGGTATATAGAAAGAGCATACCTTACATTATTATCACCAACTAATTATGTTCAGCATGAAGGTAAGTATCATGATGTTATCTATTACCAATATCTTAATATCAAAACCATTTTTTCAGTTAAAAGAAGTAAACAACTCAAGCGATGTCTACTAAGCTTCACGATGACCATGTATTCTTGGTTCTTCATTGTGATGAAACAAACAGCAGAACAAAAATATAACCTTCCTGCTGAGGTGTTTTTTGTTATTGTTAAATTGAATGAACTTTAAAAAACCCACCTGTGGCAAAATAAATAATGTACAGGCTGCAAAAAAAATCATTTTGTGTAGCTCCATTTTTGGATATTAAAAGATTTTACAATAGCGATTGAGGCTCGTCGAAATTATCCTTTTGTGGACATATGTTCTTTTTGTTGTTTGCTATCTTGCATAAGTTTTGAAACAAAAAAAGAGAGGAAAACATAGTGATTGCATTTGGATCTTGACCATCTGAGATAAAAAAGCTAAAGTAGCCACTCTATGGCTTATGCACATTGACTGGGTAGTCTTCTGTAGCAGAAGTGCGAAATGACATGGTGCTGGGACTGTGTATTGTGCAAGTTCTCCTAGAACATTTTGTGTGTGTGCAAGTGTATATGGGCAGAGAATCTTAGTATGATAGAGTTGGAAGGGACCACAAGAGTCATCTAGTCCAGGGGTAAGCAAATGTTTCTACCAGCAGGCTGGATCACTGTCCCTCAAATCTTCTGATCACATGTGCATGCGCGCATGCGTGCACACACACACCAGTGGAGGGGGGGGATTCTCTCTCTCCCCCAGTCTCTCCCCCTCCCCCTGCTTTCCTACTTCCTCCGGCAGTGGTTGGCAGAGGAAGCTCCAGCCAAAGCCCCACGACGCACCCACCGGGCTCTCCATCCATGGCCGTGATGCTGGCCAATCCGAAGCCTCGCTGCCCGCGTGCTGAGGAAACCTGTTGCGGCTTCGGATTGGCCAGCGTCGCTGCCCACCCAGAGGCATCTGCGGCTTCGGATTGGCTTTGGGAGCTTCCTGGAGCTAATCCAAAGCTGCCCGCATGCCTGTCATGGAAGTCAGTTGCCGCACTGCACCTGTTTAGCGCGGGGACTGACAGGGCGGCAGCAGGGTCCTCGGGCTGGATTAAAGAGCCCCTCAGGCCTTATCTGGCCTATGGGCCTTAGTTTGCCAACTCCTGATCTAGTCCAAGCCCTTGCAATCTTACCCAATGTAGGACTCAAACCCATAACCCTGAGATTAAGAGTCTAATGCTCTACTGACTGAGCTATCCTTCCAGGAAATGTCCTTCAGTTTAACATAGATCAAAGCATTTTTTTTAAAAAAAACAAAACCCTTTCTATTAAAAGTTAGCTCAACCTCTGTTTATTTCATCACAATGAAAACAAAGAATAAAAGGAGTGATATGCAGTTGTGCCTGTCTGTTAGAGGAATTGACTTACCCTTACTTCACAATCTCCTGCACACTCACTAAATCTGCTTCTCAAGGTTGGAGGAGCCTCTAGAGCTGATTGGAGTAGCACATAAGGGGGGGGGGCATGTATGCAGGGATGAGGAATAGAAGGGAAAATCTGTTCCTGCAACACTGGAAATCACCCATTGTCACTAGGGAAGCCTTAAAGGCATAATTTTGGCTGTTTGCTTTTCTGACACTAATTTAGACTATTCTTTCCTAACTGCATTCTCTATTTAGAAAAGATGGTGCTGACTTAGGTGTTAAAGATATAAGTTTAATATGCATAAAATGTAATGTCTGAATGCATTGTATTTGAGATGCTATAAAGGGAAGTTTACACTAGGCAGGAGGTTTAACTACTGTATAGCAAATATAGTACGAAAAGGTTAGATGTTTCTGTGGGAGGGCTTAGGCTAAATGATGACCCATTGCTGGAAACCCAAGCAGACTCTCTGTCAGCAGGACGATGAAACCTGATAATACATCATCTCTGTGTCCTCAGAGTGAGCAGGCAAGGAAGAAATCCAGTTCAGCCTGCTGGGAGAAGCAGCTACCAGCATGTCAAAAGAACAGACTAAGCTTCATAATGATCAGGCAAGATGCCTGCATAGGATCTCTCTCTGGGACCAGAGAGGGGAAAGTTACTGAACTGTTTTAATGGGTTAAAGAAGAGAGGACCACATTGCTTGCTTGTTTAAGAGCAATGTGTTATTTTGTAACATTTATTTGTATCTATTATAAGACTGTTTTCAGTATAGCTTTGAAACTCATTCTTGTGGTGGAGATAAAATTATTTTCTACTCTATTACCAGGTCCAGATCAGGGATTCTGTTTGCAGCAACTCTAGCACAAGGCTCATCCTTCTACGAAACCGATGTACATTATTCTTGTTGTATTGGAATCACCTCCTGTGCCAGTTCTGCAAGACCCAGGGAGTTCAAGGATGACTTATTTTAGACAAAGTTTATCCAATATTTGGTGCCCCTAGATTCCTCTCCCAATTCCATGCTTGAAGCATGTTATTTAGGCTGCTTCCTGGCTGGCCTGGCCTTTGATCTAGCTCCAGATCCCAGAATTCTGCTTATTCTTCTATTATTGTACAAAGAGAATGGTTTGAACAATTGCATATCATTCCTCTTGTAGATTCTAACATCACAGATACAGAACCACAGGCCTGGAAGGGAGCCCTAGGTATCATCCAATGCCCCAATCCTATAACAATATTGCATGTTCAGATTTGTTAGGTAGGCTCATGAAACAGGTTGGTAGATCCCACTTTGGAGCCCTTTTTATGTACTTGCTCCCTAACTATATGTTCATTATTTTATTTTAAAACAATAAACTTAAATTAATACAAGACATACAATTTGCAACGAATATATTGTTAAGCAAAGCAGCCACCCAGCACTTAATTCAGATTAAGTACTTTGTTTAATGGTTTGCTATGCTCCATTCTTTTCAGGGTATTTTTTAATTATAGTTCATTAATTATAAAGGCAAGATGATGATGTTGTTACACAGTGTATTTGTTCAGTTTCATCTCTTACCTGTTATTAATTGCAACTCTGCATGCTGACTAACAGAATGCATTGCTTAATAAGCCAGGTGTCCCACAGAGTCCACAGAAGACAGTTTTGTGTTTTGCAGAGACACTGAACATCTGACTGTGTCAGATCTACCAGCTTCTGCATAGCTCCGTTTGAAAGATTTCCTCTCAGAACCATTTTAAATATAAAAGTTACCAGCCCAAATGTGTTGCCTTTTTCAATGCACAATGATTTTGATCTGCTAAGAGACTCCTCAAGCTGTACAAGAACATAAGAACTGCTCTGCTGTATCAGACCAAACTCCAGCTGAGTGTTACCCAGTAAATTATTCTCTCACCAACACTTACCCAAGTAAATGTCTCCAGAAGCAAACATGGGTTGCTTCCAAGTGGGTGGCTCCAAGTGCTACCCAATCATTGCTCTTCTACTGTAACCTATAACTGGAATTACAATTGACTCTCCACACTTCCAGCTTTGCCCTTTTACTTTGTGTACACCACATGATGCTCCTTCCACACCACCTGTTTTGATTGGGATGCTTTGAAGCTCAGTGCACATATCATGGACACCATTTTATTACTGCCCCCCCATTGATAATTTAATTACTGTTGAAATGCTTTTCCAGATCTATCTATCTATCTATCTATCTATCTATCTATCTATCTATCTATCTATCTATCTATTGGAAAGAGAGGCATAGTGTCAGGGGCTGAACTGAAGAGGAATGGTGGGGGCTGCCCCCCCTTATCCTGAACCTTCCCGAGAACAGGAGGACAGTATAGATTTAGAACATTGGTTTGCAGAAGGTCATAGTTCAGAGGCTGCAGAGGGGAGAAGCTAGGAAATATTGGGAGAGGAACAGCAGGAAGAAGAAGCACCAGGGGAGAGATAGCTAACAGACTCAGTGTCTCTTGAAAGCATTTCTGACCTCTCCTCTCCTAGAACCAGGTGAGCATTGAGAGTAGTAGAACAGAAAACTCAGAGGCAGAAGCTCAGATCAGCCGATGCAGGGGTGATGTAGAATAGGAGAGATGGAGTGAGACTTTTCTTGGAGCAACACCATTATCTAGGGGATTCTCCATTCCTTCGTCTCTCTGTGTGAATATTGAATAAATTGCTTGGTAAGAACTTTTATTGTTTATCTGCTTCTTGGCTGCCACCGTGGGAGGGATCAGATTCCCTGAAGCCTGACACATAGCACTATAACACCATAATACTGCAATGTTGATTATAGTGGTACAATAAAGATTTAAAAATTAACATTGCAGCATTAATGTGTTATAGCACTGTTCCCTCCATTAAAAGAAAACCAAAAAAAAGCTGGAAAGCATTTTAGGGATAATTAAAAGATTGATTAAAGAAAATAAAGAGGCTCATAAAATGATGCACACACATCACAAGACTCTGCTGAGCTGTTGTAGGCTCACTGTCCCGATGGGTCACTGCCAACGACAAACTCTCGTCCTTTTAAACAGACAGAGGAGTGGTGCTAAAGGAACCTATACTTCTAGAGTTCCCCCGACTCTTCCATACTTCGAAAAAAAGTTTATGCAATGGACGAAAAGATGAAAGAACCATGGAGAAAATACAGGAAGAGAATGGTTAGATGATGGCATTAGGTGGATTCCTTGTAAAAAATGAATCAGGTAAATTTCAGACAATTAACTCCAAGGTTTTTCATGCTAGCCACATTAAAAATAAAGAATTCTGTTTGGCACTATTGTATAGGCATCACTTTGATGATGTTCCGTGTCCTTGGGTGGAAAAATAAAATACATTAAAAAAGTAAAATAAGTGCTTTTTCCAGTTGCTTTTAAAAAGACACCATTGCACTGATATATGTAATATCACTCTGTATGTATGCTGCTTGTGCCTTGACTGTGTTCACTTTACTCACAGGACTTATTGACATATACACAGAGGCAAAGGCACCGAAAACAAACACAGCTGTAAATAAATTGCCGACCTAACCTAAAAAACTAGGGCCAAAATATGGGTGAGTGAAGGGAGATAATGAAAGTGCCACTGCCTAAGTAACTCAGTCTAAGACACCAACAGCAAACAATTTCTGAAGTGCTGGAAGCATTTTGTATTGTTCCCAATAGGAATGGTGGAAAATTCCATCAGAAATGGGAGTGGGAATTGTCTATGTTCACTTATTCATCCCATGTCCAAAATGGAACTCAATACAACCGGCATTCACTGTTGTTGTAATTTCCAGTCCACAAACAATGTCTAATTTATGATGTTTTTTCTCTCCATTTGCATTGTATTTCTTTTGCGTTGACATTAGCAGTACGGAATAATGCAAAATTCATTCATAGCAGACAGTGACGCTGTTTTTGTTAGAATATGGAATGCAGCGGAACAAAAACGGCGCTGCTTGAGACAAGCACAGGTCAGGATGAAAATCAATGCCTTTGTACATCCCTTGCTCCCAACCAGCTCATCACATATGCTAAGTTCCAAACTAAGGGAGGCATTTGTCACACGACTGGCTTTTCTTTAACAGATAGTGGCAGCAATGGGACTTTTCTTCCTATTGTGGTGGTGATTCCAATCAGGACAGAACTACCTTCCCTTGCTCTAGTCCCCAACCCAGCTCCCTCCCATGTGAGCTGTTTCTTATACCAGTCCCACAAAGTCAAACCATGTGACAGTTTGGCCCCGAGAATCATTATGTTGGCATATTACTTATACACAAATTTGCCGGTGAAAATTGCTCTTCAATAATAATGTGCAATTCTCCTTTCCATGGTGGTGGGAAGCCCTGCAGTTTTAAAACGGTGTGACAGGAATACCCGATTTGCTTCTAATGAGAGGCTCTCTAGGGAGGATTGCTTTGTCTCCTTTTGACACTGTTGAAGAAATCACCCTCAGGAAAAAGAGTTGTCATGCCATGCTCTCTCCCAGTTACCCACACAGTAAGCACGAGGTACCCCTCCTTGATCATGGAAGACGGGCAGGCCCCTGGCAAGAGTTTAGCTACAAGAGCTCACAATTTAGTATCAATTTTGCCTTTGGGTACAGTTTCAGAGTTGTTTTCACTGGCTTTTAGCTAGAGGCTAAGGGGGCTATTATAGTGCAATTGAGGGATTTTTTGCGATAAACTCACAAGGAGACAATCTGAAAAATTGATGAGTGCCACCCCTTTAATCACCTTGACAATTTCTCTTCAAAGAGAGGTGGACTGAGGAAAAAGAAAAAGTGGCTTTCATCAATTTGTGTATTGCATTTAGCACAGTGGGGATGCCAAAATATGTTTGGCAAGCTGCTGTGCTTGGTGCCTTTTTAATTGTATCTGATGCTTACAGGTATACAGCAAGACTTGTTATCCTGTGTATTTTTCTTCTGATTCATGACTCAAAATTATTCTAGACCACCTACCTTCAGGAAAAAGTGTTTTTTTCTTAATGTTCCTTAAAAAGGAAGAAAGGATTTTAAAAAACAGGAGTGTTGCATACTTAGCTGCATTTCCTCAAAATCTGAAAGCTGGCTTAAATTTAATATTTGTTTTGCAGTGTAAGTAATTTTTCCTTGGAAAACCCAACAATAAAACTGGGCACAATCTAGCCAAATGTCAGCACTTATAGGAATTTCAATGCAAGAGGGATAAGCATGTGCTCAACTCTCTGTTTGGCATCAGTTGGGTTTAACTGTTTTAAATAAAAAAGTTTTATATCCTCAAAACAAGTTTTGATAGACACACACGCAAAATTTACGAAAGAGCTAAGGATTGACCTTAAACCTTCCTAAGAACAGAATCCTTTATGGAATTGAGCTGTGACTAGTTCTCAGTCACTTTTATTGAATTATTATTATTATTAACCCCACATTTTCTTTTCTGAAAGAAAGCTCTGGCACATTAGCCCCTCAAGGCTCTGCAGACAATACACATAGATAAGCCTCTGTTCTCTGCAACACAATGCAGGCTTTGCTAATCCTCTTTTTTACTCACCTGACTCTAGGAAAATTGCACTGTCCCAGCACTTCCCCTTTCCCAGCCTTAAATACCGGTACTGAAGGGGCCAGACAAGGGTAGTGCTCTTAGGCATTCACTTCACCTTACCAGCTGTTGTCCCCTCTGTTGCCTGCATTTCTCACTCCTTCTAGACCTAGGAGATGGGGGTTGTGTCTTCAGGAGTTGTCCTTCCCCCTATGGGGAATTCAACCCCTGTTCAGCCTCTGAGTACGGGGGAACTGTCTCATTTCCTTGCACATTTTCTGTATAGGCTGACTGGGTAAGCTTGCTGGAATGTGGGCATAGGCAGGGAATCAAGGGGTCCCTACCACTGCTCTCCATCCAGAACCCACTGGACCCTTCCTGTTCCCATTCTGCACTTCCTCCCGGCTCATCCTCCTTCTGGCTCTGCCAGTCCCTGACATATGTGGGGGAAACCTTGGCTGTTAAAGTGGTATTAAAAGTGCCTTAAACGGTGCGGCTGAGACCTCAATCTAAAGAAGAAGTAGAAGAAGAAGAAGAGTTTGGATTTGATATCCCGCTTTATCACTACCCAAAGGAGTCTCAAAGCGGCTAACGTTCTCCGTTCCCTTCCTCCCCCACAACAAACACTCTGTGAGGTGAGTGGGGTTGAGAGACTTCAAAGAAGTGTGACTAGCCCAAGGTCACCCAGCAGTTGCATGTGAGGAGCGGAGATGCGAACCCAGTTCACCAGATTACGAGTCTGCCGCTCTTAACCGCTACACCACACTGGTGTACATAAGTGTACATAAGAAACACTTTGAAGGAAATGTGGAGACAATTCCTGGGGCGAAATGCTTCTTTGCTGGCAAGAACATTTAGCAAGTTGAGCTGTAGGAATCCACAGGCTCTTGCTTGAGGTAGGTGCTCCTCTTTCCTCTTTTGTCATTGATAGTCACATCACATCCTTTGTACTTGATTCTCTCAGCAGCCTATTAGTTTCCCTGAGAGTCCAAGAGGTGTATGAATGACCAAGACGTGCACTCTGTCTCCCTGGGATCTATTTTCAATATGTTACTTGGGAAATGAGGTGCAATTAGAAGCAACTCATTAACTATAATGGTTCCTTGAACACCACACTGATGACAGACCCCAGTGGGGGCACATTTGCTGCAAATTAGTCTACATCTGTCCAGCGACAAGGTGCCTCCATTATGAAATCAAACATTAAAGTTTTGCCAAGAAAAGTTCAAGAGCACGTTTGAATACTTTAAGGCATTACAAAACTATCATTACATATATACATACTGCATCTCTCCCTCCCTCCCCACCTCTTTCTTTTACACACACACACACACACACACACACACACACACTGTAATGTAGCACATTTTTATTTGTAGGTGTTGTGGGATAAATTGGCATAATTCTAAAAGCTTTGGAGTGTTAATTCTCCAGGTTAACGCACGGTTCTGAAAGACTATGTGTGTCCTATCTTTGGGCCAGGCATCTATATGGTAATAGCAAATGACTTTTTCTTATTTTGGTCATGGATGGTTGACTAGGGATGCTGCCAGAATCAAAGTGATGCAGTAGTTGCTTCACTTTGATCCAGGAAGTTGCTGATTTTACTAAGGGTATTAAGGGCGATCAACGTATTTTGTTCCTAGGCAATTGGCAGTCACCTTCACACCTTAATAAACATGTTGAAGCAGATGTTCAGAGTGGCTAATTTGTCCAAATCTCGAGAAAGAAAATGCAAGTGCCTGCAGAATACTGTTAAGAACAACTTCTTCTTTGCTTATTCTCTTCTTGTGACACAAACTGCATCCCACGCTTCAAGGTCACATCCTTCAGTTTGGGAGTGATTCATGTTGAATGACTGACAATAATAGTTGCAGGCTGATCTATTCATTACAGTATTTGTGATTTAATTCTTAGCCCTTTATCAGCTACTTTGAATGTTTGCAATTTGGGGGTCAAGGACTCCAGGGCTTGAACCAGAGGCTAGGGCTCATAGGAGCCAACCCCTAGGGGCCATGGGAGCTTCAGCCCCCACAGTACCGGTAAATTATTTGAGGGGGCTGGGACCCCACAAAGTTGATGGGCATTCCCATTCAAGTGGTGTGTGTGCACTGTGTCATGTTTTTGATTATGCGGGGTGGGGCTTACCTGGGTCCCCACAATGTTTTATTCAAGTTGGCACTCCTGCTAGGGCATGAATCTTATGAGCTATCCTGAATTGTGCATGTCTAGACTGCAGAGCCCTCTTCAGGAGCAGAAGAGAACAGGGATGTGCAACAATGGCACCTGTGACTACTGGCCAGTAGAATGAGGTATCTGGCTCGGCCAGGCCTGGTACCAATGCAAGGAGGGATCATTCAACTAATTAATGGGGCTAATGCCAGGATTAATGTTAGCACAACAAGACTCCCCCATCTCCTCTTCCCTTGCATAACCCACACCATTCCCAGATCTCCTCCAGAGGGTTGAGGGAACCCCCAGAACAAATTTAGGGGGCACACATGAGAGGGAAAATGTTCTGTTGCATAAGGAGAAATCCTCGCATTGATGGAATCATTTGCTTAGTGCTATGCAACCCCAGGACCTTGCTGTTCACCATTTGTCTTGCAAATAGAGTGATACCAGAGACCACTGTAAGCTTAACTGTAAAGCACATGTTTTGTGTGCATGAGTTCCTGGGTTCAATTTCTGACATCAGTTAAAAAGTCCAGAGAGCAGATGATAGGAGATCTCTGCAGAGCTATTGTTGGCTCTAAAATATTGCTGCTGTGCTTACTGATTAAAGGAGGTATCTTGATGTATTTTAATATTGTTGCAAACCACTTTGCCATTTTCTAATTTAAATATTTTAAATAAAGAAATCATATTAAATTCAAATTTGTGGAATTAAACTATCACCAGTGAATGTCACTGAGAGCTGTAAAAAGCAGACAGTCAACAGGCACTAAAAACTGAAATGGTTCAATATCATTGATAATATTATTATAATATCTACTTGTGTACCAGCCTCTAGCAGTTAGGGCTCTAGGTTTCCTTCCTGTCAACAGCAGGAAGTATGATTTGGGAAGAATTGCCTACTCCCCTGTGGAGAGGAAAAGAAGCTTGTTACTTCAAAAGAAAGGTGACCTGTGCTTTACTTCTTAAGAGCTTCTCTTGTGCCTGATGCAAGAATAGCAAGAATACCTGGAAGTCTCCACCAGTTTGTCATGACCTCATTGTAATGGACTGAATTTGACGACATGGAAACCAGCATGCTTCCATGTAAATCAGAAGTGGGGAATGTGTGGGCCTCCAGAAGTTGTTTTACTCCGACTCCCATCAGACCCAGCTACCATGGCCAATGATCAGGGCTGATGGGCATTGTAGTCCAGCAATGTCTGAAGGCACACAGGTTCCCAACCCGATATGAACCCTGCTTTTGTCTGACAGATTTAGCTGCATGAAAATGCTGAGCAAAGAGACTGAGGTTTTGAAAGGAACTTTGCTTTACTCTAGCACCTCGGATTCAGCCAGGCTTGTTTAAACAGGTCTTCAGAAAGCTTAAGGTCTTACAGTGGGCTTTGCTCCTATCTCAGATGCAGCTTTTGTCAGGTTTATCTGAATTCTCAATAACAATGGGTTGTATCCAATTAAGTTCTACTCAGAGTAGAGCAATTGAAATTCATGTACAGTCGTACCCCAGGTTACGTCCGCTTCAGGTTACGTTTTTTCGGGTTATGTACTCTGGTAACCTGGAAGTGTTTTTCGCCACATGTGTGTTCTGCGCATGCACAAAGCACGAAATCGCTGTTTGGGTTACGTACTTTTTTGGGTTAGGAACGGCACCCCAGAACCAATTAAGTACGTAACCCGAGGTACCACTGTACCTAAATTAGTCATGCCTATTAATTTCAGTGGGCATATCTACCATTAGCTACAATTTACTGTTTTAGAATCTTAATGAATAAATCAGTATTTGTTGACGATCTTTGCATCCTGGAAGTTTTCACTCTAAAATGTGACACGGGGGAAACAACAGAGAAAGGGAAGTAAGTGGAGGGAAGGAAGGAAGGAAGGATTCTTACAGTTCCACAGAATTACATTTGGCACAGCCTTAGATACAGTAGCAGGAACGTGGGTGGTGCTGTGGTCTAAACCATAGAGCCTAGGGCTTGCCGATCAGAAGGTCGGCGGTTCGAATCCCTGCGATAGGGTGAGCTCCCGTTGTTCGGTCCCTGCTTCTGCCAACCTAGCAGTTCGAAAGCACGTCAAAGTGCAAGTAGATAAATAGGTACTGCTCCAGCAGGAAGGTAAATGCCGTTTCTGTGTGCTGCTCTGGTTCGCCAGAAGTGGCTTAGTCATGCTGGCCACATGACCCAGAAGGCTCCCTCGGCCAGTAAAGCAAGATGAGCGCCGCAACCCCAGAGTCGTTCACGACTGGACCTAATGGTCAGGGGTCCCTTTACCTTTACCTTTACCTTTAGAAACAGCAGCCTCAGGAAACATTGTGAAAAAGAATGTGGATAAATTCTGTGGTGCCTGTAAGACGGTGTCTTTCATTATTTTCCTTTCTTTTTTGAACTTTTTTGTTTTTCATGTAAGAGAAATTGAAGGATGGACTGAAAATGTTGCTCGGTACAAAAGGTGCTTTTAATGTCCTTTGAACAAAGTACCATTGCGAAAGATACCTGTGTGCCCCAACTGAACTCAAGGGCTGACTGCTGCTCTCTGGTCTGTGTGTTAACTACAGGAGTGAGGCGTTTCAGCAGAACTGCTTGACCTCACCCTGTGACTTGGCTTTTAAGTAGCTGAAGCTTCCAAAGGCAAAGGAAGCTACTAAGAAGATGGGAGGAAGCTTCTTTGTCCTCCTCGCCCTTTCGTCTCAACCCCTGCTAGTCGCTATAGGAGCCATTATAGATCTGGCATTCCCTATTTTGGCAATCCATTCAACACATGCGCACGTGCAAGGCATCGGAAAGCCTTCTTTCCTTCACCTGAGCAAAAGCGTAGATGCAACTTGCATCGACAAATCAAGCGAACACCACTATTTCCTTCTCCCTGGTGCAGTGGCATAGGAAGGGGGGGTGAAGGGGGTGGTGCGCACAGTGTTCCAGGCTGGCGCCCGCTCGGTGCTTTGCTTCGTTCCTTCCCGCTCGGGCTGCGGGCGGAGGGGAGGGGCGGGCTTCTCTTGGGCTGCTGATGCCCCTCCCTGGCTTGCCTCCGCTCGGTAGCGCGCATGCATCAAATGTAGTGATGTTGCGCATGCGTGATACAGAGTGACTCTGCCCCTGGGTTTGCCGTCCCGGGTGGCGAAGCGGCTTCCTCCGCCCCTGCCCTGGTGACACCCCCATATGTGTCATGCCCTCTCCTTAAGCACTGACCAATGACATCGCCATTTCAGCATCAAGTGAAGTTGTTGGTGTTTTCTCAGGCTTTTAAGGTTTTTAGTGGGTTAGGAAATGCTGGCTTAGGCCCATGCACTTGTTTATCTTGAGCTCGGAAGCCCTGCTTCTGTTCCATTCTGCATTTTAAAAAAACCCTAACATGTGAAAAATAAGACTCGGACAACATTTGGGGAGCACCTTCAGGCTTGAGCATTGTTTATTAGCTTCTCCTGTCATATGAACATGCAAAGCTAGGCCTTATCCTGAATTATCACCCTGTTCTGTCAGATTCAGTGCTGTTGACACCCAACAACTGGCCGAAGCTCTGCAGTGTCCCAGGAAGGGAACTTTCCACTAGCCACCTAAAAACCTGGAGCCTTCTGCATATGAAGCATATGCTAAGCATTGAACTAGGCCCTCCCATACCTATGGTCACAGAGATAATTAAATGGCTCATGATGATGATGATGATGATGATGATAATTTATTTATACCCCGCCCATCTGGCTGGGTTTCCCCAGCCACTCTGGACGGCTTCCAACAGAATGTTAAAATACAATAATCTATTAAACATTAAAAGCTTCCCTAAACAGGGCTGTTTTCAGATGTCTTCTAAAAGTCTGGTAGTTGTTTTTCTCTTTGACATCTGGTGGGAGGGTGTTCCACAGGGCGGGTGCCACTACCAAGAAGGCCCTCTGCCTGGTTCCCTGTAACTTGGCTTCTCACAGCAAGATGACCGCCAGAAGGCCCTCAGCACTGGACCTCAGTGTCCGGGCAGAATGATAGGGGTGGAGACGCTCCTTCAGGTATGCTGGACTGAGATCACCCTATCTCTTCATCCAGATAGTGCTATGCAGTTATTTTGGGAGGTTCCATGGAGACACATTCATTACAGCATCTTTCACAACAGCCAAATATTCAAGTTCTCATCTCCTAAAATTACTCATGGATCTACTAAATACTGTCACTAGGGACTCGTGTTCACAGCCAGATATTGGCAGGTTTCTGTAACAAGTCACATCTGCGCTCTCTGTTGCAGGCAGAGCAGCAGGTGCCACTTTAGCCTGAAGGAACTTAAATCATGGAAAAAGGGAGCGCTATCCAACAACAACACAAAATGGGTGTAAAAATACAAAATAAATCAAATTCTCAGAGTAAAAGATAGAGCCAATTATGTTCATGCCCAAGAAATTGGCAGGAAGGGAAATCAATCTGGTACGTTGGCTTAAGAAACTCAGTGAAGAACTTGCATTAAAATAAAGCATGTGAATGATCAGCAGCGTTACAAAGTTTGCCTTAAGCCAGCGGCATAGCTGTCAACTTTCCCCCCTTTTTAAGGGAAATTCCCTTATTCCGAATAGGATTCCTCGTAAGAAAAGGGAAAAGTTGACAGCTATGGCCGGGGGTGGGGAACCTTTTCAGCCCAAAGGCTGCATTCCTTCCTGCTCAACCTTCCAAGGACCACATATTGGTGGCTGGTGGGACCATAGGCAAAACGTTTTCAGTATAGATGAGTAAATGAAACCATGTGTAAACACTCATTATAGCACTGAATTGGACCCAGAGGGGGAAAAAAGTAAGTGGTGCAAGAAATCCTTAACAATATTTAACAATAGTGCCTAGCACCTATCATTTAGCATGGCCACTATGCTCCTTTCTGGCAGGAAATTGTTTTTTTTGGAAATATTCATTCACCTTTGTGATGATGGAACTAAAGGAACAGAAATCTTTTGGAGAGGGTGAATGGATTTCTCATCACTGGGCTTTTTTTAAAGCGGCAAACCAATGAATTCAACATCGTGTTTGTTTTTACAAATGTCACATGTAATAGATGAGGACAGTGAATTGGGAGAAAAGGCATAATCAATCAAGAAGTGCTACAATTCTACTTTCTCCATTAATCATTGTCCTGAAAAGCAGGACAATGCAAAATGCAAGAGCAGAGCAGAGCAGTCTTGAAGAAAATCAAAGCAAACAAATAAGCCTCACACAGGGGTCATTGTTGTCACATGTAGGAGATGGGTTGTGATCGTCCCTCCACTTTCCCAGAGTGCAGTGCTTTAATTTATTCTGCTCAAGTCAGGTCCAAAAAGTTACAACGATGAATGGATATTGAGATGTGTGTAAAATTTGACTACTCCAGATGCTGAGATGACCAGAGACAGGGGTCAGGAAAAAACGATTGTACAAGAAGGAGGACACCATTAGGGGGGAAGCATGCCCCATGCCTTGGTACTGAAGTAGGCAGGTTTTCCTCACTCCAGTGCTGTCTCCAACTGTATAATTTTACTTTCCCCCACTGAGGTGAATAGGAATGATTCATGTACATGGGCAAAAGTAATGTGATGTTCCAGAGGCATCCTGCTGAGATGAGGCAGAACATAAAAACACCCCACCACCTTTCCAATCCATGGGTTCTTCCTCCTCACGAGCTATTATGAGGGGAATCTTCCAGAATTATATTAAGCCAAAGGAAGGCAGCCATTTTCTGGAATTCTGGATCACCAAAGAAAAGGAAGCTGCGTCCTCTTAGTAGCTAGGGGAGAAGGAATTTTTAAAATATCAGTAGAAGCTATGCATGTATGTAGAATTATATATGAACATGATTTTTCATGTTCTCTCATTATAATGAGAAAAGAGATGAAATAAATGAAGTTAATAAGAACATCCTCATTGCATGATGAAGTAGCATGCATCTCAAAACTAGTTTGTGAGTCATATCTGTAATGATGGTGTAAACCAGCCTCCTCCAACTTGGTGACCTCCACATGTGGCTGAATTTTATCAACATGGCCAATGGGCAGGGATGACGAGAACATCTGGAGGGCAGTGGTTGAGGAAGGCTGTTGTGAATGGTCTCTTTGATCCATGTATGCTTTGAATAAACTTTTAAAAACCATGGGGGGGGGACTCTCTCCTTATGTGACCCCCGCCAGTTCCTTTGTGTATAGGTGTTCCTGGTGAATAAGGCCACATGAGCAGATGGCTAACTGACTAAGCCTGCCTTCCCCGCCTGGTGCCCTCCAGCTGTTTTTGACTACAATTCCCATCATCCCTGACCATTGGCCATGCTGGCTGGGGCTGATGGGAGTTAGAGTCCAAAATATCCAGGTTTGGGGGATTGGCTGGACTAAGCTGTTACAAAATACAGGCATGCAATGCTCAAACCGAATGCTCTGATTGAGACTTTGGCTCCTGTTCAGTAAAGCATCTCTCTTCAGCAAAGCACATGGCAGAGAGACTTAAATATGAGTTTAAGTGCATTGCTGACTAGGGAGAGTCTGAAACGTAGGCAGAGACTTTGTGGAATTGAAGCCTCTCTGCTTTGCTAGAGATTGTGATAAAGTAGGGACAGAGCAGGGATCAGAGCGCACTGCATATAATAGCTGTTCTGCTCGGAGGACTGTTGTGAAGAATAGGCCACAGAGGGCAGATGTGACGCATCAGCTATTTTACAGCAATCAAAACGTGGGGGAAATAGAAACATGGTTTTCCAGTATCCACGGTGTACAAACAGATGCACCAGGCAGGGATTTTGTGTTTGTCTTATTTATGTTTTCAGCATCCTAATCCTAAATTGTTCTTATACTAGTAAATACACAGGAGAGACGCAGGGAACCAATTGCTCCACCCGCACATCTGGTGTATTGTGTGCTGCTGCCAAAGACGGATGTTAGTTTTTTTTAGAAAAAAAGACAAAGAATCAGAAAATTCAAAAATAGAAAAGGTATTATTGCTAAATCACCTCCTGCAAAGTATTGCAAGTGAATTGCTGTACCAACAATGCAACATCGGGGGGGGGGGATTTTAAAAATAGCTTGAGACTATTTTATTAAAGAAAGATGCAGCCTCTCAGTAGGCAGGGGGACACACAACAAGAAGGGAGTTTGTTACATCAATAGAATCCATGAGAGTGTCTAGAATTAAATATCCCTCCCCCTGCGATCAATGGAACTGCTCCTGTGAAGTTAACAAGATCTGGGCCTTTTTGTCACTTTAGGTTTCTTTATAGTAATTTCTATTGAACTATTACTTTCTTTCCCCAACGTTCTCTCTCTCTGATTCATCACTGCATGCAATAGCATGGGGTTCCAGAGTGCTTGC
This sequence comes from Lacerta agilis, assembly GCF_009819535.1. NCBI lineage: Eukaryota > Metazoa > Chordata > Lepidosauria > Squamata > Lacertidae > Lacerta > Lacerta agilis. The sequence goes on from NC_046314.1 coordinate 78,128,364, forward strand.
AGTAACCACATGCATTCAAAGAGGGCCATGAGTGACTTCATAGGCTGTATTCTATTTCATTCTTATAAGCCCTTGCAAAGGAAACACAACACTGTACTGGGTTATAGCTCCATTTTTTATGTATCGACTATCTGTAGGCTATGATTGTCAAGGACCAAAACTGGAGCAACTGGAAGTCTTCCCTGAGGAATCTGCATGGAGCACTTTTAGCACAATCCTGTTGGGTGTGAATAATTGGTATGGATTGATGGTATGAACACAGGGACACAGGAAGCTGCCTTCTATTGAATGGTGTTTATGCAGCCTTCGTGTCTTTCACAAGCTGTGGAGCTTGAAACAGAGGCAACTGATTTTTTAAATGCCCAATATATGCACGAAGTCAGAAAATCTTCTTCAGCATTAAAATTGTAGCCGATTTCAATTTTGTAACTCTGCTTGCTTACTCTGTTGTTGGGGGATCAGTCTATGTAGTACTGTCACTCACGATATAGTGAGAAGTGCAAGGATCTTCATATTATGTAATGATCCGAGACCCTTCTGTACCACTCTCCACTGATCTGAAAAATAAGCAATTTCAGAAGGATCGTCATCAAAACTAGAAAAAAGCTTTGGTGCAGCAGAGGTCTTCTTGTTTTGCTTTTTAAGAGAAATAAATCTGACATAACTTCCATATCTGCAAAACTGTCCTAGTGCAAGATCAGTAGGCAGGTTGAAATGCTTTTTCAATAATCTCCAGCATCTCTCATTTCTTTTGGAATGAAGGTTTGCTTCTCCTCCTCTGTGTTATTGAGAACTGGTTCAGCAAAAGCACCGACTGCCCCAAGATTTCCTGGCCTCAGCATTTATACAGCCAGGCTCTTTTTATATGAACACCATGTGCTGAGTCACACATTCCTGTCCATCAGACGAGGGCTGCAGTATCAGGTGGTGACTTCTATATATGTGAATGGAGCATGACAGATCCAAATCCAGAGGAAGCACATTTGCTGCGTAATGCTTTTCACTGGACCCAGTTTACCTAGGACTCAGTTATACAGCTGCAAATAAAAGGTTTTGAATGAGTTGTAAATGCAATATACAATTGTGACCCTAGATGGCGACTGTGAGCTATAGCAAATTCAATGCATTTTTCAAAACGATTAAAAAAATAGTTCACAATGTTTTTAACATGTGTGCAGATTCCACCCTTGTCGACTGCCACTATTCAAAATAAAGAAGTCAAGTGATTTATTTAAGACAGGGATTCCCAAGCTGTGGTGCATGAACAAGTGGTCAGCAAGCTTCATTCAGGTGGTCCACAGCATGTCTGCATTAGATATTCATACTGATGGTTTACTGTATTTTTATTGCTTCTTTTATTTCATATGTTTTATTTTTTATTTTATTACAATTTGCATTCTATGCATTCCGACTAATCCACTGCTAAATAACAAATCCCAAGTGCGCGTGCAGCATGATTTATGGGCAAGAAATGCAAGAGAAATAGTAAATCAAACACTTCTTGCGGCCAAACAGAAAAATCATGCCCTACTTAGCACTGAGTTCTGGACATGAAGTGTAACAGATAGCATGGAAAGCATGGAGAACAAATGAGAATGAATGTTCATTAAATAGCCAGCATTGTCTAAGCTCCCTGTGGTCATCTGGAAGTGCCCTTGGTGTGTATTCTTGAAGGACCATAGCTGAGTGGTAGAGCACCTAGGTTCCAGGTTCAATCCTTGGCATTTCCAAGTAGGCTACAAACAGTCTCTGATCTGAAACCCTGGGGAGCCACTGCCAGTCAGTGTAGACAATACTGAGCTGGACGGGCCAGTGGTCTGACTCAGTAGAAGGCAGTTTCCTATATTCCCGTGAGAAAGCAAGTTTATGCATGAACAGGCACTTTCAGACATGCCCACTGGCGTAGATGAGAGATGTAAAAATGTAACCTATGGAAAAGTTTGGATGGTGCTGTGCCATCCCCTATTCTGATATGGGAAAAAGATATCAACAGAAGCCTTCAGTGTAGAAGCAACCTGAGCTTTGAAAGGGAGGAGGACGTTCTCTGGATTGCAGCCAGACAACCCTAACCTGGCATTATGTGCAAGCTATGATATGTTTGCAGACTGCAAACTCCTTACAGCTCCTTGAGGTGCATAGTAAGTTCAGCACCCATCCCCATTTAGGCAAAGAGGTATTTAAGAAAGCAGGCAATTGAGTGCTCCGCAACAGAGTTTCTAGAGAGCTTTAAGTGTGTATCCATTGATCCTTGGGCTGTTTTAAAAAAAAAAAACCTGTAAGAAAAGAAAAGAAATCCATACTAGACAAATTTATCCAACTGAACTTTGTTTTAAGACTTGAGAGAGGGTCAAGTGTTTCACAACTCCCCCCCCCCACCGAATTTCTCTGATGTCTTACAAGAGGATTTAGACAATGGCTGAAGGGAAAAAAGGGACTGAACTGAGATACCGCAAGTTGTAGCTACAGGCACCTCCGCTGCTCAGGAAATGGATTTTTTCCGATTGCAATGAACATTACATGCACCGGAGTACTTATACTTCATAATAGCTACATTCTTCATGCTATCGGTTCATTACTTGCTGAAGGTGAAAACGGAGATGCAAAGTTTTTAATAAGGCAAAACGTCAGATAGAAGATGATGATGGGTTGAATCCAACTGGTGCCCTTGCATTCACGATTCAGCGGAGGTGTGTGTTAATAGACTGTGTGTGTGTGTGTGTGGGGGGGGTAAATTTTGCTGATCCCCCTTCTCCATTGCAGACCCCAGAAAAACAGCCCCAGAATGTTGGGGACCCTCCAAAGCAGGGTGGAAAATGGCATGGAGGGCTGGAGTGGGAAGCTTCCATTAGCACACAGAGGGCAAACCCACAGCCCAGGGGTCAAATGTGGACACAGCTTCATTTTATGTGGCCCACAAACACTTCACGAAGACCCATTCTTCCATCAAATCAGAGTTATTTCCTTCCTGCTTATTTCTTCCTTATTCTTCCTAGCTTATCAAAACGTTCTCTTCTTTTTGTGCCGTTTCAGAGCAACAGTAAGAGGTAGTATTTTATTTGATTAAAAAAATTAATTTCTCAAACCCTTTTTTGTAGTATGACATGGGGGGAATTAATTTGTTTTCTTAGCTGTCTGGCAGATTGGTAGGCTTCTGTTATATATATGCTTTCTAGAATAGTAATTGTATTGCTCTGGTTAAAAAAGACCATATTTTGGAATAAGCCTATCAAGCCTACTATAGCTTACTTTCGACTAGACATGAATGGGATTGAGAATTCTACTCTGAGGTAACTATGGTGGAAAAATCATCGGCATCAGGATCTGCTGGCCCTGTGGACCCTACCGCCTGAGGAGGTTGCCTCAGCTTGCCTCACAGGTGGGCTGGCTCTTCTCTCTAGCTTGCTCCCAGGATTGTTGTGAGCTTTTGGCAGGAAAAACAAGATTAAAATGTAATTTTTTTTAAAAAAAAATTAACATAAACTAAAACCCTCCTTAAAATGAGGAAGTCCCAATGGCGACTTTGGACCTTCCTCTAAGAACAGGTATGCAGCAAGTATCAATGTGCCTCAGTCTGTTCCAACATTGATTCATACATTCATCCAGTATTTTCAGTTTCACTGTAAATGGTTTATTTTGCACAAGTCTTTCTTTCATTTTTTTTGGTCTGCTGATGCAGAAATTTGTCCGTTTTTTTACATATATCATATCATAGCACACAACAGACACCTCTAGCTCAATCACCAACAGTTATTTACAAATCAATTGCCTCCCCGTGTGTTGTCTTTCAAAGCTAATGGATTTCCTTCATAAGGTGGGACACATGGCCCCCTTGCCCCCCCCCCCCCGTTTCTGAAGGGTTGCCATTGAGCTTAGAAAAGGAAGATACTGAAAATGGAAGCTAGCTAACAAGGAAGTTAATGTCTCTGACTGGATCTTATTAGGGAACAGTGTAATTAAACAAGAGAGGAGAGAAGCGGCCCTTAATAGCAAACAACACAAACGGTGTAATTGCTTCGAAAGGTGGGTGTTCTCAAAACGTTTAGCACACAGATATCCTGAAGGCAGAGACATTGTTTTGTGCCATCACACATTTGGAATGTACAGAGTTGTGTCTCTGACTATAACAGGAACTGAAGCTTTAAATATGACAAACCCTGGTTTGCCTAATGAATTTTCAGAATAACCTCCTGAGGCCAGTGAGGAAATTGACATCTGGCTTCCAGCAGGGATTATCAATTTGATTTTGTATTCTGATTCTATTTCAGCCGTGTGGAAGGAGGAAAATTGTGACTGGATTGAGGAGACGGAAATGCCTTAGAAAAAATAAAGAAAGCAGGTTTTATCAATGTCTGGTTCCAGGTTTGTATGAAATAATCCACAGGTACCTGATTCTACCCTTGCTTTTGTAAAATACTTTTGATTGATACTGCCCATGAGAAGATACAGAAGGAGCATGATGTGCCTGTCGTATATGAGGTCATCTCCTTTCCACATAAATGATAACAGTAAGGGAAGGCAGGCAGTGAGATAACCGATTTATAGAGAAATGGAATGTTTGTTATGCTTTGGAAAAAACAGAGTTTGAGATCTTACTGTTGGCTTAGAATAATATAATAAACAAACTATATTCTTTTGGTTAAGGGAGACAAATGCTAGAACCACACGGATGTTGCAACATAAGCTACAGATGTTAAAATTCTAAGACTGTACATAAGATGCTGTTGAACACAGTATAAATAAATATTGCAACGAGCCTTTGGTCGTTGTACCTGTATTTTATAGATATGATAAAGGTAAAGTAAACCCCTGACCATTAGGTCCAGTCATGTCCGACTCTGGGGTTGCGGTGCTCATCTCGCGTTACTGGCCAAGGGAGCCGGCGTACAGCTTCCGGGTCATGTGGCCAGCATGACAAGCTGCTTCTGGTGAACCAGAGCAGCACACGGAAACACTGTTTACCTTCCCACCGGAGTGGTACCTATTTATCTACTTGCACTTTGACATGCTTTCAAACTGCTAGGTTGGCAGGAGCTGGGACCAGAGCCGTCTCAAGGGGATCTGCCGCCCTGGCGCGGCTATCCCTCCGGCGCCCCCGCCATGCCGCCTCTCCGCCGCCTCCCTCCCGCGCTTGCCGCCCCTTGGGAGGGGGGTGGGCGAGTGGGGGATGAGGGGCGTGGCGCTGGAGCGGCGCGGGGCTCTGCGCGCCCTTCCAGCGCTTCCGGGATGGGAGGCGAGGGCGGCTGGCTCGCGCACCCGCGCACAGCCGGGCAATTCGCGCTCCGCGCGCAGCCGGACGGCGCGGCGCGGCTGGGCAGCTCGCGCTGCATCGGGCGGGCGGCTGCGCGTGGAGCGCGAGCCGGCCGGCTGCGCTGCGCCATCCGGCTGCGCGCGGGAGCGCGAGCCGGCTGCCCTCGCCTCCCGTCCCGGAAGCGCTGGAAGGGCGCGCAGAGCTGTGCTCCTGTGCTCTGCTGGGCAGCCAGAGGGCGTGGCGTGGCCGGCCAGCTCCCTTGCCGGGAGTCAGAGGGCGCTGCCGGCAGGCGCTGCCAGCGGGGCTGGAGGGCGGAGGCGCCCTCCAGGCCATTGCGCCCTGGTGCGCCGCGCCACCAGCCCCAATGGATGAGACGGCTCTGGCTGGGACCGAGCAACAGGAGCTCACCCCGTCGCAGGGATTCAAACCGCCGACCTTCTGATCAGCAAGCCCTAGGCTCTGTGGTTTAACCCACAGCGCCACCTGGGTCCCTCTCATAGATATGATAGCCATCTTCAAATATCTAAAGGGCTGTCATAACAACAAACAACAACAACAACAATATAAATTACTTATACCCTGTCCATCTGGCTGGGCCTCCCCAGTCACTCTGGGTGGCTTCCAACAGGATCTTAAAAACACAATAAAAGATCAAACATTAAAAACTTCCCTAAACAGGGCTGCCTTCAGATGTCGTCTAAAAGTCAGATAGTTGTTTATTTCCTTGACATCTGATGGGATGGCATTCCACAGAGCGGGCGCCACTGCCATGAAGTGGGAACAAGCTTGTTTTCTCCTGCTCCGGATTGTAGAATTTCAACCAATGCCTTCAAGTTACAAGAAAGGAGATTCCGACTAAACATCAGGAAAATACTTTCTGACAGTAAGAGCTGTTCAACAGTGGAACAATCTCCCTCGGGAGGTTGTGGACTCTACTTCCTTGGAGGTTTTTAAGCAGAGGTTGGATAACCATCTGCTGTGGATGCTTAAGCATTCTACCATTCTATGATTAACAAAAAAATTATTTTATGCTGGTGTCTGCAATCCTAACAACAAATATCTGGAGGTAGGCCCTTTGAATTTAGTGGGACATCTGAGGAGACAGGGTTAGGATTATGCTGTCTGCATTTTATGTTTGTGCATTATGTCGTTGTGCCATTGTGTTAGTTGTAAACCATAGCAGTCATTATTTTGCAGTAAAAAGGCCATAACAGCAGATAATACAGAAATAAATAAATGAGCCAATTGTGATAATTATCTGTAGAAATGTCAGTAGCCATTACTATTAAGGCTGAGCCTTATGGGTGGATGCAGTTCACTTTAAATGCTAAATCTTGTGAGAATTTATCTCTTTTGTTTTAAGGGCAAGACAGGAATAGTAAGAAATGACCCAGCTAAAAGAATAAAGCCATCATTTCTCAGATAGAAAACAAGCCGGAGGTTGATTGGAACAAGCTAGGGGTATCAAAATACAGTGTTGCCAAAAATGCCATCATAATCTTGGAATGGATAAACATAAGGACCACCTCATTCTCTGCTTCTGCCAAGCACTTCACTAAAGAAACAGAGAGAAGACAAATGCTAGGAAGCTCTTCCTTAACTGCCACCATGAGAAGAAAATTACAGACCTGGTTTTACCTCCTATGGTGTCTTAAAATCAGCCCCACAAAACCTGAGGTATCTCTCGGGCATTAGAGAAAGCATTCTTTTTTAAAGGACTGCAGATGTAATAACAGACAACAAGCAAGCACTTGATAAAATAGCAGTTTTGGAAACATGTTGAAGCTGCAGAAAACTCCTGAAGAAATCAAAAAAATTAAAAAGCACACACACAGACACAAGTATAGAGGAAAAAGAAGGCAATGGGTGATCTCCACTCAGCGTGATGCAAAAATATGGGCTTGTTAATTACAAGCTTTCTTAGAGCTTGTCCACAACTGAGCTTAATGTGTATTTGAAGCTGTTTTGATTCCTATTTAAGTTAGTTTGTCCACATGACATCAACCTCAAACAGCTCCTATCCTGCTGGCATTCCCCTGTAAATTTGGGTTTCCTCAATGAAGGGATAATCTAATAAGTTTTGGAAAAGGTGACTCCAAACTGCTCCACTCAAAACAGTAGCAGCATTGCCTCATTTTTTTTCCTGTGTGTGGATCAAGCATCCATTTTTGCTACCACCTGTTCTGCACACTATAGATCCCCCTAATACCAGTTCTGTTCTGGCAGCAGTAGTGCTTATTTCCAGCAACCTCCACAGCTGTTTGGGGGTGTTTTTTTTTTTTTTTTTTTAAAAAAACCAGATTTGTGCAAAACAGAAAACCCCCCAATGATTTCTCCTCACTTCTTTCCACCACTGTTGATTTCATTGTATATTACTGTATTGATTTCTTCCACAACCATCTTTCCATTTGGGAATGGAAAGTGCCTTTTGCTTAGGAGTGGTGTTTGCATTAAATTGAGAATTCCTGTTTGGGTGCAGTTGCGCAATTCCTGGGCAGACACTTTTATTTATTTATTTTTTAAAGGTGTGTGCACTGCTCAGATGATTCCTGTGCACATGCTCCATTTGTGCAAAATTAACACATATGAACCAACTAATTAAAAGCCGAAAGGGAACACCTACTGTTATGAACAAGAACAAGTGAATTTGGTCTTCAGCTGCAAATATGCGTGTCTGTGGACCAATGAGGTCAAATCTGAATGGAGAAAACATGGATTCCACATGAGATCCCCAGCTCAAATGTGGACAAGCCCTTAGTGAGAGTCTTGGCAAGAGCCTTATGCTGTCCCAGCCTCTAATGTTTGCACGTGCATGCTAATTCATTTGTTTTCTTATATTGCCTCCTGGGAATGAAAGCTTCCAGAACTGGGCATGGCTGAAAAGCACTTGGCAAATCACACCACTTGGAACAAGTGTGAGGGTATATATATATATATATATATATATATATGTGTGTGTGTGTGTGTGTGTGTGTGTGTGTGTGTGTGTGTGTGTGTTGGGGGGGGGGCAGCAGCCACATAAACAGTTTGCAAGAAATTATCTGGAAAATTGACTTATAGAGAACCCGCAGTTCCGTCCTCCCAAAAGCTCGGCTTTATAGGTTGACCTAGCTATATCGTTCAGAGCAATTGACAAGAGTTTTATCGAGGGTAAGGTTAAACAATTTCAGATTCTCTGAACCTTGAGGTTATTTGGGGAATGGGGCAATAAAGGAAGTAAAGGCAGTAAAGACTGTAACACCATGCAGAAAGTCCCTTTCTGGTCTATGAGGTGTCCCATTTTCCTAGAAGGTTGGCGGACTTCTTAAAGACAACCCGCCTGTTTGGTGCACATAGCAGAATCCATCAGACAGTCGGGGTATGAAACTGCATTTAAATTGGCTTTCGGAGCTCGAATGGAAGGCTCCAGACATTCAAGTGTGGAAAATCTGTCATCATGTCTCTCTGCCATTTTACCTGCCGTAACTTTCTTTCCGCATTACAGGAAATGATAGCAATCTTACTGTAATACTTCATTAAAGTCCAGCTGGAATGACATGCAGCAGAGCCCTGTAAAATGATGGCTACACTTAGTCAAGCGGTACCCCAGCACAAGGACATAAAATATCACAGGGAGCCTTCAGAAAAAAAAAAAACCAAAATCCCTCCCTGCACTTCCATTTCTATAAATATGTCTTTTGAAAGGACCAAGAGAAAAAAAAGATACATTTTCAAAACCAATCCCAAGGAGACGGTAAGTAAAGAAAAAAAAGGCAACATAGGAATGACACAGTGCAGCTTCAGACTGTCAGAGCATCAGCTAGAGTTATGTATAGGGCTAGGAGATGCCTGAACCAAAATAAGTCTGGGTAAATAAAAACATAAGTCATTTTTATGACGCTGAGTCATGAAAGCAATAAAAACCCTGTTTAAATTCACAAGGGGTGATTGATAGAGCAGCTTCCCCCCTTTCAAACATGGAAGCAATTAAACAAAACTTGATTAACTCTCGTATTGCATACATTAGATGTTGCTTGGTATATGGATGCTTTTTGAGATTGGCTTTATATTGTAATGTCTACTGCCATTATAGTAACTGTGGATTCAGGACCCAACAGAAGATATCCTCAGATCTTTGCTACAATTCTGTATATCCATGTTCTTCATCTGTATATTTCGCACTGAAGTTTTAAACTATTATTATTGCATAGATAATTGGTTTTATTGTATGCTGCTTTGCGATTTTAAAAAGAAAAATGGCTGTAAGATATTTTCAATAAGTAAAACGAAAGATATCCTGAGCTCTTACCATGTTTCTTTCCATCACCTCTTAGTACCCTCCTCTTAAGAGTGCTTTCAAAATTCGTCTTCTAACCTAGGCCCATTTGGCACCACAAGTCAAGGAAAACTCATATTGGCTATGAAATTGTTTTCTGCTTATGGGATGTCAAAAAAAGATTCTCCATAGTGTGCAGATATATGTCACTGTATCTTTAAGATGAAGAGACTCTGAACAGCAGGTCTATCCCATTAGTTTGGCAGTTAGTAAAAAGGTTAAGCTGAGTTGATGTTGTTATAGTACATATATGTGTGCTTGCTTATTCATACAATATCTCTTCTAAATCACTATATTGAATTTGGAAACTTCACATTAAAGACAACATGCACAGTGCATTGGCTTTCTTCGTATAAATGATCTCTGACCTACTGGAGTTATCACAATTTTGATGCTTCCTATAAGGTTACTGCTGGCTGAGCAAGAAATAATCCTGATCAGATGATTGAATCTAACCCAACTGGGGGCAGCACTATATTTATTATCTCTTTCTCCTCCCCATGCTCAGAGGACATGCTTTGCATGTAGAACATCCCAAGTTCAGTCCTGGATATCACCGCTTTTAAAGATCTGAAACTGCAAGTCTGTGAAAGACCACTGATTCTGGACAGCTGTCACCTAGTCAGAGTAGCTAGCACTGGGCTATTCGGAGCAATGTGCTAAATTCAGCCTAAGGCAGTTTCATATGCTCATATGACACAGTGCTTCTAACTAGAAGCAATTCACTTTAAAAAAAGAAGAATTAGTTGTATACAATAATGAAGTACAGGAAGGGCCGGCCCTACCATTAGGGTAAATGAGGCAGCTGATTTTGGGTACCATGGAAGGGCAGCAAATGTTAGGTTTTTAAATTTATTATTATTGCTGATGCGTCTTTTTTCTTCCAGTATTTTCTAACCCTGGTACTAAAATAAAGTAGACATGGTGCACTTTGACTGGCTATGCACATGCCTCTTGCTGCTGCACCATAGCTTTGGGAGGGACCATAACTTGGTGGTAGAGCATGTGCCTTATAGGCAGAAGGTCTCAGCTCCCATTCCTGGCACTTCTAGCTAAAAGGATCAGGAGTGAAGTAAGGGGAAAGACCTTCTAATTGAGAGCTTGGAGAGTCCATTCAAAGTCACAGTAGGTAACATTGGGTTGGATAAGACAGTCTGATCTGGCATCAACCTGCATCTAAGGCTCACTTCTTAAACTGATCACCCAGATACTCAAAACATCCTAATGGATCCATGGGTATGAATTCTGGCTTTCTCTTTAAATGACATACGTGCAGCAACTGGTGAAGGATTGGGGTCCCAGCTGCATATATTTCAAGCTACATTTTGTGTCTGCATGACTATTCATTACTTTGGCATCTTTGCCTGAGCTTAAAAGATTGCATGGGAACCAGACCCAATACCTTTTCATTTTGTTTTGTGAACAAGATGTAGTGGGGATTTGCTTTTCTCTTTGTTTTTCTTCTTGTTGTGCTTTGCGTGCCAAGGCCCTGTGCCCTTTACTTCCCCACTGATTAATAATCACACTAACATGATTATTTAGAATTATGAGCTAAAACAGGCCACAACTTTATTAGTTACAGATGTGAGTGGTTTGGCTTAGGCATTGGGTGAAACCAGGCTATATATTGACTTCCGCCCGTCAACAGGGAGTCAAACTAAGGGTGAACCACCAGAAGGGGGAGCCCTATGACTTACATCAAATAGGGGCACCCTGAGAGGTCCCCACTGGGGTTGTGGCATCAGACAGAATCCATACACCTGGATCCCTTTAACAGGATACCCTTATTGAGGAGGGGCAGGCGGAGGCTACAACCTCCCCTCCCTTAAACAAAGGCTAACCCAATGCCTAACCACCGTGAAAGTGAGAGAAGGAAACCCCTGGCCATGTCAAAACAAAATCGAAAATTCTTTCTAGTAGCACCTTAGAGACCAACTGAGTTTGTTCCTGGTATGAGCTTTCGTGTGCATGCACACTTCTTCAGATACACTGAAACAGAAGTCACCAGATCCTTAAATATAGTGAGGGAGTGGGGAGGGGTATTGCTCAGAAGGGTGGTGGGAATGGGTGATCAGCTGATAGGTGTGGAAAACCTGTTGATGACTCTTAACGGCTGTAATTAGTCTTGCAGGGAAAGGCAAGTGGTGAGATGGCTAAAGATAGCTTTGTTATGTATAATGAGATAAGAATCCAATGTCTTTGTTCAGACCAGGTTTCTCCGTGGTTTTAAGTTTGGTGATTAGTTGTAATTCAGCCACTTCTCTTTCCAGTCTATTTCTGAAATTTCTTTGTATTAAGACAGCTACTTTGAGATCTTTTATAGAATGTGGCCATGATTGGTGTGGAGGGGGGTGTCAATCTCCCGCCCCCAAGCTGGGAAACTACGTGGGCCCGGATGCCTGGGTGCAACGCCGCCCACCCCGAAAGGTGAGCGGACTTGTTATACGATTTTTATTTTTCATTTTTCAAAAGACCCAAAACTTGATACCTTAAAACAGAGGTGGCTAATCTCTCTTGGCCGAGGCAATGCCGTCACCCTTGCTTAGCCCTCCAGGGACTGCATGCCACCAGTAAGTGTGGCCAGCCAACACACTCTCTTTCTCTCTCTCACACAGGGCACACACCCCACCTCCTCAGCCAATCCATGCAAACCATGAGGCAGGTAGGTTACTCTCCGCCCCCCGCTGTGGTCCCATGGATGTTTGATCTGATAAGCCAGGGGTTGGGAGCAAGTTGCATCACAAGTGATTCCCTGGGTGAGATAGAGCTGCTATGCTAGTTTTCTGACAGGTAAGCCACTGTTGCTTACTAGGAAGAAAAGCAAGACTGGATGAGCTGATGGGGAGGCTTGGCATGGTGTAAATACAGCAATGGAGCAAATCCAACACTCTTGCCAGTGTTTGCACCACACCAACCTCCCTGTTGCTTCTGTCACTAGCAAGCAACAATATCTCACCTGCCAGGTATCTATCTCCAGCAGCTTTGCCCCACCTAATGAGGCACTTCTGATCTGAGTGTTGGACTTGGTGAGGAGTTTACATCACTGCTCTCCCTGAAAATGGATCTACATAATTATTATTCTCTTTTTGCCAACCTTTCCAAAATGGGTGGGGTTATGGTTGGAGAGTAAAACGTGCTCGTGGAACCAGATCAGGCTCCAAGACCAGGAGTTAGATACCCCCCCCCCCTTTTAAAGCTAACACACATCATGCAGATGGCTGTCTGGAAACCCAAGCCTTCCAAAACATTTTAAAAAAATCATTGAGAACTTATATACAGTAGTTAGAATTTTTATAACACACAGTGCCTATCTACATTAATTTCCCAATAATTTAATCCCAGCCTCAGTACATAAAGCAAATAATTGCCCATTTTCTTCCCAACATCATTTTAAATATATGAAAACAGTCTCCTCGTGTGCTTTTTTAAAAGGCTAAATGCATTCAACCCCACCAGTCCTCTCCTTGTAAACCTTTTCTAGACCCTTTATCCCCCTGAATCCTTTTCATTTTAACAGCATTTCTCTTGATGCATGGTACCCAGAGGTAAACACAGGATTCAGATGAGGCTTTCCCTCTGTTGCTGAGTAGAGTGGCATGAAAGCATGTATAGAATTTTTGTATTAAAGCACTTTGAGTTACACCATGCCAGGAGGTAGCTCAGGGTAAGTGCTTTAAATGGCTTTTGAGTGCTTAAAAAAAACCAACCCCAATAAGTGTGAATGCTTACTGGTGTTAAAGCGCTATAAACCTTTTGCAGTGCTTTAACTGCCCTAGGGTGATTGTATTCCTTGTCTGTATAAAAATGCTTTTGTGTGCTGACTGATTGCTGCTGGCAATTTTATATGCTCTCGATAAATGCATGAGGGCCTTTTTGCTGATTGGTTTTAGTCTTTTATATATTAGCCCTTTCTGCCACTGTTGCTCTCTGTGCTGCACTTGTGTGCTCACCTTTCTCTGTCAACCCTGAAGAAGCACTAAGTACCCGAACCTCTGGACCACCAAATTTTCATAATTCACGCGTGCACACTTACGGTGAGAAAAAATAAAAAAGGAGGTGTGTATGGGTGAATGAGGGAAACAGTGCCAGTGCGTATCTATTTTTGTAATGTGTTAGGCATCACACAGGCCCAGTGCCCTGAAGGAAGAACACTGCTCTGAAATAGAAAGGTGTGGGATGCATCAAAGTAGAAATCACTTTTGCAGGAGAGGTGCATAGAGATGACATTAAGTTCAAAAACAGCAAAGTAACTGAGGAAGGACACTACCTCAAACTTCTTTATAATGCTGGAAAAGCACCTTCAGTTTGAGCTTCCTGGTATGCAGTTGATTTCTCCTTTCTGTAAAATCCCATCATAATTGACTTTTGCAGTTCACCCCCGTTCCCAATTCTTCGTCATTATTTTTATTTTATCTTGAATTGATCCACTTTCCTTCCGTTACAATCCAGAGTCCCTCTGCTCCTTTCCCCCCAGTTTTGGTACTGATGATGGGCCAGTTCAGACAATTAACATGCCAAACAGTAAGGGCTTACTACAGATTTACATGATTGCCGTCGGTCATGAAAATGTGCTGCGTTTTATCCCACTCCTCGCCTTTCATTATAAAGTACACTGAAGGCTGGGAGTCTGATCAAATAGGACCCACTTGGTAAATTGGTTATCTGTATTAATAATCCATGGCATGTGACATCGAATGGGGAAAGCATTTCCCCAAGCTATAAAGCCACATGGCTAGAATAATATTTTAAAGAACAACTTGCTTTCTTTACTTCAGTTGTGTCTGAAGAGGCAGTACACTTGGGGAGTGAATGAAATAACTGGGACACACCAAAAGTGCTTAACCCTACCCTGATAGCTTTCCCCATCCAGTTTCTCCTGCTGCTCTGGGAGGGCTTCCTCACAAGTCTTAGGTAGATGTGATCAACATTCCTTCCTCTGTAATTAAACAATTAAATGTCTTCAGCAATGGTGCTGTCTGCCTGCTGCTGAAGGCTCACACCTGCATCTACACTTTGTGTTCTAACTTTCTTCAGAAATGGCTGGTTGACTTAGTTTTCATAAGAAGAGAAGAGTCGAGTTGAGTTGAGTCAAGTCGAGTCTGGGGCCTCTGCTAGTATATGCACCACCAGTGGCTCTGTACACATTATACCTTTAAAGCACATTTTAAGTACATTCTTTTCCTCAAAGAATTCTGGGCACTGTAGTTTGTTAATGGCTGCTGGGAATTGTAGCTTTGTGATGGGTAAGTGTGTACACAGCCCGAGTATCCTTAAAATGCACACACATTACAAACACATTAAAAGAAACAGCATTCCACAGGAGTTTCCCCTTTAATATTAATCAGTATAGCTCTCCTTTCAAATTCTCTGCAGAAGAAAAATCAGGACAAACTCATAGTAAGAAGACAGCATTGCTCATGAGGCAAAGTACACAGAGCAAAATTGCTAAACTAATGTGTAACTCCAGCGAGACTCCCTAAGATACACACTGCACTGAAGTGTGAAAAATTCACCACAACTGGGTATGGAGCCTTGAGCAATTGATAAACAATGAATGAACGAATGAACTAAGTGAGACACTGTAAATAGAAAAAGCATCTGGAGAAATAGATGCTTTTGGAATTACAAGGAGAAAGAGCACAGGGCAAAGAATTCAAAGAGAAATGTCTTTGATCAGCAACTTTGCCACATGAATGGAAAGTTCTTGTTTTTGTTAATATACCAGAATTGCATTTAATCAGCACCTCCGAGGAAGATTTTCTTGTAAGATCAGATACTTCTTGTCTTTCCTTTTCATGGAGAAAATAGCACACAAAGAACTGATTACATTTATGACTCCATGTAGTCTTATACTTGAATAACAATGATCTAACCACATACTGATGTAATCAGGAGTAGAACACTTTGTTGCATGGACACCTCTAGCCTTGATGGCTCCCTGATTTCTTGGTTCAGATTGTGATCTCCAAGTTCTAGCCTTAAGTATCCTAGCCTCAAGTATTATCAGTCAAGAACCAGACTCATCAAATCAATGTGTAACTTAATAACCCTACTAAAATTCTAAATAGGTTCCATCAACAATGGAAGCTGGAAGGATTCCTTACAATTTCAAGGTTATGAGCTGCATAATTGGAAAAGGTCTTAGGGCTCATACACACTTATCTTTCACCCCACACTTTCTAGGCACAGGCTAGTGCTTTAAAGCTACAAAACACTGTGTCTGAGCACTTCTTTGTTGGTCCTGGTGCTTTCCCCAGGAAAAATTGCTCCTTGACACTGAATCAGAACAAGCCACAATTCAGGTTTTCTGCAGATTCCCATTTGCTCATAGCTGCAAGAGCTTAACTGGGTGATGCCCCAAATATTTCTTCTTTCACACAGGTGACTTTTTAATAACTAAGCACATAGCTATCCTGCTGGTTATCTCACATCTAATGCCCTGGCCTTTTGTGCTTGGGGAATGCCAAGCATAGCTATTCTGAAGACCTCCAAATGTCTGAAATGTCTGCTAGAGACAACAGCAGGTGTTCTAAGCATTGTTTGTATTCTGTCATTCCCCACAGCCTCAGAGGACTATGGAATTAGATACTGAATTCAGAATAAATCAGAATATTGGTTTTAATTTTAAAAAGGAACTGTTTTAAGATACCTAGGCTCCATATAATCTCCCCAAGCAATAAAACATGTACAAGTGAATAAACAAATAATGAGATAAGAAAAGAGACTTTGGGCTGCTTTTAATTCCACAACTTTATTTGTTTACATACATTAATAACCCAGTTTATAATGCATTTTCATTTATATGGTGTTGATGGTTGACTAATGGCTAGTTTTAGTGCTTAATCAGCTCCCCTTGTACATACAAGACAATAATATGGTACAGAAATGTGGCTTATATACGATGCAAATATCTACTAATGCTTTTACTTCCAGATGTTCTCATAATTAGCCACAGCACTTACTGCTCATGTCTGTAATATTTTAGTAGCCTATGAACACTTTATAAGCTATAAACAAAGCCTTAATAAAAAGCTGACTTTACTGATTATAAGAATATATTGAGTTCTGACATATATGAAGTCCATGATTAAGTACAGCTATTTAGTTTTGCACAGAGGCCAAAACCCAGTACTCAGATATTCCAACAAATACCACTTTTATTTGACTCATTCCCACCTGGTAATTCTTTAGTTTACAGAGACCAACCGAAGCCTGTACTAGCCCAAGTCTGTGTGACGCTAATGAGACATTTTTCAGGGGAATTTCATTGCTTTTTTTTTTTTTAGCAGTTCTCTATAGCCTTGTAGCTTTTGCAAGTACAATATGTTAGCCATTCAGGTTTCTGCATAGTTTCTTGCTCTTAGCTTTTAACTTCAGTGCCAACCAGAGCTGAAAAGAGCAGCCCTGCTGAACATCTCAGGATGTGCTTCTATAATAACAATAATAATTTATTATTTATACCCCATCACTAGTGAGTGATCCCTTCCATGGAACTGATTCCAACGCATAAGCAATTAGTTTTCTATTCCCTCCAAACCAAATTTGATAGGCTGAGTTCCAGTGATGGAAAATGGTGCTGCTTGGCTGTTAATTGGCTTTTACATCCATTTTGTAGTCTTCATGATTTAATTGAAGGTAAAGAAGTGATGGTTATTTGTCCCTGAGGAGATGAAATGCCTTCTCTCTATCTCTATAGCACATTCCTTTCATTTGCTTGCTGGGTGGATTATTGGTCAAGTCATAGGCAACTGTTGTATATTCCCTGGGACACACTTAGTGACAAGCAATGCAACTCCCCTTCCCATTCCCCCCTTTTTGATTATACAAAAACAAAATGACACACTGTTATGTGGCCAGACTTTGGAGCACCTGGAAATACTGTACTTGTAAGGACCTTGTAAGAAACCGGAGCTTGTCAGAATCCTGTGGCAGTCCAATCGCTCTTCTAGCTCAGTATTGTGACTGGCAGCAGTTTTCCAGGATCTCTGCTTGGAAATCTAGGCAGTCCTCTTCTCTCCACTCCTTCTCATGGGCCTGCTAGACATACAACTAAGAATAAACAAGGCTGATAGGACCTGCTGAGCTGTTAATACTTGTCACCTACATCTTTCTGTAAGCATCCAGGAGCTTTCTGTTTGGTGAGCGCGTTGCATTCTTGCCTCCCGATTCCTACCCAGCTGTGTGCCCCACATGATACAAGTCAATAATGCATTTTTTTTCTGGCTGTAAAACAATACAACAAAAACAGCTCAGCTGTGAACACAAAGGTTGATCCATCTTTCGATTTGAAATGTGCTGGAGAGATTGATAAGACCATGCCTGCTCCATTTCTATAGACAGAAACAGGTGGGCCAGGACGAATCCTTTTCTTTGTACATTTACTTTGCTGCCAGCATCCCTCCCCCACTTCCTTGCAAGACACAAATGTTAGGTTGCTTAGTACCTCCTGAAGCCTCAGCCTAGGACCTTGAGAGATGATAAAATCAATGCAAAAGATGAAGGGCACCATGAAGCTCTTTTGCGTAATCCCTCGTTGCTACTTCTGTACTGTTATTGCATCCCCATCTTCAAGGAAGTCTGCCTTCACACAGACTTCCTACCTACCCACCTGTTGTACTTATAGCCCACCGTTCACCAAAGGGGCCCAGAGTGGGTTACAAAAACATCACAATTAAAATAAGTATGGTGTACAATTAAAACAACACAGTAAAACCACAAAACTGCTTTAAAACAACAGTGTCAAGACACACATATTCTAGCAGGCTTTTAATGTGATTTATTATTATTTTTAATTTTTTAATTTGGTTTTTCACATTAAAAAATTACAGGGATATACCAAACATAAATTAAAAAACAACAACAAAATTCCAAGGAATTTCCTGGGCTTCCATCCTCCCCCTTGTGGGTCCCATTATTAATCATTTTCCACATCTTTTATGATAATCCAATTTCTTTTACTCTTCCATTATGTCTAGAATTCAACCTTAAAATACAAGTGATATTCCAATCCTACTAATGATTTAACTGTTTATAAGTTTATAAGTTATAAATTTTCCCCATTCCTTATTAAAATTTTGGTCTTCCTTCCGGTCATTTTAGCCATTTCAGCATAGTCCATTAACTTTATCTGCCATTCTTCTCTGGTAGGATCTTTCTCTTCTTTCCATCTCTGGGCCAGTAACATCTGTGCAGCCATGGTCACATACATACCTGTAGTCTTTTCTGCTCCTTTGGGATTTCAGCACCTAGAATTCCTAAAAGAAAGGCTTCAGGATTTTTAAACAAAGGTTATTTTAAACATTTTTTTCAACTCATTATATATCATTTCCCAAAATCCTTTTCTACCTTACAATTCCACATATGATAAAAGGTGCCTTCTTTTTCCTTACATTTTCAGCATACATTTGAGCATGTTTTTATTCATTTTTGCTAATTGACTAAGAGTTAAATACCATCGGTACATCATTTTCATATAATTTTCTTTCAATGTATAACATGCCGTGAACTTTAAATCCCAATTCCATAACTTCTCCCAAGCTGTAAGCTGTATATTATAGCCAAAGTCTCTCGTCGAGTGTATCATTACTGATTTGACCTGTTCATCTTTTGAATACCATTCTAGTATTAATGTATACATTTTTGAAAGAAATTTTGATTTATTCTCTAACAGCTCTTTTTTCATATTTAGAGATTTCAGTACAAAAACCATTCTTTTTGTCCACCTTAAATATATCATTTGGCTTTTAATGTGGTTTAAATCAGTGACTTGTATTTATTAATGTTTGTTGACTTCATTATATTTTTTCCTAGATGAAGGCTTTAGAGATTATCAGGTATTGGATAGGTGGCTGTGATTTGCACCAAGCCACACCACAAATCAAATGGAGAGCCTGGACAGGCCTGTGAGTCAGAGGTTCCCACCACTGGGCTAGAAAGTCTGAATGTATAATCCTCAAATTCAAATTTCTTCTCCGCCATGAAGCCCACTGTCATGGAAGTCCCAAAGAAGCCACCAGCCAGGAAGCTAGTAAAGAACTTCATTGTCTCTCTTTCTTAAACAAGAACAGAATATGTACAATTAAGTCCAGTGCCACCTAGTGACTAAACTATTCAATTACACAGTCAGCCTTGGACATGTCACTCTCAGCCTAACATATCTCCAGGGCATTGTGGTGGGAATGAGAGAGTCTGGTACATGCTCCTTACTGGAAGATTGGTGTAGAAACGTGACAGATAAAATAATGTTTAGCAACAGATGGGCAAACAGAAGGAGAAATGTCAAAAGGTTTAAATTCTCTGCAACAGAAGCCCTTGTTTATAAAGAGGCCTAGACCTGCCAAAACAGATCAGGACCAAATGCCATTTGCTTTAGGCTATGTGCTTACATTCTTGAGCTCCTTTTTAAAAATGTGAAAATGCCATTTTTTATTTTTGATAAATAGTACCCATTGTATATTGAGGGAAATAGTCGTAGGTCAAGAAATTGAAGCCAGTGAGCATTGGAGAGGAAATAATGGCTACTGGAAGGAAACTTTAATTACATTGGGCACCATTTTTTGGATGGGAAATATCTGTCAGACACCCACCATCCATCATTTCTACTCATCTACCTTCCCGACTAGAAGATTTGAAATGCATGGCCAATGTGCCAAAAGACAAAGCTCTGAATATCCCTGGTGCATTTAGAAAATGAGGAAAGTGCTCTATCATATATCTTTAATGGGCTGCTGGAAACATTTCAAATGGTTAAGTCCTGTTTATAATGCACTATTGCTCAACACTTCCAAGAACTTTGGAGTCTGGAATAAAGTCAGACTGCTACTTTGGGGCAGGAAATGGAAGGAGGGGGCAAATCATTCATGCTTAATCCATGAATTCATTTGGCAGCGTAGATAGAAAACTGATCTGCACCAAGAGAAGATATAGGTTCAAAACCCTCCTCAGCCGTGAAGCTTTCTGGGTGACCCTGGACCAATCATTGTAAGGATAAAATGAGGTATTCCATCAATGCCACCTTCAGTTTTTCTTCTGTAGAAGGGATAAATAAATACAGGTAATAAATCCCTCTTTCAAAATCATTCCCAGTGACCATTTTAAAAATGAAAGCTCTGAAAGTAGAATTGGTGGGAGTATCTCATGAGCATATGTAGTGACACTTTTTTTAGTATTTAATTGTTCCTGTGCAAAATTAATATGGTGCTGTCATTAATATATCTGAATGAAGCACTTCTTTGTGAGGAAATTGGTTAAGGGCAATTTCAGTTTCCCCTCAGGAAAGATTCTAATAGACATTAACTCAAATTTCAGGCACTTTGCAGTGATAAATACAAGAAACATCTGTACAGAGTTCCCAGTATTATAAGCATAGAATACTGATTACTGTAGAAGTATGTTGGTCTATCCCTCCATCAGACTCAGAGGGGAAAAAACACGTCCCTTGCAGAGATTTAAAATTCTGCTAATGTGAGATGGAAAAACCCAAATTTGATCAAATGACTGGAAATGCAGGCAGAGTCACTCTGACTGGCACAACAAATGTGTAGTTGGCTTCGTTTAAATTCAGCTCCAATGAATATTTAATGGCCTCCCATAATGATGCCTTTAATAGTTTTAATATCGCTGTTCTGGGTGGATAGATTTTTGTCATTCTGTCAAAGGGTCAACCAGAAATCAGAATAAAAAAAGATGAAAGCCACAGACTGTCACAAATAGCACATTTCAGAGTTATGTTATTTCACAAATGACCTTGAAAACCTGCTAGGTACCACATCCACTTTTGCAAGAAGTAAAGAACGACAATGGGAATTTGAAAAAGGGAAAAAAGTTATGTTTTAATCCCCAGTGCGTTGCTTCTGAATTTATTTGTAATGTGGCAGAAACAGTGCATAAATGTAGCTTATTCAATTTACAAAAGGGATTAGAAAATGCCATTCTTTCTCTCTTACATGGAAGTTCCATTAACAGTAAGACTAAAGGAGGAGACGTCAGATGAACCCACTCAGGTATTAAAAGAACATGTGATTGTAAGGCCAACCTGGCTGCTGAATTCTGCACCAGCTGAAGTCTCCGAAGCATCTTCAGAGACAGCCCTACATATAATGCAGTAATCTAACTTTGAGGTTGCCATAGCATAGACAACAGAAATTAGGCTATCCCTGTCTAGATAGTGGTGTAGCTGGGTCTCCAGCTGAAGCTGATGGAAGACATGCCTTGCCACTGAGGCCACCTGAGCCTCAAGCAACAGCAAAGGATCCTTGACCTGCTCCTTCAGATGGAGTGTAACACCATCAAGAACACCTCTCATCCATCTGGTCTATGGAACCACCCGCTAACAGGGCCTCAGTCTTATCTGGATTGAGCTCTTATCCAGTCCATTACTGAGGCAGGGCAATGGTCCAGCATATCCACTGCCACATTTGTAGATGTAAAAGAGAATCAGAGCTGTAGAGGTAATACTGAGTGAGATGAGCCAGTGCTCTGGAGCAGCTTCATATCATCCTAACAGGCTATCGAAAGTAAGTTGTTGGAATCCCATTGTGCCTTAACTTCCAGAATGTCAGCAAAAGCTTTGTTGGTAGACAATTTCACCTTTTTTATATTATAAAAGAGACTGCAATCGAAAGGTTAAAAAGCGAAGCAAAATATAACCTTCCCTACACCCCTCCTTAGCCTCATATAAAGCAATTTAGTACTTCACTAAAGAAGTCCTGACATTTCTAACAAATATTGAATCATGCTAGTGGGAACTGGGGTAAATCAATTGAAAGGATCAAAATTCGACAAGAGTTTATCACAACTGCAGAAGCTGTGTTTTCCCCAACTTTTTGAGTACTAGGCACTTCTGTGGTTACTGAAAGTTTATCCAGCAAGGTGGTGACCTTGTGTGTACCCAATAACATTTTCTCTTGAAGACACTCAGTTATGAGTTCTGCTTCACCTTCAGGGTCCATCTGATTATAGTATCTGGAGCTTGAAAGAAATTCTCTCTCCCATTGTCTCTGTCTGCTAACACTGAAGGCTGTAGTTTCCTTCCTTAAAAAAAAGCTGTGCATGCACCTGTTTTGCAGACATTTGAGTGGTAAATCCTTGTTGCTTTGGTTTGTGATTTTCTGTGGTCTTGATTCCTTGGATCCATCCTTATGTGTGTTGGAGGCTGTCTTGGGTTTTATGGTTCTTTTTTCTCTTTCTCACCTCATGACAAAGTAGAATTGGGAGGACTAATGGCCCACATAATTCAACCACATCTCATGGCAATGTCATCTATCCACTAATCTGTCAGATCAACCCACATAATCCAGAGCATGAAATGTCACTGCAAAACATGCTTCCATGGCAACCAACCCAAGTCACACAGTGCATGGGAAGGCAATCTGCCCTGGGGGAGGGGAATCCCTTCCTTAACTCCAAATTATTGCAATGTCTGCCTTTGAGCATAAGTAACATTCATCTGTCAATGGCAATTCAGGGGAAATTCAGCTGAGTACATCACACTATGGCAGTTCCTGAAGCCAAGGAGAAGGAAGGAAAAATCCCAAGATCACAGGAGTGGGATTCATTCATTATTCTGGTAAGAGTGTTTACTCCACAAATGAGGAACTGGAAAGAAAAGAGACACTGTTCTTCAAATGCATAACCAACTTTTCTTGAGTTTATCAGTGTTTTCTAGATGGACTTCTTTCAGAATGTTATAGCTCTAATTTTTAGATGTATTGCACACAAGCATAGGTCTGCTTTAGGCTTTATATCATGGACATTCACCACACCCTCCAACACTCCTCAGATAAAAATAGGTACATTGTGCTAGGAGGTCCTACACACGAGTAGGAGTCCGGCAGAGACACATGCCTGAATGGCATGTTGTCTCCCTCCTGGTTCTTCGGGAGATTTAAAATCTTTCTCCAGCCCGAACATCACAGCGACTGATAGCTAAGAGGCATCAGCACACTTCAGGATCAGCACAGTAAAGGCAGTCAGCGTACAGACTCAGTAGCGCAGCAATTTGGCTAAACTTCGTTTATTTACATATACACACTCGGAGCATCGTAACTCAGCTCCTTCCTGTTCAGCATCAGACAGCAAAGAGAAGAACAAAGGACAAAAATCCTACATCACAGAAACACAGTAATAAAAACATCCTGTCTCTGTCACTTCCCACAATGTGGAACGAAAACATACACTGTCGTGTGATAAAAACAATCCCATGACTGCAACACGGGGAATGAATCCTAACACATTGCTAATTCCCTCCCTTCTCTCCCCCATCTGACCATCCTCAACACCCCCTCCATTTTTTGGTTGTCTCCCGCAAAGCATTTCCTATTGGAAAAACGGTCAGTGCCACGACCACTACACCAATGGGACACAGCATGCACACCCTGAGAAAACCCCTTAATCCCAATTTTATTTTATTTTATTTTATTCTTTGGTATATTTACAAAAAGAAAAACACATGTCAAGACATAAAATTTGGAAAGCAGCAAGAGTAGACATGGATGCACAAAACATTCTTTAAAAAATAAAAATCAAGACCCCTTATGCTTGCTCTGCTCCCCCTTTCTTCCTGCCCAGGGCAGCCCTGCCCTCTGCCTTCCCCTCAGAGCTGGCATGTCACATGGGGCTAGGCCTCGGCAGTGATAGCCTCTCCTCCTCCTCACCTGCTTTCCTGCAATCATTACCAGCTACCCAAGGGAGGAGGCCAGCAGCAGCGGCCATGGTACAAACAAACAAACAAACAAACAAACAAACAAACAAACAAACAAACAAACAAATTAACTAACTAACTAACTAACTAACTAACTAACTAACTAACTAAAAAACTGCCTCCTTTGCTCTCCCAGCAGACACCCATGATTATAACTTCCCACAGCTGAGTGTTTGGCACAAATTATGGTTTTTAGTGTGCATATTTGGCTTTTGTGCAGTAATACCAGTGTAGGAAAGCATCTTGTATGCAACAGCTCCACAGCACACCACGTGCGCTCCATCACTCTCTTCCTCAGCTAGAACATTCACATCTCAGTCTACAGGCAGAGAGGCAGATCAGACTTGCAGTTGGAGGCCAGGGATAAGAGCATAAGAAGAGCCTGCTGGATCAGGCCAGTGGTACGTCTAGTCCAGCATCCTGTTCTCACAGTGGCCAACCAGATGCCTGTAGGAAACCTGCAAGCAGGACCCAAACACAAGAGCACTGAGAGCCAGTGTGGTGTAGTGGTTAAGAGCGGTAGACTCGTAATCTGGGGAACCGGGTTCGCGTCTCCACTCCTCCACATGCAGCTGCTGGGTGACCTTGGGCTAGTCATACTTCTTTGAAGTCTCTCAGCCCCACTCACCTCACAGAGTGTTTGTTGTGGGGGAGGAAGGGAAAGGAGAATGTCAGCTGCTTTGAGACTCCTTCGGGTAGTGATTAAGCAGGATATCAAATCTAAACTCTTCTTCTTCTTCTTCTTCTTCTTCTTCTTCTTCTTCTTCTTCTTCTTCTTCTTCTTCTTCCCTCCTGTGCTTTCCAGCAACTGGTAAAGTGCTCTGGATAGCATGACAACTCAGCCCAATTGCACTGTCAGCCTTTGGCAAAATATCCATATCAGAATGGCATTGCTGCCAAAGAGGATGTCAGTCTTCAAGTTTGCCTGAAGGAATCTATTCTGAGGGACAAAAGGAATAATCCCTTAGGATGCCAATAATTGCTAACAAGATACCATTTAACCACATGGTGAGATCAGAAACCTGGAAGTTATCTGATATATTACGGTGCTATCATAGCTAGGATGCCTTCCTATCTCTGTTTGTGATGACCAGGGAGATACTGTTGCTAATGGCAACCTATTCAAATATTTTATACTGAGACTCCAAAACTCTCAGCTACAGAAGCAGAAGAACAACATTTTACTTTGAGCAATACTGCTGCCCTCCAGCAGTCAAATGTAAGGGAACAGTATCCCAGAAAGATAAAATTCACTTGATTTTGAATTTTTCAAATATTATTGAACCGATTGAGCAGAACCATAGCTATCTGTAACTTCAGAGTGTGCCTCTGCTGTGACACTTCAGAGATGCAGCTAGTTACCACTTATGTTTATGGAATATAATAATAATTGAGTATTCAAATCTTACAGATGCCTCTTGGCCATTTATATTGATGTTGCTTTAATGTAATCTATTTTATTTTTCATTTTCCTATCATGAGCTTAATCTTTCCTCCTTTATTTAATCCTTAAAAGTTTTTCTCAAAGCTACAGATAGGATTCATAGTTGCCCTTCCACAAATCGAAGGCCTTCTTCTGTTTGTTAACATCCAGCAGAAGCTCCTGCAGGAGGAGGAGGAGGATGTAATTTCCATCAATTTGTGACCTGCACTGCCTTTAGATTCAGCCCATGACCTCCTATACACACCTGAGAAGAAGTCCTGTTGAACTCAATGGATCTTTGAGGTTCCTTCTAACTCTATGATTATATGATTATGTTGTGAAGCATCTGTGATCTTCAGATGAAGGGTGGCATACAGATTTTGATGATAATGATAATGATGAGTGATGATGATAATGATGGAGTGGGCTCATATCCCGTGGCATTTGGTCCTTTTAAAAGCCTGTTGTGAGAACATGATACTTCCCTATCTCTATGGGAAGCATCACTAAGGGAGGATAGACTGAAGGAAAATAGGGAAATCAGTTAGACCCTGAAGCCTTGGTCTAGATGGAGTTGGACAGAAGAATGCACCACGATCTCTTGCTCCTCTCTATATTGCAATAGCAACAGAAATGTTTGTCTCATCCACATAATGTAGAGTGCTTCACATCCAAAGGTACATCACAGTGCACCCAGATGCAATCTACAGCCTGTTTGTCTTTTGCAAGAAAGTCTGTGTTCAGTTGATGTTTTCTTGTAAATAGCTTCCTTGTTAGATTCAGACAACCACGTGGGCAAACCCACTTCCCTAAAGTTCCATATTGGGGAGCTCCTCAAGGGTGTGAGTCTCAGTGACAGAGGGAAGCTATGTCACACTAACAGTGTTGAATCACATTCAGTTGTAGCTGTTATTCAGGTGTTATCTTACGCTTGCTCGTGTGTATCTGCTGTCACAAAACAAATGGACTAGATAGGGAAATTCAGTCAATCCCTCCAAACGTTGATTAGGACTGAGCTGCACTCCACCTAAAATGCTGATGTCTCAAAGTAAGCATCCAAGGCAAGACAGATAAGCTTACAGAATATCACTAGTTCTCATTTCTGTTTGAATACAAATCTAAGGAACCTCTTTTTATTCTCTTTTGTTATGTGCGTTGGTCCTATAGCTCTCCAACAAAGGCTCTGAGGTTTAATTTGCTCAAAATAAATTCCAAACAACATATTAATATACTATGCGGTATACTAATAAATGATTCTAAAAAAGTAAATCACAGTTGGAAAACAAATGAGGAAAATGAAGGTCCTGGGCAGAGAACAAAGTGACCGTAGTACTTTACATTTATTGATTCTGTTCATTTCGTAATTTATTTCCAGTGTGTAGTAATTCTGAACCATGCTGTGGATTAGCACAAGTTTATGGAGCCTCTAGTGTCTGAACTGCTAGGCCATTCTCTTGGCTTCACTCTTATTATTGACTGCACAAACAAGCAAACACTAAATCCCAATATAATTTTCATACCTTTCAAATGTTGAGTGAAAGGAGACTACATCAGTTCTTTGAATAATAGAAGGATGTTAATAGGTGGGGGAAAATATTTGCCAACCCTGAATACCAGTATATCAATCAGATCAGTGGTTCTCCACCCCTGAGTTTGATTCTGAATGTTATGATCCAGATATAGTTGGATAGAAGAATACAGAGGCATCTCAAGATAGTACTGTAGTTTGGAATGAATGAATATTCCTTTGGGCTCTGCAGTGTCAATGGAAATCTATGTCCCAGCCACATGGAGAAGAGTGCCTTGCCTCAAAATGCACATTGCAATGCATCCGGAGGCAAATCCACATCCTTTCGGTGTACATGGTTGCAAGGAAACCTCAGAAGTGGTCTCTGTCTCCTGTCACTGTCTAAACTTAGATGGTAAGTAAGCTTTTGGAACAGGGACCCGCCTTTGGTTTATAATACTCAGTGAATCTCTATCTACACTTGTAGAACTACACAAGAATAATTATAAAAACAATTTTGGATCATATAATCAGCATCCTTAATGGGGTGGACTGAGACAATAATAATTTCCAAGTAAAACTAACTCAGATTAACGCATGTGAATTAATGTGCTGTAACTCATTAGAATTATTGAGGCATTCCACTAGGCCTCTTTAAAAAGAATGGCTCATGTAATGTGAAAGGAAGGCCTGCTTTCCTCTGTTTTTAAACAATACCCATCCCATTTGCCCCAAATGGCACTTCCCGAAACAGTGTGATGATTGGCGGCTAACAGATTGAGGATGAATCCTGACAAGACAGAAGTACTGTTTTGGGGGGACAGGGGGCAAGCAGGCAGGGGGGACTCCCTGGTCCTGAATGGGGTAATTGTGCCCCTGAAGAACCAGGTGTGCAGCCTGGGAGTCAATTTGGACTCACAGCTGTCCATGAAAGCGCAGGTCAATTCTATGTCCAGGGCAGCTGTCTACCAGCTCCATCTGGTACGCAAGCTGAAACCCTACCTGCCCGCAGACTGTCTTGCCAGAGTGGTACATGCTCTAGTTATCTCCCGCTTGGAGTACTGCAATGCACTCTACGTGGGGCTACCTTTGAAGGTGACTCGGGAACTACAACTAATGCAGAATGTGGCAGACAGACTGGTGACTGGGAGTGGCTGCCGAGACCATATTACACTGGTCCTTAAAGACCTACATTGGCTCCTAGTACATTTCTGAGCAGAATTCAAAATGTTGGTGCTGATCTTTCAAGCCCTAATGGCCTCGGGCCAGAATACCTGAAGGAGCGTCTCCACCACCATCATTCAGCCCAGACACTGAGGTCCAGTGGCGAGGGTCTTCTAGCAGTTCCCTCTCTGAGGGAAGTGAGGCAGAGAACCAGGCAGAGAGCCTTCTCGGTAGTGGCGCTCTGTGGAATGCCCTCCTAATCAGATGTCAAGGAAATAAACAACTATCTGAAGGCAGCCCTGTTTAGGGAAGTTTTTAATGTTTGAAGTTTTATTCTGTTTTTTGTGTTCTGTTGGGAGAAGCCCAGAGTGGCTGGAGAATCACTGCCAGATAGGCGGGGTAATAATAATAATAATAATAATAATAATAATAATAATAATAATAATAATAATAATAATTTCAATGATTTAAAAGCTGTGCTTGGTAACATGCTGGTTTTACCACATTCCTCTCCCTTAAACAATCCCACCTGCCCTGTACTTCAATTAAAGGCCCAGGACTTTGAAATGAAATGTGTTCTTTATTTATAGAAGAAGGGGGAAAAAAATCTATTGGCTTCATGATTTTGAATCCTTAGTGGAGGCATCAAACATTGTAATATTTTTGTGCTAGGCAGAAAGGTTATTAAAGTGAAATTAGTAATGCCAATGAATAAGGTACAGAAGGAGGATCCCTTTGAAGAGATTCTTGAAAGCATTTAATGTGTGAATATCTTAGGAAGCCTTGCATTTGTGAGAGCTGAAATAAAATGCAATTACATTCATGTTCTGGAATTTAAATGCTGAATAATGGCATGCATTAATTTTGAATCTGACAAGTAAGAAGGACTTATTCGCAAAGCATATTTTCTTGGGACATTAACATGCAAATAATATATATATAAATTGTTTAAATCTTGTTTTCAAAGATGGTAATAAAAGTATGTTGCAATGCTTGGTGAACTCAGACTCAACTCAAGCAAGGAGGCCATTGATAAGAATAAAAAAATGTCTACTGGTAATTTTGGCCAACTGTTGACCTGTTTTATGAGCTTTTATATTATGGCCTTATAGATGGGATTGAGGTTACCACATTGCAACGTGGAAATCCTAGCAGTGCCTTTCAATTTTCATAGGCAGTAGGGAAGCATGCAGCCATTTTCTCTTCCACAGATCTCTCAAAGATCAACCTCACCTCCCTTCTCATCTGATCTACAGTAAACCAGAAGGTATAAGAACGTTGGTTGAAAGAAGGCAGAGGGCTTTCTCTGCCGCCATGCCCAGAATTTGGAACTTGCTGCTTAGGGAGTTCCATCTCCCCTTTGACATTCCATTGCAGTTTCAACACCAAAGACCAGGACCTCTTTTCAGCCAGAACTTGCTGGAACTCAGTTCTGACACCTCTCAGGTGGGTGCCACTACTGTTCTAAGAGAATGAGAGACGTGTTTACGGTGAGTTCTGGCACCTCTTTTTCTAGAAAAATAGCTCTGCTTTGGCTCTTTAACATTTTAGCTGTAGTACTTGGCATTTATCAAACTATAAAGTGAAAAGTAGAGAGTTTCACAATATTTTTTGGTAAGCATAGTACAAAATGCAAGACATTATAGGTTACAGCTCAAAAGGAACACAATGCTACTATTGAATGAGGGTGAAACAGTTGAACTGAAGCAGAATCTACACTATGTTCGGCCCTAATGATTCAGCAACTTTTGCTGCTGAATTGTGCAATACAATGACATTAGTCTCCAGAAGAGGATTATCATCAAGCATGACCAACGGCAGGACAGTTTAGGACTTCAAAACTGCACAAGTTGCTAAACTATGAGCTTCTGTTGTAAACTGGCCTCCTTATTTATATGTGATGGAACAAACTGGAGCCTGGGATTTGTAGTGTGGCAAATAAATGACTCCAGTCTTCCTGTATGTATCATTTAACAGTCACTTCCTGAAAGTACTAAACATCTTAAAACCAAGGACTGGAAGGCAATACTGATGAGTGTTCATTCTCTGGGATGGGATGGAAAACGACAGCGCTAATAATATTTCTTTCATGGCTCAGATCATCACCATTATAGCATAAAATGTGTTTTGATAAACCTTAGTGTGCCATAGATATGAGATGAATGCAACTGAAGGCATATTGTGTCTGGTACCAGTGGTGCATGTAAAATACCTTGCTGTACAGGAAAAGCTTAGTAAGAGTTTATGGTGCTTAAGCTTGCATCCTGTATGCATGAGTAAAGAAGGGGCGGGGGACAGGACTTGCCATTTGCACATGCTGAAGTACCCTGAATATTCTTTTTCCCTGCTTTAGAAGTGGAGATAACAATAGGCCAGCCTTCACTAGAATCATAGAATCATCGAGTTGGAAGAGACCACAAGGGCCATCCAGTCCAACCCCCTGCCAAGCAGGAAACACCATCAAAGCATTCCTGACAGATGGCTGTCAAGCCTCTGCTTAAAGACCTCCAAAGAAGGAGACTCCATCACACTCCTTGGCAGCAAATTCCACTGCCGAACAGCTCTCACTGTCAGGAAGTTCTTCCTAATGTTTAGGTGGAATCTTCTTTCTTGTAGTTTGAATCCATTGCCCCGTGTCCACTTCTCTGGAGCAGCAGAAAACAACCTTTCTCCCTCCTCTATATGACATCCTTTTATATATTTGAACATGGCTATCATATCACCCCTTAACCTTCTCTTCTCCAGGCTAAACATACCCAGCTCCCTAAGCCGTTCCTCATAAGGCATCGTTTCCAGGCCTTTGACCATTTTGGTTGCCCTCCTCTGAAAACGTTCCAGCTTGTCAGTATCCTTCTTGAACTGTGGTGCCCAGAACTGGACACAGTATTCCAGGTGAGGTCTGACCAGAGCGGAATACAGTGGTACTATTACTTCCCTTGATCTAGATGCTATACTCCTATTGATGCAGCCCAGAATTGCATTGGCTTTTTTAGCTGCTGCATCACACTAACCTGGTGCCCTCCAGGTGTTTTTGACTACAACTCCCATAAGCCTTAATCAGCTTGTGCTGGCTAGGGCTGCTGGGAGTTGTAGTCTAAAACATCTGTGTGGCACTCAGTGGGTGAAAGCTGCAATCAGTAGACCCTTCTCTCATAAACCCTTTTAAAATTCCAGTTAGCAGCCACAGCAAGCAGCATGGCTCTGAACTGGCCTCTGTCAGGGAATCCTGATAGTAGGGCAGGCCATTTGCACCCTTTCTCCATATTATTTATTTATTTGTTTGTTTGTTTGTTTGTTTGTTTGTTTGTTTATTAATTATCATCCCACTCTTCACCCTAAGGTCCCAAAGGTGGGTTACAGTAAAACACAACATTAAAACAATTTACAATCACAAAAATAAGGTGGGTCCTAAAAATATGGGAGGTCTCTGTAGTCACGGTGGGAGGAGATAGTGAGTGAAAGTCACACTTCCTTAGCCAGTTCTCAGGATTAAAAAAAAATGCTTATAATAAAAAGGTTGGAATTTCCTCTTCCGCTTTCTGGAATCCATCAAGTACTGCTGAAAATTGAGGACTCAGGATAATTGGGGAATGGAGGGCGCATAGATCTACAGTAGATGGCATCATTGTAGTGAATGGTATCTCCTACATATATGGGAACAGATCGCCAAACCAAATAATTCTGAACTCCAGAGGCCTAATGTCAGTGTGTGTGTGTGTGTGTGTGTGTGTGTACACTCTCTCTCTCTCTCTCTCTCTCTCTCTCTCTCTCTCTCTCTCTCTCTCTCTCTCACTGCATAGCCATAATCTTTCCTACAACATAGTCATGCACAAATATCATAAATAGGATTGTCTTCAGAAAGATTTCTGCAGGGGGAAAATGACTTTAGATTTCCAGAGTGATTTGAATCATATACACCTCCAAGAATATAGAGAGATGAAGATAAGGCGAAGTGAGGATTCATTTCCCTAAAGTAATCTTTAGATTATTTAACCAGCAGCCATTTCTTTTCTTCACATGCCATTATTGTTACACCTGGGGAATCCTTCTAGCTCAAAAGCTTATCTGCAATGTGTTGTCTTGTGCAGAATCATAAGTGTTTCGTCAAGTGATGCACAGAGAGGAATCCCAGAACAACTATTTGTCTTTCTTCTTCAGCAGTGTTCATGGTGGGGCCTCCTTAAGGGGATAAGAGACAGTTACTTGAAGGAGGCAAAAGCTCTTTCCTCAAATTAAGCCACACTTGATTGGACTGGAAGGTGACCCACTTCTTCTTCCCCACCAGATTGTTCCCAGTTGTGCTCAGTGAGGATGCAGGTGATGGATCTGTTATTCAAGGCAGAGAGGTTCAGATGACCTCATCTAAGCATGGAAAGCACTTTGTTTCTGCATAGTACTGCATGCCAGATTGATAGTAAACTTGGCACCATTACTGTGGTATGGAAGAGGGGCTGGGTGCAGGTTCCCCTCTTTCTTTAGTTTCCAGAATACATAGAAGTTCATTGGGGCTTTCAAAACCTCACTTGGTGTCTGACTCTGAGTGTTCAGAACCATTAGTGCAGCAACAGCACTCACCATTTCCTCAAATGGCACTGTATTTGACCACACTTTAGCAAGAAGAAATCAATCCATTAAAATGTGGAAATGTGTCTCATTACTGTTAATTTATTTAATGCTCAGCATAACAACTCTAATCACAATGAAATCCTCTGGTATTAATCTCGTCACACAATAT
The DNA here is from genome assembly GCF_009819535.1 of Lacerta agilis. NCBI lineage: Eukaryota > Metazoa > Chordata > Lepidosauria > Squamata > Lacertidae > Lacerta > Lacerta agilis. The sequence continues at coordinate 78,161,457 of NC_046314.1, forward strand.
GTACAGTATTTGCATGAGAATTCCACTCAAGCTTCCCGTTAATTAGCACGCCATATAAATGTCACCATTTTAATTTGCCTTATGTTAAATGCAGCAGATTTCCACTTCCTAGAAGAATTTATCAAAATAAATATGGCTGCAACATTAATTTTAGCAATAAATAACATTTCACAGTTGCATATTTATAAGGCTATCATGATAAAATTTAAATTGGCTTCCATTAGCAAAAGTAAGCCCATGCAACAAATGAACATTCGCAGAGGTTGCATCAAACATCAGTGCTCCGCCTCCAGTGATGTTTTATTGCTGCACAAATCATTCCTTAATTTCCAAACCCCACCCACACAACAAAATCAGACTGTGCATTCTTTCTTCTAAAGAAAGAGATACAGAAATGCTTCTATTAGGGTTGTGTGAGCACCTGCTTGATTGGCCCAGAAATCAATTGGACTTCTTTAGTATTTGACTGTATTTGATATGAGGGATTTATTTTTAACAATTGCCTTCTTAAAATCAGATCACTTGTATTGAAGGGAATCTAGGTAAGTATCAGAACACACCTGGAGCTTATTCGAAGCCACTTGTTTGAACACCTTGTAGAAGAAGGTTGGTAACTTTATCTTCTGTTTTCAACTATCCATGGTTTGTCATAAAACCAGGACAAACTGTGGTTGGTGGCTTAAATTACATTTTCTCCTAACAAGACAACTTCCACCCAAAATTAATGACTCTGGCTGTTTCAGGTAAACCATAGATATCACTAACCCTAGTTTCCATTCTGGATATATCAGCAAACTGCATTTAGTTGAAAATGTAAGTGGAGGAGGAGAAGGAAGAGAGAAACCCATGAGCCTGAGACTCATCCATGTAACGCTAAACTATGGTTATCAGCAGCTCAGAGAGCTAGGGGAGCATGACCAGTTTGGTCACACTGGGCATGGATGCTTGGAGGCATCACCAGGCACACCACAGCTATGATTTAGAATGGGCCCCCTCAATTTTCACAGGGCGTTTGGCTTGGCCCCTTGGCTCCTCAGATGTCACACAGCATTATGTTGCCCCCCCCCCCAGTCCTCTGGAGAAGCTGGCGCTTCCACTCCAGATAATGCACACCTATATACACAGTCTTAAAACTGTTGAATTTACCTCACGAGTGGAGTACTGCTTGGTGCACATCTATTGCTCTGACTCATTTTATCAGTAATGCCATGAAAAGACAAATGGCAAGACATGGTATCAAGCTGTGAAAAAGATTGTAAAGGAAATATGCGAATGAAAAGACGCTAATAACTTGACAGGCCAGGAGAGAACGGCATGTCCTTTCATGTGTGTTATGGATTTTCTCAGAAGATGACATACAGGTGAAACTTGAAAAATTAGAATATCGTGGAAAAGTCCATTTATGTAAGCAATTGTTTTCATTAGCTACTGGAGTTTAATATATGAGATAGACTTATGACATGCAAAGTGAGATATGTCAAGCCTTTATTTGTTATAATTGTGATGATTATGGCATACAGCTGATGAAAACCCAAAAAGTTGAGATTGTTAATTTGGGGTTCTCATCAGCTGTACGCCATAATCATCACAATTATAACAAATAAAGGCTTGACATATCTCGCTTTGCATGTCATGAGCCTATCTCATATATTAGTTTCACCTTTTAAGTAGAATTACTGAAAGAAATGAACCTTTCTAGGATATTGTAATTTTTCGAGTTTCACCTGTATGTGTTCCAGAAATGAACTGAATTAATTCATGGTTTGACATAACACTCAAATTATATTTGTAAAATGTATATCCAGCCTTTATTTTCTAATTGGTCAATGGGTGGATATCAACAATTAGAATATGGCACAAAATCAATCAAAAACAATATGCAAGTTATCTCATTGGTTCCTTTTCAAGACAAAACAGGTAGCTCTGGATGACTGGATACATTACCCTCAAAGACCTAGAGGAAGAGGAGTGTTTTAAGTTGGTGCCAAAAGCGAATTAACATCAGTTCCAGTTGCACCTCAGGGGGAAGTATATTCCACAGCTGGGGGTGACACCACTAAGAAGGCCCTGTCCAGACTCTGAGCCTCACAGGCTCCACTTGGTGATGAAATTTAAGAAAGGTCTGCCTGGAAGGACTTCCATCATGGGCAGGACCTTTGCAGAGAGAGGAGTTCTACCAGATAACCAGGCCCTATACCTCAGTGGCCTCCATTTTATGTCTTGATAGCCTCACAATCTTTCACTAAGGTAATGCGTGAAACACATTGCCTTTCCTTTCATCAAAGTATTGCAAAAATTAGTATATTAGGGAGAGATTTTTATTAGAAAAATCTTACAGAGGTGGAAATGTGGAGAACCAAACTTAAAATTGTAATTATAAGAAGTTGAGAGAAACTGAAACATATTTCTCTGTCCATATTCTTCATATATGACACTGACCCCACCTTGAAAAATTTCTGGTCAAAGGAAGCAATGAGTGAGCAGAAATGAGATCAGCAAAGATGGAAGCAGGACAATGTGCTGATGAAACACCTGGATTTGATCTGTGGAGGAACATTAGCCTCAGGAAGTCTTTTGGACTCCATTTGAAGTCCATTAAAGAGCATGGACTTGAAAAACCAACATTTTCTTGTTGTTGTCAGTGTGAAAATATCCCAACAGTGTACTGTTATGAGGGTAATTAAGATCCATTTCCTATATCTCTGCATTTCCATATCCACTCTTTCCAGTGACTGGGCAGGTTTATTTTGACAGTTTCTTGTTCACAATAAACTGAAATACTTTTCGGAGCTCTCTCTGTAAGATACAGAGAAAATTGTTTGTGTTACATTCATAAATCCTCGCCGAATATGCCGAATAGATTGATTATGCCATTGTCCCCTCCTTCATTTAAACCTTGCTGAAATAGCTCCAAACCTTAATAGATTTTATCAGTTGACTGAGAAAAATATTACAATCTATTAATTGAGTCTGCGTTTACTGAACAGTAAAATAACCAGTCAGGTTCATTTCTATGCTATCTGATCGTTTCTCTTCCAAATGTATTAGTTAGCACTGTGCTAAAACCTGTATTTCTCTTTCCCCAAAATTTTATTTCCCCATGAAAGAGGCTGCTCCTCTTCTTTTTGCCTCATTTGTAGGGCAGAATTTCATTGGGTGCAGGACGGAGCTTATCCGTCCACTGTTTCAAACAGTGGGGTATGTGGTTTTTGCCGCCTTAGCTTCCTTAACTGAAATAGCCCCATGGGAGGAATTCTCTCACGACTTATTTCTTGGACTTTAATGGAAGATGGGGAGGCTGGTTAACTAGTGTCTGGTGGGGAAAGGACGTAGCGTTAGCAGCAGAGAGTGTCCTTTGCAAGTTGAACGTTCCATTTTAGATCTCCCACATTTCCAGAAAGATCCAGAAAAGGCTGAAACCCTGGAGAGCTGCCACCAGTCAGTGCTGCCAGTACTGAGCTAGATGGACTAATGATCTGACTCAGTATAAGGCAGTTCCCATGTCCCTATACAATATGCTTGCTGATTTTGTTTTAATGGTAAATCCTTCCTTTTAACCTCCCCTCCCCTTTTAAGTAAAAAGGCCCCCCACACACAAAACGACAACAACAATGAACAGTTGCCAGAAGCATGGCAGACAGCCTGTTTGGCTTTCTTTGGATGAAACATTATAACGTTTTCATGAAGGGCACCTTGGAAAGCTACAGAGTGCGGACCAGCAGGCAGCCACTTGAGTATTCCCCCTATCCCAGGGTTAGACAATGCAATGCCCTCTAGGTGTTGTGGAGCTAGCACTCTCATCATCCCTGCCAATTGGCCGTGCCAATACTATGATACTAGGTTGACTACCTCTGCCCTACCTTAACGTATTGGAAGGAGGAGGACATCATACCTGAACAACAAATCAAATGAGGAAATAGGTTGCAAAGTTTCATATTCGGCATAGCAAACATGATCCTGCAGAAAGAATAGGCACCACCTCATTCATTTAAAGAAAAATGACCTGACCCAACTGTCAGGTAGTAATCGAAGGGTGGTTGAACATGATGTCTGCAGAAGCATACCTACAAACCATAACTGCACCAACCCTGCACCGAATTATTTCAGATTTATAATGGCCGTGGTAACTCAGGTTCTCTTAAAAAGTGTGAGTTCTCCCAATGTTCCCTGCTTTGGGTATAATACGTTGGGCCGCTCTATTTTAGGTTGCTGTTGGGAAATTATATGTTTGAATATCCACCAATATTCTGTTCAAAAACCCTTCCTTCATCTACAAATCAAGTATGTCAGGCAAAAGGGGACTCAGCTACATTAGTAAAGAAAAAGCGTTTTATATGTGTTATAACACTGTGACACCATATGACACTGTGAAGTCCTATCTTTCACCAACGTGATTTCCCATTTTGAATTTTACAAAGCATTTTCCTGAAATGCTTTTTTGATGTGTCTAGATCCAGCCAGGGTACCAGCCTAGCCTTTCCCATGAAAAACCAATCATTTATGTATAGGGACATCACCCAGAGAATGCAGCCCCACACTTGCATTTTGAAAGGGTACAATCTAGGAAATGCTGCAGCATGAACCCGTTCTGGTTGTGCGATAATGAGGGTTTTAACTAGGGATGTCAGAGGTGTCCCAAAAGGTGCACTCTGAAATGTAAAGGCCCCAATCGAGACATCGGCAAACATTTGTGTGATGAGCAGAGTCTTCTACCCAGTGAGAATGGAAGCAAATATCACAATTCTCCTTCCAGGAATGCTGGGACTTATTGTCCCAGAACCCTCCATGGCAGGAAAGGTTGCCCAGGAATCTACCTGGGAGTTGGAGGGCCCTTGCTGCCTCTCCTATTTTCTGTAGTGGGTAAAGTTTGTTGCTTTTTGCAGGCAGGAGGAGGGGAAGGCAGAAGTAGTAGGAGCTTTCTGTATGTACTCAGATGAACCATGTGTAGCTGAACAACCCCCTTTCGGGGTAATGCCAGATATCAGAATATCATGTGGACTCAAATGGGTCTCTTGATGGTATCCAGTGATTGACAGGTGGGTGGTCCCACGCTCCGGTCCAACTTGACCTGTGTAATCTGGCTCGCCAACTGAATCCAGTTCTCTATCCCTGGAGCAGAGGATAAATAAACACAAACAGCCCACAAAGAAATTGTAGCCTATTTATGTGTTCTGTTTACAACATGGACATGCTTACTGCTTTGGCACTTGAGGCATATTTTGTATTACCATTCTCTAGTGGAGAAGGCAAAATATTGGCCAATGCTGATAGGGCTTGGCTGAGGTTTCTTTTGGCTAAGGGAGTGCCAGGTCACAGATCTGCTTCTGGCCATTTTTATATGGTCTTTGTTTTATTTACATGCAAATGGGGATAATCCCTTCTCATAAATATGGCTCTGAAATCCAGATGTGTGCAGAGAAGATTGTTCTTCACCTTTGTCTTGATAATTGTGCCATGTGTATTGTTGTACATCCTTTCAATGCTGAGGTCGGTGAAGTGAGAGGTGCACCTGGATTTCAGTAATGGGAAAACAAATAGCAGCCTTAACCCTAGAAATTAGCTGGCATTTGAAATCTAAATGCTTAATTCAGAAATCTTGCCATCAGAGGCATGCATGCTGTTGAACTTTTGCTTTTGTTGCATATTCTTTTTATTTTCTTTCTGGGAAAACTTTTCATGGACATCTGTGGCATCATGATGCCTGATTTGGCAGAATCCTAACAATGTGCAGTGCTGAGGATTGGACCTTGTTGTTAATGTGCACTAGTGATGAAGAGAAGCTTTGAGATTTGGTTGCTGCAGAGGAGCTTTTTCCTCTCCCAGAGAATGAAAAATGAGGAACATTAAAACATGACCATGCAAAGAAACGAGTCACTCTGACAACAGATATAGGCATTACTTCTGAGTTCATAATTCTGAAGGCATAATTTCCGCGTAAGTCATTCAGAATCTGTTTCTTGGCCTTCTAGCATGATGTCTGGGAAGGAAGCATCTCTCCTTCATGAGGAAGATGCAGGAATCGTATGAAGGACAGCATTCCTTTTGGACGTGAACCTAGAAAACCAAACCAGCAAGTCACTTGCAAAGCAGCTTTCAAAGCATCAGCACAATATCCAAACCCACTCAAAATATGGTGTTTTGTATTCCATTTTAGGAGTGGCATTTCCCATGCCCTATTCTGTCTCTTCTCTTATTGTTCAATATTCATTGGTTGGTTTTATATTGTTTATGAATAGTTTCATTCACATTTTGTACCACTCTGGAATCCTCTGTACAGTAGCCTGAATCTTCTAATGACAAGTGGTTATGAAATATTGGTTAATAAGACCAATCATGCAAGTTGCTCTTACAGCAGAAGAAGACCCCTGCCTCCCCAAACTGCAGATTTCACTGTCATTCATAGTATAGAAGAATCAATGAAAAAGGAACGTCATTGATTTCCCTGTGTGTGCAATGAAAGTGGAACCTATTGGCAAATATGGTGGTCTGTCGGAATACGTTTCACGGATCCGCCATGGATTCATATTTATTTAGTTATTTAATAAGGTCTTTCAAGATCTACTTTTGGTATAACTACGCACAAAAGTGAAAGTGAAAGCATGAATGAATAGTGTGGTTCACTTATGAGATTAATCCGCCTTTATTTTATAGTTCCGGTCATGTTCAAAGTTGTTAATGAGCGTTAAACTTGCTTCCCGCCTTTTTGGAGGGCAGCAACAGTGATTTTATTGGTTGAGGCATTGATGATGATGTCACGTTTGTTCCCTAATAAAAGGCAGAGGCACCCCGCTTAGGCACGTTCGTTCGTGCATTCTTTCCATTTTGCTTTAGTTGGGTTTTAGTTGAAGTCAAGTTTAGTTTAAGGGATTAGGAGCGGGCTGGACGGGTTTTTCTTTTAGTTAGAGTTAGATCGCGGAAGATCATTCGATTTAGCCTTAGTTAGGTTTTCTTTAGGTTTAGCCTAGGGCTAGAATTGCGGAAGATATTTCGGTTTTAGTTTTATTTAGCTAGCCTCGCGGAAGATTGGGCGCGCAGGGACTTTAAGCTTAGGAGAACTTAGCTTAGGGGACGAGCCTACGCGGGTTCTGCCGAAGCCACTAAAGATACAACCGGTGTCTGTCTTCCTTTGGGGTAAAAAGGGGGGAGTAAAAGGTTTAAAGTAAAATTTTAATTTCTTTAAGTTGGTCCGTCTATTCAGAGTCAGGGTATATATTTTATTTCACGAGGCAACTTTTCATTAAGAAGGCAATTAGGAACTCACACACCTTCGGAGTCATCAATTGGCTTACTCAACCTCCTTCAGATTGTGAGACTTGGCCGGCAACCATGCTCAAAAGCACGCGGAACGCTGGCCGCTTTCCCCGCAACTGGTACCTCGTGCATAACCAGTCCAAGGCCGTGCACGAGGAGCTCCAGCACCCAAACCCCGACAAGTGGTGCCCCGTGTGAGGCAAAGCGTAGTCGAAAATCGCTTCCACGAAGACTCCGGTTAAAGGCAACATATCGGAAGTGGCTCGGAAACAGACGTTGAGAGGTGAGGTATAACGGCCCGGTTTATCCAGGATTTCGCTGCGGTAGTGCGAATCCACCGCTTGCCCAAAAATAGAGTAAATTTTGCCCCAAGGGGTCCCCGGGTAGAGCGGCAAGGAGTTTAGTGTAAGCCTACGGGCAGGGTAAGGTCTTCCCTAAAGCCTACGGGTGGGAAGGGTTTCTGGCAAAAGCCTACGGGTGCCAGGGTTTTTCGGTCAAAGCCTACGGGTAGGGCCGGTGTCTCCCGAAAAAGCCTACGGGTGGGAGGGAAAAGGTTTTCTGGCAAAAGCCTACGGGTGCCAGGTTTTTCGGTCAAAGCCTACGGGTAGGGCCGGTAGCCCCTAGTAGAAGCCCACGGGTGGGGGTGGAGGTTTTCTGGCTAAAGCCTACGGGTGCCAGGTTTTTCGGTTAAAGCCTACGGGTAGAACCGGTGTCCCCTAGTAGAAGCCTACGGGTGGGGGAGGAAAAGTTTTTGGAAAAAGTGTTAAAAATGGGCTCCTCACTCTCAACTGCTCAAGTTAAATTTTGTGAAGATTTATTGTACCTCTTGAAAAGAAATGGTCACCCTGTCTCTGAATCAGAAGTAGAGCTTTTAGTTAAAACTATTGGGGAAGTTTGCCCTTGGGTCCCTAAGGAGGGAACGAAAGATCTAGCTTCATGGGAAAGGATCGGGTTAGAATTTATGGCCAACCCGAAAATCGGAATTCCTGTACAATTGGTATGGAGCAAAGTAAGAAACTGTTTTCAACAAATCGCTCCAAGAAATGTTTTGCTTAATGGAACAGTGAATTTAGGAAATACTACTCTTAATAGTGCCCCTGTGCTGCCGCTTGCGGTTGTGCCATTTTCGGCCCCCTCGCAGCAGCCAGTTCAGGCCCCGTTGTCGTACACGCACTCGCCCTTGTCCAATTTGTCATTGCCAGATTCATTGCCGCCTGTGCCGGTGCAGCAGACGCCGTCGGCCTTTCAAGCCCCGCCACGGACTGCCCCACCGCCAGTCGCTCAGCAGTCATCGCAGGCCTTTTACCAGCCAGCGATCTCAAGTCAGCAGCAGCCGCGGACCTCGCTCCAGGCAACGGTCCCGCTTCCTCCATCGCAAGCCGCGCTTTTGCCAGCGATCCAGCAGCAGCAGCAGCAAGCAGTTTTTTTGCCAGCGAACCCTGCTGCCCTGCAGGCCGCGCTCAAGCCAGCAGCTCCAGTTTTGCAGCAAGCTGATTTCCAATCAACAGCAATCCAAGCTTCAATGCAAGCAGCACAACAGCAATTTACCAACCCTTCAGCACCTCCAATGCCAATGCAGATTCCAAGACAAGAGCAAAGCCAAACAATGATGATCCAGATGCCAGGACTTGCAGTACAGAGCCAACAACCTTATGCTCCAACTTCAAGTCAGCCATCTTGTCTTCATCCAACTTCAAGTCAGCCATCTTGTCTTCATAGTCAGCCATCTTCAAGGCATCCAGATGTCAAAGACTCTTTAGCACCATCTAGTGGCTCATCATTTGGAAAGCATCAAGAAGATTTAAACTCACTGATGCCACCTACAGATCCAACAGCAATGCAACCCATCTGCAGAACTCAAGCTTTGGAAGCAGCTTTGGGACAAATAGATTTTAGTGCTGATCCAATGCACATCTTTCCAGTGATTCGTGCCAATGGAGGACAACCTGCAAGATATCAAGCCATCCCTTTTGAAACACTACGTGAACTGCGAAAGGCCATACGCGAAAATGGACTTCAAGCTCCTTATACTAGAAGTTTACTTGAAGGACTGTCCACTAGTAGACTTCTGCCATCTGATTGGAAGTTGATACTTCACACCTTCCTGTCGCCTACAGACGCTCTTCTGTGCCTGCAAGAGTGGAAAGAAGTAGCAGCCAGACGTGCAACACCACTCGCCACAGAAGATATGCTCACAGGATCAGGACATTACTCCAATCTCAATCAACAGCTAGCCATACCTGATGCTGCACTCGTCACCATAGCAGACATCGTAGTCAAAGCTTGGCGCAGATTACCCAATCGCACAGATGCCAGCTCAGTATCAGGATTCGCTGCAGTTAGGCAAGGTCCAAAAGAGCCTTATGGGGACTTCGTGGATCGCCTGATTGTTGCAGTGGAACGCCAGATAGAAGATCGTCATGCCAGAAACATGCTGACAAAACAACTTGCCTTTGAAAATGCTAACGATGACTGCAAGAATGCCCTAACAGCAGTTGCAGCTCGTCCAGATGCCACATTGACTGAGATGCTACGCGTCTGTCAGAATGTTGGTACCCACTCCTACAAAGCACAACTCTTGGCAGCTGCGGTACAGATGCCACGTCAAGACAGCTCTACGCCAGTCAAGAAGTGCTATGGGTGTGGAGGCGATGGGCATTTCAGGTCGCAGTGCACGGCAACACCAAGGCCTTCTGCCAAGCCACCAGAGAGATGTCCCATCTGTCAAAAAGGATTTCATTGGGCGAATGATTGTCGTTTGAATCCACAAAATACATCACCTACCTCATCTCCAGCTCAGGGAAACGGTTCTGCGGGCCGCGCCCCGGCCCCGGTAAAACAATAGGGTGCAAGTTCAAGAACATCATGAAGGTCAACCATCCCAGAAAGATGAACAACGCTACTCCTTATCCAGGTCATCAGGAAAAGAGAGTGATCCAGAGAGATGTCTACTCTTCAGATGTCCAGAGAAAAGATGTGACCTCATCAGACATTCAGGTTCCAGAGGTTTCATCGTCTGCTTTACCTATCCAAAGGGTTCCAGCAGGTAGCACAGTATTCAGCTCGCCTTCTGCTAATAGCCTTTCAGTTCCTGTTGATGTCAACCCTGCTTCACAGCAAGCAATCATAGTCAAGTCTCTGATCGCAGAATTGCCTTCAACGTTGAGAAGACATCCTACTGAGGTCAACCTCGCAGCACCTGAGCTTTACTCACCTTCGAGTCAAGGTCAATCTGTCATTGAAGGACATTTGCCCTTGATGAAACAGCAATATCCAGGTAGCAGCCCAGCTGATGATCACTTTCCATGTGGCCAAAGAATACAAGTGAGTGAGCCAGCTCCATCTTGTGGAAGCTTAAACATCACTCCGGTTAGCAATGTCCACACCTTTGTGTCACCTCCAGCTTTTAAGCTCAGCCCACCACAACCAAACAATTATCAGGAACAACAACTTCGACTGCCTTGTGTCAAAGAAGAAGTTCCATCCTGTCAGCTTGATGCACGACTGACTGAATGCCAGCAGGTTCAACAGCATCAGCAACTTTTGCCAACAGGAGAACCTCAAGTTTGCCAACTCAACGCAAAGCAGCTTCAGAGTTGCCAACTTCAGCAGTGCAAAAAACCCGAAGTCAGGAAGATGTCTTCAGACACTGCCAATGAGGAACAAGAAGAATCTTCTGTCCCAGGTATACCACTCTTCTTAACAGAGGACTGTTACTTTTCAAATCCATGGTTTGCTCAGCAATTGCCGACATCTATTCGTGGTCCATTCCCAGACACTTCAATTTGCCTTATTCTGCCTAGGATGGATCGCCTCCCTGCCACAGTCACACTGACTGCAGGCCTAGTTCGAATCACAGATTCATCGCAGTTGCTGATTCCAGGATTTTCAACTGTTCCTTGTGTCCTAACAAAAGGTCTGGAGATTGCCAGACTCTATTTGCTTACTTCTACGCCTACAGCTCCTGTAGACTCTTTGCCTCCTCAGGCAGCAATGGCGCTAATCAAGATTACAGAAGAACGCCCTCATCTCGTCTTAGAAATGGGTGGACGAAAGATCAAGGGTCTTCTTGATACAGGCGCAGATGTCACAGTGATCGCCAGAAAGGATTGGCCTGACCAGTGGGCAACGACTGTCACCCAGGAAGTCTTCGGAGTCGGAGGTTTCGAACCCGCCCACCAGAGCGTGCATCCGATTACCTTCCAGTCAGACTCAGGCTCCATGGTGCAGCTCCGTCCACTCGTTATGGATGTGCCTATCACCCTTTGGGGTAGAGACTTATTGTCTAAAGCAAGAACTGTTGTCCATACACATTTTTGATGTGGGCCTTTGCATCAGCGCCAGTACATGCTCTTCCACTCACATGGAAGGAAGGACCTCCTGTATGGGTCGACCAATGGGCGCTGACGTCAGAAAAGCTCGCTGCAGCAGAGGCCCTAATCAAAGAGCTGCTACACCAGGATCGTGCGCAACCCTCTACTCTCCGTCAGTACCTCATGGATAAAGCTCCACAGTCATTTACCTTAGAGTGTTCCCTTGATAGTCTTCAAACTGTCCTTTGCAGAAAGCCTAACTCTGGTTGTTAGCTACTCGCTAACTTCTCAACTTCCTGTCAAGTGCAGTAACTTTTCAAAAGTGCTCAACTAACAGCACCAGTTGAGTTCTGGGCAGTTTGCCTTACCCTTCTACTGCCTAGGCCTTTTGCTTGCCTCTGGGCGGCCTCTGGTTCCTGGCTGCCTGGATTTGTTCCAGTTTCACTCTCTCTCACACTCACTAGCAGATCACCATGATTTGCTTGCTTAACCTTCTTTCCTCTACAGATGTTCCTGTATCCCTCGTATGCAGAACTTTATTCAGGAACTTTTCCTGTGTTCCGTGAACTTTTCCTGACTTCCAGGATCGTATATACCTGAGTAGAAGACGACCAGCAACTCATTCATCGTCTTCATCTTTCTCTCCAGTGTATTTTGCAGTTCTAAAACTGTCCTGTACTTTTACTGTATTTACAAAACTTGCATTCTCAATTTTGTATGCTTCTTGAAATATCCGCCTCGCATATTACATGTGTTTTCCTTATAGCTTGATAATTAATGATATGGGTGTTTATGTATACAAAGCTTTTCTGAAATGGTTTCCATCTAGAGCGTCACAATTTTGATGATATGGAAATGTTTACGTAAGGTCAAAGCATCGTCTTTGTGCAGTTCTAGTCATAGACATATTCATATATATATATGTTTCATTCCAAGAATCTTAAATCTCCACGTTGTGCTTACAAAAGTTGTAATCTAAAATGTATGTTTTGATACTTGTATACCTTATTTGAAATGCTTTCCTTTGGTCAAAGAATTGGTCATTCTCGGATTTGTTCAAAGTATATATGTCAAGTCTGGTGGCATCCTACCCTTTTGGTACCCCTATTTTCTTTTAAAGAATCCCCCTCTATATGCTACCTTTGGCAGTAAACCAGGTTCCCAGCTTTTCCTTTCACTCTATTTCCTGCTGTTGATGGGAGACCCTTATGTAGGTGGTTTAAATCCCATCTCGTCTTTTCTGGAAACCCTTGCGTAGATGGTTTAAATCCTCATCCTGGCTGGGACACCTTTACGTAGGTAGCTTAAATCCCCTCTTGTGGCGAAAAACACTTGTACTTAGGTGGCTTAAATCCCTTCTCTGGAATCGGACCCTAGTTCCCCGTTACCTGTGGTCGCTGTGGTAAGTCCAGAATCTACCTTCCTGAAAGTTCCCTCGATTCTGTAGCCCAGAGCCACAAACCTTTTACTTTACCTTATCCATTTTTCCTCAGTTTTCCAAATAAAAATTAAAAAAAATGGGGGAGGGGTCTGGGTAGGCCATGAAGCCCCAGCTCTAGTTATATTTTATTTTGGGTCCCGGATCGGGACCTCTCTTATGTTTGGGCAGTCGTTATCCGTTATTTTTAATTTTGGACCTGTATCAGGTCCTCTCTTGTGTTTGGGAAGTAATTTGTTGTTTTACGCTGCACGCGAAAGTATATATGCCTATGAAGTGATTTGTTGTTTTATGCTACATGATATATATGCCTAGAAAGTTTATAGTGTATCGGATCGATCACCTTTTATGTTCGGCCAGTGGTTTGTTATTTTCATGACTTTATTGCTACATTATTGTACAAGTATTTCCTCCTATGAAAAGATGATTATGGACAAAGTCGGTAGTGTTTATATCTAAGTCTATATCATAACAAATGGTAATGCTTATGTCAGGATAAATGCTTTTGATATCTTTAACCTTCTTTTTTTATATAACTAAAACAAAAACAATTTAATTTAAAACAAAAAAAGAAAGATGATATGTCGGAATACGTTTCACGGATCCGCCATGGATTCATATTTATTTAGTTATTTAATAAGGTCTTTCAAGATCTACTTTTGGTATAACTACGCACAAAAGTGAAAGTGAAAGCATGAATGAATAGTGTGGTTCACTTATGAGATTAATCCGCCTTTATTTTATAGTTCCGGTCATGTTCAAAGTTGTTAATGAGCGTTAAACTTGCTTCCCGCCTTTTTGGAGGGCAGCAACAGTGATTTTATTGGTTGAGGCATTGATGATGATGTCACGTTTGTTCCCTAATAAAAGGCAGAGGCACCCCGCTTAGGCACGTTCGTTCGTGCATTCTTTCCATTTTGCTTTAGTTGGGTTTTAGTTGAAGTCAAGTTTAGTTTAAGGGATTAGGAGCGGGCTGGACGGGTTGGATGGGTTTTTCTTTTAGTTAGAGTTAGATCGCGGAAGATCATTCGATTTAGCCTTAGTTAGGTTTTCTTTAGGTTTAGCCTAGGGCTAGAATTGCGGAAGATATTTCGGTTTTAGTTTTATTTAGCTAGCCTCGCGGAAGATTGGGCGCGCAGGGACTTTAAGCTTAGGAGAACTTAGCTTAGGGGACGAGCCTACGCGGGTTCTGCCGAAGCCACTAAAGATACAACCGGTGTCTGTCTTCCTTTGGGGTAAAAAGGGGGGAGTAAAAGGTTTAAAGTAAAATTTTAATTTCTTTAAGTTGGTCCGTCTATTCAGAGTCAGGGTATATATTTTATTTCACGAGGCAACTTTTCATTAAGAAGGCAATTAGGAACTCACACACCTTCGGAGTCATCAATTGGCTTACTCAACCTCCTTCAGATTGTGAGACTTGGCCGGCGACCGTGCTCAAAAGCACGCGGAACGCTGGCCGCTTTCCCCGCAACTGGTACCTCGTGCATAACCAGTCCAAGGCCGTGCACGAGGAGCTCCAGCACCCAAACCCCGACAGTGGTCTTGCAAACGTGTTCAAATTTTGGAATGAGGTGATGAAGGAAATTTCGTTGGTGCCTTTAAGACCCCAAACTGTGTCTTTTATCAATTTTTGATGGGTGGAGTATGGACTTAAGATGTAAACCGCTTATAATTTTTCTTTTAGTAGCTACTCATCTGACCATATCACATGGCTGGAGGAAAAGAAAAACTCAACATTTGGTTCATTAAAGTAATGTTTATTATCATTTCTGAGAAACTGACTTATGAATCAAGAGTATCTCAAAATGCAGCTAAACATGTGGATTTTGCCTCCATTTGGTGGCCATTTGTTACTTGGATGACAGGCCAATCACAAGAATGGCAAATTCCAATGAAATATGGCTTTATTTTGTATTCATAACATTTGCTTTGTATTCTTTCTGTATCAGGTCCTTTTTTGTTGTAATGTCTAATTTGCTGTGTAGTCTCTTGCGAATGTATTTTATTTTATGAGGTAAAGACTGCGAACCCAGTTTTCATGTGTATACAGTCCCCCCCCCTTCATCATTTTATTTCATATTTCTTACTGGATTGTTATTTTAATTTCCTAGTAAAGTGCTGAAAATTAAGAAAGAAATGTAGTATAACTATGGGAGGAATGACAAGGAGGCAGGAAATATTTTGTGAGGACAAAAATAGGGTGTTGCTCTACCTCCGCAGGGAGGCCAATCTCATATCTTGAAAGCATAGCTGAATGAAGAGTTTTGTCCTCAGAACATTCCTAAATAAAGATATATAGGTGAACCATAAAAGGAGTCATTCAGAATGTAGATGATGATGTTCTGGCTGTTGCCATGCTATTGCTATATTGCTAGAAGGAATGCAAGCATATCATTGGTGTGATATAAGTCAGTTTTGACTTATTGCCAGTTCATCTCCATCAACAAATATAGAAAAGCACAGAAGAAGAAAACAAGATAAAAATTGAAATAGGAAACAGGTGATCTTTTCAAATCTGAAGAAAAATATTCTCAAATTGAATGTGTTCAATCAGCTTTCAAGAGAGATTATTAAAAATGTTCTTTGAAAAATTTCCCATCAACATTTTGGCAGAGCATCAGTGATGCGAGAAATAAGTTGTTCTTTGGGAATGGATGATGTAATTTATTCCTCTTGAGAATGGAATATTGTCTCTGTTTAGCAGTCCAAACCACAACTCAGGCTAAAGTTCTTGCTTGGTCTTCATAAACTTAAATCTTAGCATTTTGGTTTAATTGGCTTGCAGATTACATTGAAAATAACTGTGCACTCCTAAGTGTATCATTTTTTTAATTATTGCTCAATTTTAATGCATGACATCTGTCGGGGGCAAGCCAGGATATGAACACTAGATCAAGGAGAATGCCATGGGCAAACAGGCAGGAAACAGTTAAACCAGGAAGTTTGCATCCACATGATACATTTAAAGCACATTCAATGCACATTTAAAGCACATTGCTTACCGCAAAGTATCTGGGAAGCTGTAGTTTATTAAGGGTACTAAGAATGGTAGCTCTGCGAGCGGTGAACTACAGCTCCCAGGATTCTTTGGAGGAATGTGCTTTAAATAGGTGTTGTGAATGTGACCAGAGATGGAGTGAGAGTGTGGCATGTGCTGAACTGTATGCCAGGGGTCCCCAAACTAAGGCCCGGCAGCCGGATGTGGCCCAATTGCCTTCTAAATCCGGCCCACAGACCGTTCGGGAATCAGCATGTTTTTAAATGAGTAGAATGTGTGCTTTTATTTAAAATGCACCTCTGGGTTATTTGTGGGGCATAGGAATTCATTCATATTTTTTTTCCAAAATATAGTCTGGCCCCCCACAAGGTCTGAGGGACAGTGGACTGGCCCCCTGCTGAAAAAGTTTGCTGACCCCTGATCTATGCCATAGAATTTTATAGTGGTCCATCAAGGAAGATCATACATAACATGTGAGCTCCATCTTCTTCTTGGAACAATTCACTGGCACCCACAGATAAGTGGGAGTATTAAGTATTGTAGTACTTGCTTAGACACAAGCTGTCTCTTAATTCACTTCAAGTCACCCCAGTAGCATGGACTCTAGATTATGGCTACAACAAAATGAAAACACACAGAACAGTAATTTAACAGCATCCTGCTGCGTAAGCAAGGCTCTAAGATGTGGGAAAGATGCTCGGATCAGTCAGGGCGATCACTAGCAGGGAGGGGACAGCTGGCTGGGCCAGGGAGGCGATTAAGACCTCCTTATGAGTGGGGTTGGTCCCTGTCTGCTTGAAAGAGGCAGTTATGGAAGCTCAGGCTTGATGACCCGGGTCTGCAGTATGAGGATGGTTTCTGGCCTCTTCAGCTGTTTCAGCTTTTGTAGCTGGAGTCAGTCAGGGCCGTGCCCTCCCAGGCCAGGTGGGAAAGGCCTGCAAGGCAGAGAGTAGGTCTTCCAGGACTCACTGCCGAGATGGTCTCTGGCCTCTCATAAAAAATGTCAACAAGTGTGTTAACGTTCTAGTTAATGTCGCAGCGTCACAGAGTCATGAGATGCAAAAGTCCTTCATGACCACTGGCATTTTAGCTGCAACACATTCTGAGTCCAGCACACTTCCACTGTGCGTTTAAAAAGTCTTTTTTCTTTCTTCTTTCAAAGCAGAGTTTCAAAGCGGAAAGCGAAAGCAGTAGCTAGCATCTGTATTTAGCTCTGGCAATTAGACACAGCAACTCCGACTCATAACAAAGGAAGATTTATTGTTAAGGACTCCCAGCCAGGAGAGAACACTCCCATCTTGCCTGGAAGCCGAAGACAGACTGATTTACAGACTGATACATATCACGTTACACAGAGAGACCCGTACATAGTTCCCGGATGTGTGCAACGTCATCCCGTGATGAAGGACGCACTGCTGAGCTTTTAACCCTAAAAGCCCACACACTCTCACATTCTGAAGGTGTCGGGTGAATGGCCACAGTCTGATCAAGATCTGCTTTTGTTGCTCTCATTTTGACAGCCATGGCAAAGCCTTGAAGCATTTCATCAAACCCCATCACTTGCCTATGAAGAGGTTTTCCTAGTTAGTAGCTTTCTGCTGTCAGAAATAAAACCAACTGAGTATCCATAGAAATGAATGCATCGGTGCCCATTCCGAACTCAATTTGTTTCTATTGCATTCATTCCATAACAAAAATGAAAGCAACAAATAGGCTTCCGCGTCCTTAACTAGAATGCACATCCCTAACAAAATGACAAAGTGTCACAATGCTAAATTGTGGTTGCCAAAAATGAGGAAAGACTGACTTCTCGGGTGGCACTCAGCCAGAACTCTATTCTGAAGCTCTCCTTCCACTGCCGCGAGATGGTTTCATCCAATATGCTGCTGCCAGAGACTGACTCAATTAATTTCCAGACTGCGTTAAAAACTCATCGTTCTTGCATTGACTTACTCCTGTAGTGGCAAAAACTATAAACTAGGCTTAAAAAAATTCACTAGCTTGGTGGCTTTGGCCCCACCATCTTGTATAGTTGGCTGATGTGCAAGTCACCACTAGAGAGACCAAAACCCATTCGCTTTGTCAGCCATTCCTGGAATGAGGCTTCAAGCTCAAAGCCAGATTCTTCAAACAAACTACACACTTTGCCACAAATTTTGGCTCGCTACACATTACCATTTACTTTGGCTCCAGTGTGCTCTCACCACCTCCTTTAAAATCCAAATACAGAGGACATTACTTAGAATGCAGAACTATATTGAAGTTTATTGAGAACATGGTAATTTTGTATCTGAAGAAGTGTGCATGCATACGAAAGCTCATACCAAGAACAAACTTAGTTGGTCTCTAAGGTGCTACTGGGCAATTTTTTATATTTTTTATTTTTTATTTCTACTGCGTCAAACCAACATGGCTACCTACCTGAATCTAGAACCATGGAAGGAACCACATTGAGCCGCATGAAATGGAAGTCCATCAACTGGTATCTGCATGCACACGAAAGCTCATACCAAGTACAAACTTAGTTGGTCTCTAAGGTGCGGGTGGCGCTGTGGTCTAAACCACTGAGTCTTGGGCTTGCCGATCGGAATGTCGGCGGTTCAAATCCCCGTGACGGGGTGAGCTCCCTTTGTCGGTCCCAGCTCCTGCCAACCTAGCAGTTCAAAAGCACGCCAAGTGCAAGTAGATAAATAGGTACCGATCTGGCAGGAAGGTAAACGGCGTTTCTGTGTGCTGTTCTGGTTTCGCCAGAAGTGGCTTAGTCATGCTGGCCACATGACCCGGAAAAACTGTCTGCGGACAAACGTCAGCTCCCTCGGCCACTAAAGTGAGATAAACGCCGCAATCCCAGAGTCGTTCGCGACTGGATTTATCTATCAGGGGTCCTTTACCTTTACCTTTACCTTTACCTTTAAGGTGTTACTGGACATTTTTAAATTTTATATATATATATATGGTAATTTGATGTGTTGCAGCCCTCAAACCAGCTTCAGTGTGAAAGGAAAACTTAAGCCACATTCACTTTGTAGTTAAGCTGAGGTATATACACTTGAGACGGGTATTGAATATGTGCAGCTGTCAGCGGGAAACCAAACAGGAAATGCACACCTGAAGACATCCTTGCCCCCATCTCTGCTGAGTACAACAATGTGCAAATGTGACTTGAAATACAGTAAGGGCAAATGACCATGCTTCATTTTAAGCCACTGATGTGTCCATATCCTTTGCTACATGTTTCCATTAAATGAACACTTAGCACATAGCACTTTGTTCTGTTTACCTGATGTTTCCCTACCTGATAATTTCCCTGTTTTATGTTATCTTTCATAGGACGTAAAAGCTACTTCTGGAAATCTAGTAGAATAGAGGAAGGCGAGTGTTCATTTCCATGTTGTTGTTGTTTTAACCCATTAGCAATCCAATTGACTTGGGAAATCTTGGGAGTTTTGCATTGTAATTTCATTTGATGAAATTTGAAGCAGCATCCTGGCATATGGTTCTTTTCCACTGTTTAAAATTTTGCATGGCATGATGGTATACAGTGGTACCTCGGGTTACATACGCTTCAGGTTACACTCCGCTAACCCAGAAATAACGCTTCAGGTTAAGAACTTTGATTGAGGATAAGAACAGAAATCGTGCTCTGGCGGCGCAGCAGCAGCGGGAGGCCCCATTAGCTAAAGTGGTGCTTCAGGTTAAGAACGGACCTCCGGAACAAATTAAGTGCATAACCAGAGGTACCACTGTATTGATAAAAAAGCTACAGTTCCACAACACAGGAGGTACTGCAGTGTAAAAGGAACATCAGAAATCAGGACAGAAGCACTAACATTCTAGCCAGTAAAACTAAGGCAGTAAACCCCATGTCTGAAGGCAGCCCTACTTTTCTTAGGCTCATCATACTCCTTCAGTATATCAAATAAGGTGGCTACAGGGTTAACTGCAGGCAAGATTACCATGTCCATTGATCATGCAGAGCAACACTTCCCCACTAAAGACAGAAATAAACCCCTTTGTTCAGAGTTGAACTCAGTCTGCACTCCCTTGGTCAGCAAAAAGTACTGTTGAATATAACAGGAAAGTTGTTCAGATCTCCATCTCTTTGATCTGATGTAACAGAGCAGGCTTTACACTTCTTTAAACTCTGGCCTTAGAAGTCTCTTAGGAAAGAGTTTGTTCTTGCCTCATTGCCACTCTTGGTAGTGTATTTTTAGGGCTGCCCTCTGGCATGTTGAGAAAAGACTTGGGCCAGGTGAGAAGGACAAGAAGAAACAGAGTTAATTTTGTTACAAATATACAGCTAGGCCAGAAGGCTCTGTCCACTAGAATATAGCCAGCTGTCCCTCAGCACTCCTGCAGTTTCTGCTTCTGAGACACCACTAGGAGGCAAATGACTCTTCAGTATTCAACTTCAAATATGGAGACAGTTTTGGTGTATGCTTTAAGCACACCAGTTTTGTTCATCTCCGCAGTAAACCCGTAAGGGAGATTTGACGAAGATACAGAGAAATGTAGAAGTCTACCCAGTGGCATTCATGGATCACTGCCTCCCCTTCATGGATCACTGCCTTGTCGTGGCGAAGGGGCTTGAATTACTCAGGAAGCTATGGACAGGTCAAGATGGACAGGTCATAGTGGAGAGTTTGGACCAAACGTGATCCACCTGGAGTAGGAACTGGCAAGCCACTCCAGTATCCCTGCCAAGAAAACTCCATGGACAAAGACAACAGGCATATAAAAGATATGACGCTGGAAGATGAGCCCCTCAGGTCGGAAGGCGTCCAACATGCTACTGGGGAAGAGCGGAGGACAAGTACAAGTAGATCCAGAGCTGATGAAGCGGCTGGGCCAAAGCCGAAAGGACGCACAGTTGCTGATATGCCTGGAAGCGAAAGGAAAGTCCAATGCTGTAAAGAAAAGTATTGCATAGGAACCTGGAATGTAAGAACCATGAACCTTGGAAAGCTGGATGTGGTAAAAAATGAGATGGCAAGAATAAACATTGACATCCTAGGCATCAGTGAACTAAAATGGACAGGAATGGGCGAATTCAGTTCGGATGACTATCATATCTACTACTGTGGGCAGGAATCCCGTAAAAGAAATGGAGTGGCCCTCATAGTCAACAAAAGAGTGGCGAAAGCTGTACTGGGATGCAATTTCAAAAATGATAGAATGATCTCGATACGAATCCAAGGCAGACCTTTTAACATCACAGTAATCCAAGTTTATGCACCAACTACCAGTGCTGAAGAAACTGAAATTGATCAATTCTATGAAGACTTACAACACCTTATAGAAATGACACCAAAGAAGGATGTTCTTCTCATTATAGGGGATTGGAATGCTAAAGTAGGGAGTCAAGAGATAAAAGGAACAACTGGCAAGTTTGGCCTTGGAGTTCAAAATGAAGCAGGGCAAAGGCTAATAGAGTTCTGTCAAGAGAACAAGCTGGTCATCACAAACACTCTTTTCCAACAACACAAGAGACGACTCTACACATGGACATCACCAGATGGGCAACATCGAAATCAGATTGATTATATTCTCTGCAGCCAAAGATGGAGAAGCTCTATACACTCAGCAAAAACAAGACCTGGAGCTGACTGTGGCTCAGATCATCAGCTTCTTATAGCAAAATTCCAGCTTAAACTGAAGAAAGTAGGAAAAACCACTGGGCCAGTAAGATACAATCTAAATCAAATTCCTTATGAATACACAGTTGAAGTGAAGAACAGGTTTAAGGATTTAGATTTGGTGGATAGAGTGCCTGAAGAACTGTGGATGGAGGCTCGTAACATTATACAGGAGACAGCAACGAAAACCATCCCAATGAAAAAGAAATGCAAGAAAGCAAAGTGGCTGTCCAATGAGGCCTTACAAATAGCGGGGGAGAGAAGGCAAGCAAAATGCGAGGGAGATCGTGAAAGATACAGGAAATTGAATGCAGATTTCCAAAGAATAGCAAGGAGAGACAAGAGGGCCTTTCTAAACGAGCAATGCAAAGAAATAGAGGAAAATAACAGAATGGGAAAAACCAGAGATTTGTTCAAGAAAATTGGAGATATGAAAGGAAGATTTCGTACAAAGATTACCACAATTAAGGACAAAAGTGGAAAGGACCTAACAGAAGCAGAAGACATCAAGAAGAGGTGGCAAGAATACACAGAGGAATTATACCAGAAAGATATGGAGGTCTCATACACCCCAGGTAATGTGGTTGCTGACCTTGAGCCAGACATCCTGGAGAGTGAAGTCAAATGGGCCTTAGAAAGCCTCGCTAACAACAAGGCCAGTGGAAGTGATGATATTCCAGCTGAACTATTTAAAATTTTAAAAGATGATGCTGTTAAGGTGCTACGCTCAATATGCCAGCAAATTTGGAAAACTCAGCAGTGGCCAGAGGATTGGAGAAGATCAGTCTACATCCCAATCCCAAAGAAGGGCAGTGCCAAAGAATGCTCCAACCACCGCACAATTGCACTCATTTCACACGCTAGCAAGGTTATGCTTAAAATTCTACAAGGCAGGCTTAAGCAGTATGTGGACCGAGAACTCCCAGAAGTGCAAGCTGGATTTCGAAGGGGCAGAGGAACCAGAGACCAAATTGCAAACATGCGCTGGATTATGGAGAAAGCTAGAGAGTTCCAGAAAAACATCTACTTCTGCTTCATTGACTACGCAAAAGCATTTGACTGTGTTGACCACAGCAAACTATGGCAAGTTCTTAAAGAAATGGGAGTGCCGGATCACCTCATTTGTCTCCTGAGAAATCTCTATGTGGGACAAGAAGCTACAGTTAGAACTGGATATGGAACAACTGATTGGTTCAAAATTGGGAAAGGAGTACGACAAGGCTGTATATTGTCTCCCTGCTTATTTAACTTATATGCAGAATTCATCATGCGAAAGGCTGGACTGGATGAATCCCAAACCGGAATTAAGATTGCCGAAAAAAATATCAACAACCTCAGATATGCTGATGATACTACCCTGATGGCAGAAAGTGAGGAGGAATTAAAGAACCTTTTAATGAGGGTGAAAGAGGAGAGCGCTAAATATGGTCTGAAGCTCAACATCAAAAAAACTAAGATCATGGCCACTGGTCCCATCACCTCCTGGCAAATAGAAGGGGAAGAAATGGAGGCAGTGAGAGATTTCACTTTCTTGGGTTCCATGATCACTGCAGATGGTGACAGCAGTCACGAAATTAGAAGACGCCTGCTTCTTGGGAGAAAAGCAATGACAAACCTAGACAACATCTTAAAAAGCAAAGACATCACCTTGCCGACAAAGGTCCGTATAGTTAAAGCTATGGTTTTCCCAGTAGTAATGTACGGAAGTGAGAGCTGGACCATAAAGAAGGCTGATCGCCGAAGAATTGATGCTTTTGAATTATGGTGCTGGAGGAGACTCTTGAGAGTCCCATGGACTGCAAGAAGATCAAACCTATCCATTCTCAAAGAAATCAGCCCTGAGTGCTCACTAGAAGGACAGATCCTGAAGTTGAGGCTCCAGTACTTTGGCCACCTCATGAGAAGAGAAGACTCCCTAGAAAAGACCCTGATGTTGGGAAAGATGGAGGGCACAAGGAGAAGGGGACGACAGAGGATGAGATGGTTGGACAGTGTTCTCGAAGCTACTAACATGAGTTTGGCCAAACTGCGGGAGGCAGTGGAGGATAGGCGTGCCTGGCGTGCTCTGGTCCATGGGGTCACGAAGAGTCGGACACGACTGAACGACTGAACAACAACAACAACACCCAGTGGCATTAATAGTTTCCTGCCCCATCACAGGTGTTAATTTACACGGCAGTGCTGGTTGTCATATTGCCAATTATTTTTCAAATACTTAAGCTGTAATTGATTTTTTTATAAGTTCACACCTGTGATTGTTTGCATTTCAATGCCACTTTAACCTACCAACTCCGTGTAATTTATTTCAAATGCATGTGTGTATATATTGGGTGTGCATTGGCTCTGTTAGGGGACTAAATAATGAGTTAATTGGGGTGCTGTGAACCCCCCTCCCCGCAGTCATATCAGTGCCCCCACAAAGTCTTGTGTTGCTCTCCTGTTTTTGTATTTCTGTAATGTACATTTCTAAGTCCACAGGGCTTGCAAGGTTAGAAACAAGAGAGAGACCTCTGTTTATGGAGAAAAGTGAAACTCTTTGGTTCCCCCACAAGTCCTTGGTCCTATTTGACTGCAATTTGGCAGCTCTCGTACTTTCCAATGGAAGATAACCCATCTGATGATGTGGACTCCACCCCATAAACTCCCCCCCCAAAAGTCAGGCTCCTTTGGGAAGGAGAACAGGAAACAAACAAACAAACAAACAAACAAACAAACAAACAAAGCCATTTTTATGCCAAAAAGGTTTGTGGGGTACAGTCTACTTTATCAGATGCATGAAGTGTTAGCTTCAGTTGGAAATATATATATACTGGGGCTGCTCAATCATTCTTTATTGTGCAACAAGACTTTACTTTTCATAGCTGAGTCCATATTTGATCCTAAAACCCCAAAATCCAGCATGTTGCCCCACTGCCCCTCATGCCTTAACAGTCTATTGATTGACTGGGCATGTTATCCGCATGCAGGTTTCATTTGTTCCACGCTGCTACCTCGTACATATGAAATACGACTAGGAGTGAGGAAAACAAAACAAATGATACAGTCCAGTATACAACTGTATGTAATCTTGTAACTTTTATACATAGTGAGAAATATTTTTATTGTAGTGGTTCAGTTACCTTTTGGTTTATGAGACCATAAACTGCACCTTCAAATAAATGCCATGGCTGGAGCTCAGGAAAGAGAGGATGCAACTCGGAACACTTGCAAACACTTTACTGCCTCATAAACCCTAGCCAAATGAAGTTGTTGTAATGTTACATTTTGCATATGAAATGGAGCATACATCTTCCTTCCTCCTTGTGAGTTTTACTCCTTTGCCACTCACTGGGCCTCTTCTTTGCTTGTACCCCATACTTTTCTCCAATGCAGGTCTATGTGCAGACATTTTGCTCAATAGCACCAGGGCCATTTTACTCATAGACGCTAGTGGTGCGGGGTGCCAGGGTGCCATGTTCTGGAGGGCACCAGGCGAGAGTCCGGGGAACACCGAACGAGCGTGCTGAGTAGGCGAGGGTGTGTGCGCCGCTCCCACCAAGTGTTGGCTCAGTTTTTTTCCCCTTTTAGCCTGCAGGCATCGAATTCTGTGGGGCGCCAGAAGGCTAAAAGGAAAAAAACCAAGCCGGCGATCGGTGGAAGCAGCGCATGTGCCCTTGCTCATTCAGTGCAGGCCCACTCACTCAGTGTGCTCGCTTGCTCAGTGGGATGAGACGCAGGCACACGCAGCGCCCCTCCTGCTAGCCATCTTTGTCTTCGAGCTGGGCACCAGGCACCATGGATCTCCATGGGGCTGGCTCCCCTGGCCCACTTGCCGCCCTCGCCCGCCTCCACCATGCCACGCCGAAGCAGCACTGCGTCCAGAGCCTCCGCCTGCTGTGGCCACTGCAGCACGAAGTGGCCAGCTGAGCTGGGAGGTGCTGCGTCCAGCCTCCGCCTCTCCCCCACTGGAGGAGCCACCCTCTAGCCACCGCCTACCTCCTCCAACCCTGCAAAGTTGGACGCATTGCCAGCAGCGCTGTCCTGTCCCAAGAGGCTTCCTCCACTGCTGCTGGTGTTCCCGCCCTAAAAAAAGGTTCAGTTACAGGTGGGTAGCCATGTTGGTCTGCCATAGTCAAAACAAAATTAAAAAAAAATCTTTCCAGTAGCACCTTAGAGACCAAATAAGTTTGTTCTTGGTATGAATTGACAAAAAAGGTTGACAACTCTGGGAAAGGGGGAAGGCACTGGAGGGATCTTTGCACCACAGCGCCGGATATGCTTAAGACGGTCCTGAATAGCACTGTAAGCTCAGTGATACTTTGAGTGTTAAACTTACAAGTAATGCACAAACATTTCTGTCAGGACTTGTAGCTCAGTGGTCGAGCATCTGCTCTGCAAGCAAAAGGTCCCTGGTTTGACTCTCTGCATCTTCAGGGAGAAGAAGAAGAAGAAGAGTTTGGATTTGATGATATCCCGCTTTATCACTACCTGAAGGAGTCTCAAAGCGGCTAACATTCTCCTTTCCCTTCCTCCCCCACAACAAACACTCTGTGAGGTGAGTGGGGCTGAGAGACTTCAGAGAAGTGTGACTAGCCCAAGGTCACCCAGCAGCTGCATGTGGAGGAGCAGAGACGCGAACCCGGTTCCCCAGATTACGAGTCTACCGCTCTTAACCACTACACCACACTGGCACACTGGGAGGACTTTGAAGGATTCCTGGCCTGAAGCTGTGGGCAGCTGCTGCCAGTCAGTGTAGACAACATTGAGCTAGATGGACCAAAATAAGGCAGCAGTTTATGTCCTCAGTTTTGCTATGGAAACTGCCAGTTCACCAGAGAAATGGAAGGATTACCTCCAGCAAGCCACCCACTTTAATATAGATGATCATCATAAGTGGCTTTTTCTTTCTTTTTTTAAAAAAGGACTATGAGAGTATAACGTTTTTGGCGTGTTGTTTCAAACAGGAAAAGGGAGTGATGTCTTGAAGTTGAGTGAAAGAAAACTTTCTTATTTCCTTACAGTAAGCTCTCCTGAGTTACAGCATGGCAGCTAGCTAGAAATGGTGGGGACTGGAGCCATTTAAAACCTTGCGATATATTGCAGGGTGTACATTTGCCCCCAAGTGAAGGAGACAGTGTTCTAATGGCCTCTTAATCTTTCAGTTTTATGACTGTTCATGGTGCCCTATTAATTACTTCAGAGTGTGTGACCTGACAGACCTTTAAAGCATAAAAGTATTTCATGCCTCCTGCCAAATCTGTTGCCATTTCTCTTACGGTCGGCAACTATTGTGCTGCCGTTGCACAAGGAGCCCGCAACATTGTGGGCAATGCCTAGCTAACTCATGTTGAAAAAAGAGTTCTTGATAAGAAGCCACAAGGACATTGACTAGCATTTTTGATGACCTGGGCTTGGATCTGAAGGACTTTGTGAGAGGTTTCTGCACTGTACTGGGATTTCAAATCTTCCCGTAGCATGCCAAGGTGAAAGCCAAATGTAAACATTATGGTGGGAATGCTGCTTTTACAATTAAGTTTTCTTTTTTCTTTTTAAAAAGCCATGTTATTTTAGCACATGCATTCCAAAGCGTTCCACTCCCAAGGAGAACTGGATTCAGCTGGCAAGCCAGATTACACAGGTCAAGTTGGACCGGAGCGTGGGACCACCCACCTGTCAATCACTGGATACCATCAAGAGACCCATTTGGGCCCACATGATAGTCTGACATTTTGCTGAATGTGTAGGTTGGCCCTGAAATTTTGCCTAATGTGTCACAAGACAGGTATTCACAATTATAATTCATGTTGCGTACCTGTTCCGTGCCAATTAGTAATTTTAGCACTGAAAATCCTCATCAACTGGCTATAGCTGCAGCACAGCTTTACGTTTAAATGCTCCTCAGAGATATACATAAAAGTGTTATATAAAAGAGTAACTTGTGGTTTCAGGGTTTTGTTCTTTTTGCAAACAAACACCAATTAGCATACTAAATGAACTTCACTGAATGCTCCAGGAACATTTTTTTACATGTGTTGAGAACAGTTTGAACAAATCTGTTTTCTTCCGTTTTCTGGCAATATACTGTTTACCTATTTAAAATTGACTGTTTGATTTATATTGTGCTCTGTCCATTCCAGAGTTTTAAAAATAAAGCTAGCTATGATGAAAATTAAAAAAGCATACACACACACACACCTTGTTTAAAACATAATTCTAAATTACTTTACAAATTAGTATGCTTATTCACACTTACCAAATGTTTGCCTCAACAACATTATTTCTTTTTTACTTCCTCTTCACTACCTTCCTCATTTTTCTTGGTGCCAACTCTGGCAAGCAGGGTCTATCTAATCTCCACCCACCCCATCATTCCTTTCACCTTCTCTTCAATTCTCTACAGCAGGGGTGGGGAATCTCAGTCTGTACCCACCATCAGATCGGTTGTTTCATTCTTCACTAGCTAAAGCTTCTGAACCTTGAAAGGCAGCCCCATATAGAATGCATTGCAGGAGTCTAATCTAGAAGTCACTAAATGGCTTCCAAAAGTGAATGTAGCTGATGAATGTTGGCACTTTGGAGCAATGCTGGGCCCAGTACTATCTCTAGGCTAGACACCTGCTCCTGACAGGAGAGTGATGCCACTTGGAACAGGCAATATTTGCACTCCATTATTCTGTTGCCTGAGCATACAGTGTCTGCAGAAGCTCAACAGGCTAGCTCTTCGTGTGATTCATCATAGACATATCTTTTTTTATTGTGTCCATGGTGTGCCTTCATGATAAAGTCAAAGATATTGCAACTGAGTGCTCCCTCCATCCTGCTTTCTGAAATATGAATGAAGCTCAGTCAGCTAAATGTCACAGGTGTACTTTGATCGTGTTTTACACACCATTGAAATGCATGGCCATGATTGTGTGCAATGAAGGAAACCAAAGCATACAAAGAAAGAGCTGCTGGAATTAAGTATATTAACTTCGGATGCAAATGAATCTGAAATCCATGGATAATCCCTTTGTTTTCACCCCAGTGATTCCAAAAAATGAGAAATACGCCTTAATCCATTGTTGGCATCTGGAAAAGCACCCGAAAATAATGAGAGATTGTTAGCAGCACCCAGCTCTTTTCTAGAAGGCATTTATCTACATTCCGTTTTAGGCTGGCACAGTGATGAAACACTTGACCTAGGACAAAGCTCTTTCACAAAGCACTCAAAAGGCAATCTTGGCTAATACGAAGGTCGCCCGAGACATCGTCAATTGTGTTGAATCACTGTGGCTGTGACTTCCCCAATCCTCATTTCCAGTAAGCGGCAATTTGTCAGGTCAGATTATCTTTTCTCTGTGTAATGTTCTGTGTACTTGGTCTTCTTAGAGCTCTAGAAATCACAATGAATCTGCTTCAGAGAACATTTGCCCTTTGATGTCTGTTTACATTCTCTGTGTCAAGCTAACGGTGTACACTAATTCGCCACACACCTCTCTGTCTCATGGGAGACAAGTCCACTGTCACAGGGGATTAACCACTGAGTTAATGTGCTGTCTGCTTAAATGACAACTGAGAGACATTTGACACCAGCTGTGTTTTGGAGGTTAGACAGCAAATGGATGTAGCACATTTTGTTCCTACGTTAGGTCAACCCTGGGTTGTTAACAGTCTGCCACAAAGAGACGTAATGCAATGAGTCTGTTGACATTATTAACCCAGATTATGGTCCATTCAGTCATGTCAAATACCTCATCAAACCTTGACAAAAGATAGTATGGAGATATGACAAATGGCCAAGCTGTGGTCAGGCTTAAGAATGGCCTGTAGAGGTTCTGTGTAGTCTAATTTAGGCCACACAGAATCTGTCTAAAAAGAAGCTGGTTAGAGTTTTTGCAGTCTAAATTAGATTACACAGAATGTCTGTTCAGCTTCTGGTCAATGCTATGCAGCACACTAGCAATGTTCAAGGCAAAAGAGCCAAGTAGAAGGAGTATAATGGAAGTTCCTGATGTTTAGCTTCTCAAGACATCCTGATTGCGTGTCGAGACCCCAAAGCCGCCCTCCCGGGAATGAAATAAAGAGACCAGGACACAGAATATAAGGTTAATGATGTTGGGAAAAAATTTGGCCACAACTTTATTGATTACAGCATGTGAGCGGTATTGGCTTAGGCATTGAGTGGACCTGACTATATCTGACTCCTGCCCGCAGAGCAGGAAGTCCAGTAAGGGTAAACCACTGATAAGGGGAGCCCCGTCGATTCAGACCAACTCGAGTTCCCCTTGGGTTCCAATGGGGTCGTGGAGTGGCCCTATCCCCGCCCCGGGCTTCGGACAAGATCCCACACCCCCCGGATTCCTTTAAGGGACTACCCTTAAGCTTGGAGGGGCAGGCGATGGCCAGGCCTCCCCTCCCCCAACATTAGGTCACTCAATGCCCAACCGCCACCTTACAAAGTTGTGACGATTGCTAAGTGGTAGGCGAAAACCAAATGGCCCAGCCAATCTGCCAAGTGGAAAAATTCCTACCAGGCCCCTGACAAGGGCAGGCGACCAACCGAAGTCCAAAGCAAGGCCATAGGGTGAAACCTGCCTACAGGGAAGGGAGGGAGGGTGGGAGATCCGAGGAAGCGAGCCGAAAGGGAGTCTCTCGGCTCGCGCCTCTCTATTTGAAAGGGAGCCCCCGGCCACGCCCCCAGCCGGCTGATTGGCCGGATGCCTGCTGACGTGGCCGGGAACTCCCTAAGCTGCGAGGGACAAAGTCCCCCGCCCACAGGAAGTGGGGAAGAGCGGCTCTGCGGTCCACCGCAACTCCTCCCCACCCGGAAGTGGAGCGGATTTGCGTGTCGAGACCCCAAAGCCGCCCTCCCGGGAATGAAATAAAGAGACCAGGACACAGAATATAAGGTTAATGATGTTGGGAAAAAATTTGGCCACAACTTTATTGATTACAGCATGTGAGCGGTATTGGCTTAGGCATTGAGTGGACCTGACTATATCTGACTCCTGCCCGCAGAGCAGGAAGTCCAGTAAGGGTAAACCACTGATAAGGGGAGCCCCGTCGATTCAGACCAACTCGAGTTCCCCTTGGGTTCCAATGGGGTCGTGGAGTGGCCCTAGCCCCGCCCCGGGCTTCGGACAAGATCCCACACCCCCCGGATTCCTTTAAGGGACTACCCTTAAGCTTGGAGGGGCAGGCGATGGCCAGGCCTCCCCTCCCCCAACATTAGGTCACTCAATGCCTAACCGCCACAAGAGTCCCGAAAGGGGCTCGCCGCCACATACCCTCACAGCTGTAACCAATTCTTCAATCCCTCCGCTAAATCGGCCAACCAGATGTCATTTCCCCAATCGGAGAGGTGAACCCCATCGTTACGAAACAAAGCCATCTTGCTGTACACTATGTCGGGATGCGTAATCACTTGGCCACCAAACATGTGCACCTTCTGTGCCACTGCGCGATTTATGCGCTTTCGAGCATAGTCCGTTGCAGCTGGGTTAGTACTGTCGCGCCAGAAGCGCCTCTCCAACATCTGCGACCAGATAAGAGTCATTTTTGGGAAGGTCACAGCCAAATAGTCCAAGTCCTTCTTAATATTCAGAAGCAAGTCCACACCCTTTCGGCCAGGCAAGTCGTTCTCTCCCAGCTGCACAACCAGCGCATCAGGGGGGCCTTCAGCATCAGCCCTAGCCATCACAATTGGCAACATCTCCCTCCATAGCATCCCACGCCTCGAAATCCATGAGATATGAACACCTTCCGGAAGACCCAGCTGGCACCCCAGGCCACTGGCAATTGCTCTCAACCGGGCCCAATGAACAATGCTGTGCCCAACCATCCAGACCACATAGCCCTGGGTCCCTGGAAAGGAAGGAAATGAAAAGAAGGGATCAGTGGATTGTTCAAACCGATGAGCCAGCACGGATGTAACTTTTGAAAGCATTAGAACTCCATCGCCCCAAGGTCTTTATGCTATCTGTTGACAATCCCCAGTGAAAGGCAGCGGTAGCTGCGCCGATCCTAAAGGAATGAGCAGCAAATTCCTTGGCTGGGAGACCGCAAGCTCCGATAGCCATACGCATCACCCGAGTAAACTGCTGTCTGGCCAAACGGGACCCATCCTCATGCACTAGGAGGGGACCGGAACCAGGGGGCCTAAGGTCGAGAAATCTTTTTGTGTCTTTCACGGGACATGGGCCACTCTGCATAGTTGCCGGCAATCGAACCATGGCGCCCTTTCCCCTCTGATCAGTTTTTGAACGACGGATATAAACCACCAACTCAGTTGCTGAAAGCTGGATGTCGCTGAGCTGTAAGCCTCGGGATAGGGGGCCTGGGTCACCCTCATGGACTACTTCCCCCACCCTTAGTGCCCCAAAAAACGCAATTGAATAGGCTGCTGCAAAAAGCCTGGCTTCGTATTTTGACCAACATATGGAGCGCAATTTGTCACGGATCTTACAGAGGAGTTCGTAGGTGATAGGCCGGCGGCCATCCACGCTTGGAGGTTGCAATCTACGCCAACCCTCAAGCGCCCTTCGAACTACAAAATCAGCGCATGGGTCATGGAAGTGCATGGATTTTGCGAAAAATGAAATGGCAGCTGCCTGGATTTTCAGTGTTTTTGGGGCACGTCCTTGGTTGCGCAGGTGGACTAAGTACTGCAAGACGTGGCTGGTGGAGGGGGGTGTGTGCTGATGAATACGCAAATATTGTGTGCGGTATGTTAAGAAATCGGACCATGCTTTTGTGTAGGACCTAAGTGTGGAAGGTGCGACTGAGGCCAATACTCCCTGCATCACGTCTCGTTTCCAAGGCTCCATAGGTGTTCCGGGAAAGGCTCCGACAACTGCTGAGCCTCTGGCGCTAACATCCGGAAGCGGTCCATCTGTAAACGAGATAATGCATCCGCGATGTCATTATTGACTCCCGGGATGAATTTGGCTGAGAATACGATGTTAAATTGGAGACACCGCAAAACGAATGACCGGAGCAGAGCTGAAACCCTCTTTGAGCGTGATGATTGCTTGGCGAGAACCTTAACCACTGACTGGTTGTCAGTCCAGAAACAAACGCGGTGATGCCTAAATTCCTCGGTCCACAGGTGAATAGCCACTACTATAGGAAAAAATTCCAAGAATGTTAAATCGCGCGTGATGGGCTTACCCCGCCAACTAGCGGGCCATTGTTGGGCACACCAGCGCCCCCTGAAATACACACCGAAACCCAGGGAACCTGCAGCATCTGACTGTACTTGGAAATCTGTAGAAAGCCTCAAAGTATCCTGCCAGAGAGACACCCCATTATACTTATCCAAAAACTGAAGCCAATCCTGGAGGTCCTCCTTTACCGACTTGGGGAGGCGCGTCCTGTGATGGGGAGATCGAAGACCCGCCGATAACCTTGCCAACCGCGAGCAGAAAGGACGCCCAGGAGCCACCACACGACAGGCAAAGTTCAGATGACCCAGCAAGGATTGTATTTGTCTGAGTGTTACCTTTTTCCGGGGGAGAAGCTGGGAAATAGTTGCCTTAAGAGCTGTCAGCTTCTCTTCCGGCAAACGTGAAGTCTGGGCGACAGTATCAAGTTCTATACCTAGGAAGGTCATTGTGGTAACTGGGCCCTCTGTTTTTTCTTTGGCCAAAGGAACTCCCAGTTCCTCTGAAAGAGAGGCAAAGGCATTAAGGAGAGTAGTGCATGCGGTACTGTTAGGGCCGCCCACCAGCAGAAAATCATCGAGATAATGGGTCACACCTGACATACCGGTTTTGAAGCGCAGGGCCCAGTCCAAGAAGGTGCTGAATGTCTCGAATGCAGCGCATGCCACGGAACATCCCATAGGCATTGCTTTATCAATGTAAAAGGATCCTTCAAACCTAAAACCTAGCCAGCGGAAGTCCTCAGGATGCACCGGAAGGAGGCGAAAGGCTGATTCAATGTCGCACTTTGCAAGCAACGCGCCCTTACCAAAATTCCGAATAAGTTTTATGGCATGATCAAAAGAGGTGTATTTGACTGTGCATAATTCGGCTGGGATAGCATCATTCACCGAACCTCCCTTGGGGTAAGATAAATTATGGATCATGCGGAATTCCCCAGGGGTTTTCTTAGGCACTATACCCAAAGGGGAAACATGTAAATTGGGAATAGGGGGGCGGGGAAAAGGGCCAGCTACCCTCCCAGCCACAATTTCTTTATTTATTTTCTTTTTTGCTATTTCTGGCATTTCTCTTACTGATTTTTGGTTGGGGGGATCCTTCGAATGTGGAGTGAATGAAACAGGGATCCTGAAACCCTGCGAAAAACCCCTCCAGAGATAAATTGCTGCTTTCCTGTTTGGGTATATGTCAAGGAGTGATTTTAGTGAATTCAACCTGATGGGTGAGAAGGCTAGTGAGAGAGAATTATTGCCTACGCATGCCTCCGGGAGCTGGGGGCTGCCCACCCTGCCTATTTTGCTGGTGGGAACCCCCGCCCCCACGAAAGGGCTGCTTTCCTTTATAACAGGACACCACTGGGTGATTGCCATGACACCTGTCGCACTCGTGCGCGTACTTGCAACCGAGCCTCTGGCATAATCCCTTGTTAAAATCCCAGCAAATTTTTTGGCGTTGGACTTTTTTAGCGTTGTATGTCCCTAATTTACCTTGATCCAGAGGCTTCTTCTCGATATGGGGGCCCACATATTTTAGCCAAGTGAACTGGTCAACCCGGTCCCAGCGTGCGGAAGGAAGCGTAGCGGCGTTTCTCCGAAAGGTTTTGTCGTACCTGATGGCCGCTGCCTCGCCGGCCATTGCGCATGCTGTCCGTACAATTGATTGGTAGACAATCAAGTGCATGGCTCTCTTAGGATAAGCAGCTGCTACTACACAGGAAAAAACTTGGAAACCATTTAACCAATTCTCAAACGTTTTTTCAACTTTTGGTGACTTATACTTCCGCTTGCCATAATCACGCTTCCCTTCCCACTTTTCAGGAACCTCATCCAGCGGCACTAACTTAAACATGTCCACATATTCTCCATTTAAAATTTTTGCCCTGGTTTTTGAAGACAGGTGGTTACCCAATATAATGTCCTTGGGCCTGTTGGTTGCCACTTTAACATCATCAACCAAGGCCCCATCCTTACATTCCAAAGTCCCTCCAAATCTTTTTCTATGAGAGTTAGCTCTCCTATTCCATGCCCACAAAGGAAGGCCGGGCACCCCTTCCCCGTGACCCCAGTAACAATCCATGGACTCATCACTATCAGAGCCAGAGGAGGAGAAAGAAGAAGTACCTGAATCTGAGTCAGAGTCGTCTTTTCTGGATCTCTTGCTCTTCTTTTTTGAATGCTTCTTCTTCTGCTGACGCTTCCTAGCTGTCTCTGGGAAAGGGTGCATGTTCTCATCGGAGGATGAGTCATCACCAGTGACCAGCAGCAGAGGGTTAACCTGCGCAACACTGGAAGGTATTAATTGAAAACGCTCCCCTTCGGGCGCATTGGCAGAGAAAGAGGAGGGTTGTGCAACACTGGAAGGTATTGATTGAAAACGTTCCCCTTCGGGCGTATTGGCAGAGGAAGAGGAGGGTTGTGCTTTTTTGCTTTGCCTGGTCCTGGAGGGCCGTGATTGTACCTCGGACTCAGGCTGAGCGGTTGCACGCGGCTGCTTGGATTTTTTGCAGACGCTTAGAGGAGGCAGGCTGCTTTGCGCGCGTTTTTGAGGCTGACCTAGGCTGGGAAGCTACAGCAGATAACTGGGAGTCGTTGAACAGAACTTGGGATGGCCCTGGCATCTGATCCAACTCCTCACTAACTTGAGCAGTACTGGAACCACTGGCAATCGTATCTGGAATAACATCAGAGGCAGACTGGGTTTCTGACCCCTCATCTTCCTCCCCAGGCCTAAAGCGTTGCATCATGTTATCAAATTCATTAAAAAACTGGTGCAACTCGTGAGGGTTTTTTGCCATACTAGCTAAGGTTGACCCCAGTTGTCCAATGGCCTGCCGTGCTAAAGAAAGGCCTTTTTCTGAATGAGCTCCCTGGGACTGAGTGGTTGGCTTTGAGGCTGACATGGCAGTAATGGAAGATTGAGTGATATATTTGATTAAAGGCGCTGTAAAAACAGAAGGAATTTCCTTGAATGATAGCACTGGTACCAGGAAGGCTGTAGCAGCAAAATGCGTTAAAACACAACTCCACCTAATTCAAAACAGCTTCAACAGACCCGCCAACTGAATTAACTTGCACTCTTAATGAAGTGAGTGACCATTCAAATGTATTAAATTGAAACAACACAGCGTAGCAAACTTGTTTCCGAACTCAGTTGTACCCAATTAATTATTATTATTATCAGTATTATTATTATTTTAAACTTATTTATTTATTTATTTTCAAGCTATTTTATTTATTTATTTATTTTATTATTTTATTACAAACTGGTTTGAAGATCAGTAGAAAAGGCGAGCTCAATATGCTTACTGCAGAAAAAGGCCTCAATTATTTAAGCAATGCCACGTGCTGCATTCAAAATGGCGCTGCACATGTGATTCCGACCAAAATGGCGGCCTGCAAGCTCCACATATACCGAGCAGCAGCCAAGGCAGCCCAACACCAGCAGAAGGGACCAAATCAACAACCACGAGGAAGCGAGCCGAAAGGGAGTCTCTCGGCTCGCGCCTCTCTATTTGAAAGGGAGCCCCCGGCCACGCCCCCAGCCGGCTGATTGGCCGGATGCCTGCTGACGTGGCCGGGGACTCCCTAAGCTGCGAGGGACAAAGTCCCCCGCCCACAGGAAGTGGGGAAGAGCGGCTCTGCGGTCCACCGCAACTCCTCCCCACCCGGAAGTGGAGCGGATTTATTGAACATTCATCTTGATTTGCTTGCACAAACTTACACAGAAGTTAGACTGCATCCAGCGGTTACTGACCATTCATTCCATGTTCTTTGCAGGGAGGTTAGATGACAATGAGCATTCATTGCCTGCATGGTGGTTATACTTCTTTTTGTCAATCATTTACTCATCCCACGCTTTTCAGCCAATTTCCCCATCACTTTCCTAACTGCAAAAAGTCATTTATTTATTTATTTATTTTTAAAAAGTGGCTTTGTTGCATCAGGGCAACAGTTAAGGTTATGGGACACCCAAGAAAAAGCAAATTCATTTGACATTCAAGGCCTTTGTACACTACTATTGATTATAAAAATAAAATTCTTCTACCCATTTCCCCATTGATGGAATTCACAAAGTGGCTCCCAAGAGAACAACATAAAAATCACCATCTTAATCACCACCTGACATTTTTTGGATCATGATGAGGATGATGATGATGGCAGAAGCTTTTAATATTTGATGAATTATTGTATTTTAATATTTTGCTGGATGCCGCCCAGAGTGGTTGGGGAAACCCAGCCAGATGGGTGGAGTAGGTATAAACAAACAAACAAACAAACAAACAAACAAATAAAATGATGATGAGGATGTACTGTCTAGGCCAGGCTTTGTTCATGCGTTGCTAGTATTCACTATTTTTTCTGGCATCACACATTACTTCATGCTATTTGCAACTAATTGCTCAATGGGCTATCCCTTTGGGCAGGAGTAATTTCGCTTGAAACATAGTAGCTGTGCAAACTCTTTGATGGATTTTGTCCATACAGTGTCTTAGCTGACTTATTTGGCTCTAAGTATAAAGTTATCAAGGGGCCATAGTGAAGGAATACATGCAAGAAAAAGATTGCACTTGCAGAGCTTACTCACTAAGGTGCTTGCTGTGAATCAGTCAGACTGGAAAATATTTCCATTAAAAGAAAAACTTTATTCCTGTTCTCTCTGATTACACATGCATCCATTGTCATGTGACTAGATGCAACTGATTCCAGGAACTGATGGTGCTACTCAGAAAATGTGTGGCAAATAATTATGCGTCCCTTAATTACTGAAAGTCATTGCTAATGCTGTTTGTTAAGCAGCAGGTCTAAACTTAATAAACAGTCCCAGGACCATAATTAAATGGCATTAGCAGGTTGTGGGGAAGGAGCCTGTAGTCTGCCATGCATGTATTTCCTGTTGCTTGGATGATAATACCTTCGTTGGAGTGCATTGTCTGCAACTGTTTCCATCAACCTTGGAGACTCTTTTGCCTTTGTGTGAAGAATAATAATAAAAAAATCATTGGCTACAGTTATAAGATTACAAGCCATATGTATAGCAATAAAAGAAGAGCGAATATGAGACTGTAGACTCCTGATCAGTCACAAATGTCAAAGATACAAATGAATAATGGGGGCTTTGCTACACAGGGATTTCTCTGCTGCAAAGCTGCGCAGAATATTCAAAGTGAATTGCCAAATAGAATTGATTCAAAAGGCTGGAATCCAGATAATAAAGTCCCATATGATTTCATGAGTGCACAAGCAGAGTCCTCATGGGCATTCCCCAAACAAATTGAATGAGCTAGCCAGATGAGCTGGGTACATGACTAACAGCTGTATCCAGGAAGGTTATGCCGAATCACTTTCCCCATGGCAGGCTCATGCCTCCGAATGCAGCTGGCAAGGCATTGCAAGTGGGGTTTATTGGAATACTGGCCTGTGGTAACTAAGGCCCAGGATAAGACCTCAACTGGCACAGATTAGGACAGGTTTGCATCTTTGATTCAAACATCCAAGACTGCTCAGAGGTAAAAATGGGTGTTCGGCTCCCTTTTGCCATCTTCCCAAGACTAACCTGCTGTTATGTCTCAGTCTGCTTGGGCGGTACTGTGTCACCTTCCTGTATTTTGGGGAGAGAATTCACTTTGGGGAGAGAATGGGAGCCGGGGGTCTGGCCCTCACCTCTCCCCTAATGCTCCCAGGGGCTCTTGCGTGGGCCCTGGCCCCCGACCGGGGGATACGGACAAGCATGGTGAGCCCCTGGATTCCTTTAACGGAATACCCCATGCAGCAGCAGCATTGAAGGGGCAGCCACAGCCAACCCTGCCCCTCCACCAACCAATTAATAACCAATGTCTAACCGCCAACCTTACAAGTTGTGACTAATTGCTACGCAGTAGGCGAAAACCAAATGGCACCAGCCAATCAGCCAAATGGAAAAATTACTACCAGGCCCCTGCCCCAAAAGCAGACGACCCCATGACAGGCATAGCAAGGTCATACGCAGAGGCCTAATAATAGGGAGGGTGGGGTGGGTGATCCGATGCACACAGCAAAGAGGTATATCACTCTGCGAGGCAAGCAATATATAGTCACTGGGCTGTCCACCAACAATTGCAACATAGAAATCTCCCCAACAACACCCAGAGCCCAATCACAGCAGTGGCCATCTATACCATCCCGCCCAGCAACAGAGGGGTGACTTGCTGGCCCCCACCGCAACACGTGCTCTCCATGAAGGAGAACCCGCTTTGGAACCATGTTATCAAGAAGTTTAAACTTAGTAAAGATTTTATTATTTAAATGAAGAACTCTGCGTTATTAATTTCCACTGAGCAACAAATCCAACTGCCTTATGAGGTCTTCTAGCTTCTCAGACCCCAATTTACCTTCCAGAATACAAATGGGTTAAATTATGATATGGCAACCCTAGAGCTTAGCCTGAAAATGAGGACTGTGCAGTTAGTTGTGTGTGGTGTGTGTAAATTACAGTTGAACTTCTGTACATAATAAGGTTAGTCAAAATGCCTTTAGTCACAACATTGGTCACCAGTATTTCACTTTGACATTTTAATCAGGAAGCTTTACATGGATGGCTTGATGAAACCTCCTTCCTACAAGCACACTGCCTTCATTGGAATGAGCACTTACTCTCTGGGGCAGTGGAAGATAGGATATAGATGGATGAGCCTGCGGACAGACATATTGTTGATAGGTTTCCAGATCATTGTACTTTAATAGAATGGAGTGCTTTCTCTTGTTTCCAGAATTAGGAGAGGGAAGGCATCTGAGGACCTCATAAAGAAGCTTTTAAGATCTCATTCCATACTCAGTTACCCCGCTATTGAATGGGTGGCATCAATAAATTGACAGTCCTGACACAACAGTGGCTCACTGTCCTAAAAGGCTCAAGTAAATAAGAAAGATGTGCTGTGAGTCTGATGGAGGAGATCCATAGCATCTGCCACTAGATGATCTATCTATCCTTATTCATACATGGTTTCCCTCACCCTTTGCTGGTAAAATAAAGGGGAAAGAAAACAAAGACTGCTTGCCTCATCTTAGTACACTGTAGGGACAGCTATATTGATGCATATGAAATTTGCAAATCTGTGAGTATTACTGCACATAACAGGGAAAGATGGGAGGACAATATGGATATTGTTACACACCTCATGTTGCAAGTCCACCAGAAATTATATTGGTTAACTGCAGACTAGGAAGGTGCTGGTTCAATTCCAGGTGGCTCTGACACAATGCCATTGTGCTGACCTACAAAATCCCCTAGTCAGGGACATCTGAATGCAGCTTTTGGGAGAATAGATGCAGTTAATTAGCCACTGTCTCTTGAACAGCCTTCCCCTATCCCCCACACACCAAAAACAAGGTGGACCATGCTCTAATGGTAGAAATAAAGAGGCAAGCAGGTGCTGAAATCCTGTCAACACAGAGCTAAATAGTGCCCTTTTGGTTCTACCCACACACCCCTCAAAACAAACGCACAGGACGAAGCCCCAGCATGATATCATCACAGGCCATCTTGCATCAGGGCACTGAGTCCCGCAGGTGAATTTCTAAAGGATGGCCTCCTTGGTGGGAAAATCATAGCCCTGGAGTTTCCAGCTGTGTAAAATTGCACCTTACAAACCTTTCAAAACATATGATAGTTGCAGCACGAAGAAACTAAAAGAGGGCACGAAGCCTTTCAACTGTATTAGCGAAACCATGCTGTAATCAGTCCTTGGCAGGAAAGAATAAGCCTGCTATTTGGCTTCCTAGCATGCAAAGCACAGCAGCACCAGTAGAATAATGGGGAGTAATATATATTTTTCCCTCATAGCAGGGATTAACATTTTAGAACGTTACATGGATTTAGTTGGGTTTTTTGGTGTGTGTTTTTTTGTTTCCCAACAATGCTTTCTTTGGCAATTGTTAAGCATGATGAAACTGGATATTGCAGGCATCTCCTGAAGTATATTTTGGGTCATGCCCTGAATTCTTGAAACTTGCTGTTGGATTATGCATGGAGCAGATGGAGCAGACCTTCTGGGGGAAAAGGATCAATGCATGGGGTAGAAAAGGCTAAGGATCAATTCCAGTGATGTGATTTTCAACAGGTACTAAAACCTATGGGCTTGATGATGAGACAGTCACCTTTTCTTTACATGTAGCCTGTGTCTCTGCTGGTTAGACCACAGCTGGCCAACTGGAGTCCAGAGACCACATCTTTTTTCTGTGTGGGATATCGGTGGGGCATAGCTACAGTATTTGCTCTTGCTCAACAACCAGTGGACCACCAATCCCAATTCAAGGTGTCCATGCTAGCATACAAAACACTGAATGGTTGGGGACCCAAGCATCTGGCAAAAGAGACCCTGTTGATTAGGGTCAAAAAATGTTCTTGAGCTATTTTTGTGCGATAACCCAAAAACTTGTTGAGCTCTCCCCCTGGCTGGCCGGCGCTGAATCCAAGTCCCCTGTGCCCAACAGAGCCCAAAACAGAGCCACAGCCACATGCGCCACAGCTTAAGAAAGAGACAGTACCTGGGTCACCAGCTTTGCATATTTATGTACTATAGAACAACAATTCCCCACCTTTCTCTCCCATGGACAACTTGAACATTTCTGACAGTCTGGATGGAACACTGAATATTTCTTCTGCTTCTTCCAGCAATTGCAATGCACTGTGCTAGATGCCTTATGGC
Source organism: Lacerta agilis (assembly GCF_009819535.1). Taxonomy (NCBI): domain Eukaryota; kingdom Metazoa; phylum Chordata; class Lepidosauria; order Squamata; family Lacertidae; genus Lacerta; species Lacerta agilis. Next base: position 78,202,899 of record NC_046314.1, read on the forward strand.
TTTAAATTGAATCAAGATTGCACTTCTTAATTCTAGCCTCCCATTAACTTTGCTGCCAGTCCTCTCCACTCCTTTCAGCTGCTTCCTCCCTGCCATCATGTCTGGTTTGCCCTGCTCATTCACAGCTGATGCTCCTACTGTCCCTCACAGACAGGCCACAGACCATCTGAATGAAGCTTATGAACCACTGGTGGCCTGCAGACTACAGCTTGGGAACATCTGCTGTCAAAGAATGCAAGCCAAAAGTTGACTAGGAAATGCAATAATCAAAGGGCTCCCTGATGGTACATGATAGTCACATTTGCAAATATGTTTGTCACATTCACCTTGAAGCTTTCATGTGTAAAACATATTAGGTCAGAGATGGCGGAATTGTTGGAGCCCCAGATATTGGAGGACTCCAACTCCCAACAGCCCCAGTCAGCATGGCCATTTCTCAGGTATGATGGAAACTGCAAAGGAAGCCACATATCTGGAGTGACATAGGTTGTCTTCCCTCATGTTAAGGTGTACATCTAAATATCTCATGTCTGAAGGAGTTCTAAGACTTGGGGGGAAAATGTTTGTACTTGCTGAAGGCTTGTGAGAGGTTTGAACTCAGTTGCCAGCCACTTACCATGCCCTGAGGGAAGTTTTTTTTATTATAAAAAAGTATTGGTACATAGGCAGGATCAATTTAACATGCATGTAGCAATGTCCATTTCTATTGTGCAATGGCTGTCAAAAAAAGACAAGTTTACAATACTTCATGGGGCGGGGGGAAAGATCAGATAGCTCACCTTTCTGCTGGAAGGCAAAACTTTTTTCTCCTCTGGGAAAGCTGTCACTGGAAATGATACACTACATTGTTCATTCTCTGTAACAAATTATTGTTTTCAGGGAATATCTCTAGCTGGAAGGAGGTTTGAGACGGTTTCTGTTAACATTTCAGATTTGGCAATTTGTCTGTCTTTCTTGATCTTACTTAACGTGTACTTAACTTGAGAGGGTTTAAACTCCCAATCCAGCCCTAAATACAGCATTGGAAACACGATTTCAGTGCTTGTTATCCCTGTAAGCTTTGGAGGTGGGGCATTCACACAGCCTCTTTTTTCATCTGTTTAGGCTGACGTTCAGCCAGTCAGCTTTTTGAGAGGCTGCAAATGAGTGGCAAAGTGGGGTTGTGCTGAGCGTTCTCATGAGTAAGGGTGTAATAAGGTTTCCATTTTCATTCCATTGTGTTGGTCCGTGCAGGGCTGTTTCTGTTGCATTGCAGTTTGGCTTCTGATAAAAACCATGTTATTTGTTTCAATGCAGAATATTGCACAATTAATTACGGTATTAATTACATTATCAGTATGTTATTCCACACTATGTTGTTCATTTCAATGAAAAGGAAATACTATGCAACTTCGAGGTGGGGGAAGTCATCAATTACTTATTATTTGTGGGCTGAAAACAACAACAACAGTGAATACTGATTGTATTTGCTGGATAGATTTTTGTTCCACACATGTGATGGATAAGCAAAGACCTGCAATTTCCACTTTTGTTGCCATCAGAATTCTCAGCCTCCCTAAACATGAACATATCAAAGAGCACTGTTGAAGTATTATTCATTGATTTTATTTATTAGAAGGGATTTTTACTTCTTCAGCCCCCCAAAATAGGCTCTCAGGCAGTTTACAAAGATCAGTAGTGAGACCGCCTCTGCTCTCAGGCTTACAGTCTAAAAGGAATAACACAGACACAGAGAAGCAAAAGGGTTGGGAGAGAAGAGGGAAAAACCAAACCCAGGCACTAGTTCTGAACTGTAAAGTTCTTATAATGACCAGCTGAAACAGAATGCAGTTCAAGGACAGAAGCCAAAAGCTACTTGTCTCTCATCTGAGCCAATGAAGTGGCCTTGCTTCCCTTTTCTCTCTCTGCTATATAACCTAACAGAAAGACTGTTGATGGAGGGAAGGTCCAGTCTCTCTGCTACTGGCTGATGGCATTTTTTTTGGGGGGGGGGAATTCTTGTTGCATTCCATCTGTACTCTGAACTTGAACTTCTCTTGGTGCAAAAATACAGTTTTCACACCCTAAATGGATCTTGTGGAAAGCTCCCAGGCGTAGTGCAGATTGGTGAAATGGCCTTCCAAGAACCCAAAGGAGCACCTGAAACACTTTCATATACACACAGGGACACCACATGTTTGAATGTCCTTCCAAGTAAACAAAAGGAACAAAACTCCTTTTCAATTAAAATATAGCACTTCATACTGAAGGGTTGTAGCCCAGTTTTCTCCTTGATGTGCTATTTTTCTAGGTGAAGACTTCCATCCACCATGGAGGAACTTTCAACCATGAGACACCCCTCCCCTCCTGGGTCTGTGAAACCTCCAGGCTCAGCAGCAATATACGTCTTAAGACCAGTTGCTGGGGAACAAGAGCAGGGGTAGGTTTTTGCCTTCAAGCTCTGCATGTGGATTTCCCAGAGGCTACTGTGGAATCAGGTGTCCTGGTTCCCACCCCAGGCACCATGGCCAAATCTCTTATTTGTGAACAGGAAGAAAGCTTTATTCAAGGCTAGCAACACTACAGGCTACAAGTATAGAATGCCTAAAGGAACAGCTAGAGAGTTGACTGGATGAAGGCTGCAAAGATGCATCTCCCACCAGCTTTTAAAGGCAAGACACAGTTTGCAAGACTTTCCTTATGAGACTGGTTTGCCTGCTTCTCTGAGGGGTGTGGTTCTGCTCCCAACAGTGAAGGTATTGTCACATTCTTGGTAATGGGATGGAGGTCAGTCCTGCAAGCTGCTCTTTCTCCAGCTGCCCAGCCTCTCCTCCATTGCTGCCTTCTCCACGGCCTCTACAGGGAAAGGGCTTTTGTCCATTCATTTGGGCTGCTGTCCACCAAGGATGTTCTCCGTTCTTTCCTCTTCCGTTCTTTCCTCCTCTTCTGACAACTCATTTGACAGCAACAGCCACCCAAGACAGTCAGGATCATTGGGCCTTGAAACCCAGAATGCTGGGCTAAGATGAACCTGCAATGTGGTTGTTCACCTGAATGAAGTGTTAATGTCTCCTTATCCCAATTTAATGGATTTTTACAGTTTCATTTCCTCACATGTTTAAGTTTCCACTTTCTTATCTCCTACTTCTTTGAAACAGTTTGGAATTCAGTTTAAGAGTTTTAACTCCTCAAAGAATCAGTGCTGTTTGTACTTAAGAGTATTCGCACAGTTTGACTCATTGCCCTGAGCAAAGATGGATTGGTGGCGGCGGCGGCGGCAGCAGCAGCAGCAGCTAGATGTGTACAACACACACAGAGGACCATTTTAGGGCTTTAGCAAAGCAGCACTGCATTCAAAAATCAGAAGCCAGATGTCATCAGAATTTTTTAAAGTCTGCATTGCCCTCTGGTTCTGTTTCTAGCTCGTTAGCTAAACCCACGTGCCTCCCTTGGTAGGGACTCTTTCTATACCCTCCACAGAGCCAAATTAACCATTATGCTAAGTGAGCTGCAAGATAAGCCACCAGTCAAATTATCTGGAAACTCTCTAGTGTGAAGAGTGCCCGTATCCTGTTATGCAGTGCCATTTTTCTAGGGAAAGAGGTGCCGGAACTCACCATGAACACCTCCCTCATTCTCTTAGAATGACAATGGCGCCCACCTGAGAGGTGCTGGAACTTGAGTTCTGGCTGACAAAAAGCCCTGCAGTGTTGTCATATCCCCTGTGGATCTGAACAGGGCAGCAGTTCAGAACATGGGATGGCATAAGTGATGGAGTGTATGGGTAGCAGAGCAGCTGCTTTTCTGGAAAGCTAGTATAGCCCATGGTGGCTAAAAGTGGGAGGTGCGAGCTGGGAAATCGCACATCAGCCTCCACCTCAGTAGGTGGCCTTTTGTAAACCTGCTATCTTTAAGTCTTATAAGGACAATAATTATGGCACACTTTATAGGATCACTGCAGCAAGTTTATAATAGCCCATCTCAAATGTTGAAAGTACTTCACAAGCATCTTTGTGAAGTATGGGTTCTTTGAAATGGGTTCTATCAATTTGAGGGGTGGAATCCAGTTGGTGCTCTTTGTCCAGCAAATGCTCCCATTAGCAGCAGAGGTAGGTTTTTGCTCTTACTGTATTTCCCCTCTTGCAGCACTTCCCTTTGAATTGGTTCTAGAGAGTGGCAGGACAGTCCAGAACAGGGTACAATATAGGGTGTGTATGGGTTTGCAGTGGAAAGGGTGACCAGCAAATTGCTCCCCTGCCTCTTTCGTTAGCAGATGGTCCAAAGGCCTTCTATGACCACAAGGATTCTGCCCTAAGTATTATCTTCACAATGGCAGCTTCCAGGAATGAGATGGATTCTCATTCAGTTCCCCATTGAGAAATGCCTCTGACCTCCCAGTGATCTGGGCATGATTAAATCTACTAGTTATGTCTTTTGGAGGCTGAGGCCACTGGCAATTTATCAGACATCCTGTTGCACAAGCAGAAATCCTCGTGCAGACAGGACACATTACTCAGCGGTCCTCTGGATACAACTTAGAATTTTCAAAGTGATTTTCATGGTGCTGATGTTTTCTTTTGTCACAGTGGAGCTGGTTGCCTTATTAACTCTTAAAATAATAATTTAAAGTGTCAAATCTTATCTTCTTAACATTGACAAGTTTTTCAAATACACACTGGAATCTGAAGGTGATATTGCCATTATGGCAGTTTCTTGGGGTCAAGGATATTTGAATTCCCCCCCCTCTCTCACCATCTTGTTTTCTGAGTCCTGTTTGTTCCTGCTGTCTATGGTCTTGAAGAAAGCCATGGTATCTTTGTTGCTGTTTCATCTTTTTTTTCATCCTTAGATCACAAGGAAGACCACTGCTTCTCTCTGTCATTTTGTAAATTAAACCAAAAAAGATTTGGAGGGAGCAGATTTCCAAAGCCATCACAATATCTTCGCTCTAACTTTTTGATGACAGCAAAACATTACAACTAACTGCCAATTCGTCCTCTTCTGAGAAGAGCGAAAAGAGATTTTTTTTTTGTTTTGGTTTCTTGAAGACTACACCTAATGCGGGATGAAACCTCAGAAACTGTGTGAGAGAGGAAAAGAAAAGAAGAGGAAAAGGAACTGATAATTTCAGGCAATGAGAAGTACTATTCTGCCACAAAGACCATTATGATGCTGAAACTCACCACCCAAATGCATTTATGATCTCTTTGTCATCGGCTTCTTCAAAACAAATTTTCATGGTGCCATGATTTGCACATTACCCTTTGAAGTTCTGAAAAATAGTTTCTGGAATTTAAATTCACAAACCCCATGCTGTAAGTGCAATTGGTTCAGCTAGAGGATGCTTTAGTAGGCTACAGGTGCTCTTCTTGGATGGATGGAGGCAGTTGGCCGTCTGCTTTGGCCCTTGCCATGCATCACAGACATCCACTGATAGCCCATCGATGCACAGTCTGCTGTGACTTATGGTTATACTCAATGTACACAGCAGGCGACGAAGGTAGGTTGTTTGTTAGCATGATTTTCCAGACCACTGCTTGAAGAATTTTAGCAGCCGTCCACTCAGCTCCCCGGTGTGCAGTTTGGAATGAATAAAACTCTGCTTTATGATGTTTACAAGAGTCTCTTTCCCCCATTGCTGATGAGTCATGGAAAAGAACGAATTCCTAGGGCTCTTGGACAGGTGCATAGAATGCACATCACATTTGTTGTAGAGTTTAAAATTAACAGTGAGTTGTTTGCTTGCCTCTTCCATTGCCATGCAGATTTGCAAATGGGGAAATAGTATAAATCCTGGGCCCTCTTTCCAGCTGCTCCCACAGCCATGTGGTTGGATAGAGGCAAATTCTTGGCAACTATTCAGGTCTTCATGGGGTTTTTTATGACTCCTTTTTTTAATGTGCCTTATCTCATTATCTTATGAACTTTTCATAATGGTTGTCACTAGCAAAACCTCATTAACTTGCTGCTCTTCCTTTGTGTATCAGATGTTCAGTTGTTTCTCTTTATGCCTACCCTTCAGATGAGCTTGGACGAATGAGCATACATAGTGGTACATCTGCAGGCCTCTCTAGATCACGGTCGTTAAGTGTCGAGGGGCATCTCTCACACCTGCAGATATTACTGGGCTCTTCTACTGCTGAGCTACATTATAAGCTGGTTCTGAAAATTTTCACTGGATGCACATGTGTGTGTCAAAGCATGTTGCAGCAGACAGAAAAGTGGAGTGAATGAAGGAACAGAATCATTGTAGAGTTGGAAGGGACCCCAAGTGTCATCTAGTCCAACCTCCTGCAATGCAGGGATCTAACAAAAGCATCCAAACCAGGCATAGGCAAACTCGGTCCTCCAGATGCTTTGGGACTACAACTCCCATCATCCCTGACTACTGGTCCTGTTAGCTAGGGATGTTGGGAGTTGGAGTCCCAAAACACCTGGAGGGCCGAGTTTGCCTATGCCTGGTTTGGATCCAAACTCTGCTTAACCTTCAAGGAAGGAGAGTTCACAGTAAGAGTTCCATTCTACTCTCAAACAGCTCTTACTGTCAGAAATTCCTTCCTGAGGTTTAGTCGAAATCACCTTCCTTGTAACTTGAATCCATTGGTTTGAACCCTACCCTCCAGAGCAGGAGAAAACAAGCTTGTTCCATCATGTTGGTTGCCCTCCTCTGCACACGTTCCAGCTTGTCAATCTCCTTCTTAAATTGTGACACCCAGAACTGGACACAGTATTCCTCTCTATTCCAAGGCAGAATATACAGGTACTATTATTTCCCTTGATCAACACAATACTTGATGCAGCCTGGAATAGTATTAGATTTTTTTTTGCTGCTACATCACACTGTTGACTCATGTTAAGCTTGTGGTTCACTAAGACCCCTAGATCCTTTTCACATGTACTACTGGTAAGCCAGGTGTCCTCCAGCTTATAATTGTGTAGCTGGTACTTCCTGCTGAAGGAAGTGGAACCTTACATTTGTCCCTACTGAGATTCATTTTGTTTGTTTGGGTCCAGTTCTCCAATCTGTTAAGGCCATTTTGAATCCTGATTCTGTCTTCTGCGGCATTAGCCCCCCCTCCTAGTTTGGTGTCATCTGCAAATTGGATCAGCATCCCCTCAATTCCTTCAGCCAAGTCATTTATAAAGTTGTTGGACAACAATGGGCACAGGACAAAACCCTGTGGCATGCCACTTGTCACTTTTTTCAAGGCTGATGAACCATTAGTGAGAACTCTTTGGATTCTGTCAGTCAACCAGCTACAAATCCACCTAACAGTTACCTCGTTCAACCCACATTTTACCAGCTTCCTCGCAAAAATATCATTGGGGACTTTCTCAAAAGCCTTCTTGAAACCAAGATATACCATATCCATATCATTCTCCTAATCCACCAAGCTTTGTAACAAAGAAATGAGATTTGTCTGGCATGACTTGTTATTGAGAAACCCATGCTGAGTCTGAGTAAATACAGCATCCTTTTCTAAGTGCTTACAGTCTGACTGTTTAATTATCTGTTCTAGGACCTGTTCAAGGACCAAATTCTACAGGATTCTAGTTCAAGCTTGAATTGTGGGCTTTCAGCTTTCTATCACAGTTTCCACTTAGCAGGTGCTAATCTTGCTGAAACCCTTTTGTTGCAGCTGATGTGTTTTGTATAGTAGCGTCTTGCTGAGGTAAATTGTAGTTTATGCTTGGAATACAGCCACACCGCCTCAACTGCACCGCAACTGAACTGTTCCTGCATGACAAATCCAAGGTGGCAAGATTACAACAGTATTACAAATGCACACGAAGATCCAAGATTGCAGAATCCATAAGGGAAAATGTGGCATGGTTGTTGAGGGTATGACTGAGATATATATGAGGTAATCCTGAGGTTAGTTTAGCAAATAAATAGTGATTTATGGTGAAGGTAAAGCAGATCTGTGTTGCACACAGACAGAAAAGCGTCAGAACATTCAGGCATCAATTCCTGAGTTGTGGTACCCTCAGATTTCAGGAATCTGCAGATTGTAGTGTGCTCTGCAGCACGACTGCAGACATGCTTTAGTTTAGACAAAATCTGTATGCAAGGTGTTAGAGCCATTTTGTTAATAAATCTTGTGCATTTGATGATGTTTAAGAGTTATATCTATCCTGGGGAGTGATAACTGCTACATATTAACTTAGCAAAAGCCATTGTCTCTAGTCTCTGGAGCTACAAATACTCTTAATTAGCCTAATTTAGCCTTACTTGTGTTTGCATGGCTACTTACCATAAGATACAGATAAGGGAGCAATTTAGCCTTGTTATGAAGCCCATGGGAGAAACCATAGTTGGTATCTACCATTAAGCTTCATGCCTTAAATCTCCAAGCGTTCGAGCTGACTTCTTGGCAGTGGCTAGTAACAGAGATTTACAATTTAATGGTTGATATTACATCTCAAGGAATTATTTGAATATTAGATGTTTCTAATCTTGCACTGGTCTCAGCTTTATCTGACAATTTGCCCATTACAAAAGGGATCAGTGAAGAGAAACAGAATGTAAATACAAAAATAAAAATAAAAATGTGTGTGTGTGTGTGTGTGTGTGTGAAACCCCCCTTTTTGCAGGTGTATATCAATTTTTTAAAATGCAGCTGGGGTGGGGGTTTGCTCTCAGAAGAATAGACAGGAGTAATGCAAAATAACTACTGCTTCTATCGATTATTTAACTGGAGGTGGCTGTAAAAGACAAACAAAGCAAAGGGCTTAAAATAATGGCTGTGTATACTCTCTGCTAGGACATAGGTGGCGCTGTGGTCTAAACCACTGAGCCTAGGACTTGCAGATCAGAAGGTCGGCGGTTTGAATCCCCACGACGGGATGAGCTCCCGTTGTTCGGTCCCAGCTCCTGCGCACCTAGCAGTTCGAAAGCAGCTCAAAGTGCAAGTAGATAAATAGGTACCTCTCCGACGGGAAGGTAAATGGCGTTTCCATGCACTGGTTCTCCAGAAGTGGCTTAGTCATGCTGTCCACATGACCCAGAAGCTGTCTGCGGACAAACGCCGGCTCCCTCGGCCTATAGAGTGAGATGAGCACGCAACCCCAGAGTCGTCCGTGACTGGACCTAATGGTCAGGGGTCCCTTTACCTTTACCTTTACACTCTCTGCTGTGAACCAACCCTAGATGTCACATGAGGACTGTAGCCCAGGTCAGAGTTGGGTGGGGTGTTTGATGCAAGGCTGACTTGACGACATGCACCAATACTGTAATACAGAGCCAGCTATGTTCATTGCTCATGTTTGGCAGTGCTTTTTAGAATGGGATTGAAATGGCTCAGCAGGAAAGCCGGTGGGACGTGCTTCACTTGCTAAGTATAAGATGCTGTCACTGGCAGGTATAGCTTCCTGCCCAGTACAGCGTTGTTTGTCAGTCAAATTGGGGTTCCAGTCATATTGAATTCCTACACTGAATTAAACAGATTTTTTAAAATATGTATATAGTTTTAATTCTGTCAATGTCCAATTGTTTTTAGTGATTCCCCTAATGTTTTCAGCGATTCTTGTTTTTATCTGTAAGCCGCCTTGAGTCCTGTCAGGGAAAAAGGTACAGGGTATAAATGAATATATAAATATAATAATATAATAATACTGAATAAATGTTAGCAATAAATGTTTGGGTTGTTCCACAGGCTCCCTGTCAACTTGAAATAATGCAGGAAGGAGATACATATGAATTTGCAACAGCAAATCCAAGATATTACAACTATTTCACATTGACTATTCTTATGTCAGTTCTCATTTTCAAATAATAAATGTGCAAATGTACAAATCCAAGCCTTCTAGCTCTCAGGTTACTTCAGAGACTGCCTTATCCCTTATATACCCAGTAGATTGCTACAGGCTGAAAAATAGTTTGTCCTGCAAGTTCCAAAGATCTCAGGAGCCCACTGTGTAGTAACTCAGACCAGGGCTTTTATGTGTGAGGAAGGGATGTGTACTTGGTAAGGTGCTATCATAGTCATGTTGGCATGGTTGTCGTATATTGATTGGGGTCTTCCATGTATAACTAATATGGCATCACCACCACCAAGCAACCTCATGATTGGTGAGTGGTGGTGGAGTTACCAGTGATGTTGTGGGAATGATGTTCCAATGTTGAAACCTAAGCTCCTTTCCCCCCGTAGCTGTTGTCGTACACGTGACTGCTGGTTTTGCAATTCCTTGGATAGCCACCCTGTTCCTTACCTGTGTTCAACCTGATGTCTCTGTCTGTGATTTCTCTAGACAATTCAAATCAGTCAAACTCATGGATCATTACAAGAAGAATGGACTTACTGAAACTTCTGAAAGACCCACAATAAGCTTTAGACCTGCACCTGTGCTTGTCTAAAGCAGTGTTTTTCAACCACTGTTCCGCGGCACACTAGTGTGCCGTGAGATGTTGCCTGGTGTGCCGTGGGAAAAATTGTGTTTATTTGATTCCTATTCAAGAGAATTGCTTTATATATAGTCAATATAGGCACAGAGTTAAATTTTTTAACATTTTCTAATGGTAGTGTGCCTCGTGATTTTTTTCATGAAACAAGTGTGCCTTTGCCCAAAAAAGGTTGAAAAACACTGGTCTAAAGCATGTTACACCTCTAATTGGAATGGCGGTCCATTTGTTCTGCTTAAGATGCCATGTTCTCAAAGTGAAGCCGATATTCAGAAGCATGACGTGAATTATTTGGCAGTTTAGTGTGAAGTCTGCCCATTAGCTTGATGTAGTGCACATCACTATTTGCATAGCTTTGCCATGTCAGTTTGTTTCAGCCCATTACGTTTGTTCAGGCTTAACGGCAAAGGTTTGTGGGATTGTGGAAGCAATATTAGCCATTAGCATAAAGCTGAAGCTGGAAACATTATTCAAGGGGGAAAAAATTAAAAAGAAGGAATAGCTTCTCCAAGGTAGATCCTTGTGCAAATCTCATTTGATACATTACAGGCCACAGATCACAAAATCTGATGCGACCCTTAGGGGCAGTTGGCATGGTAATTTGGAAATGGAGACTGCTTGCCTTTTGAAAAGTCCAGACGACTTACAGGTGATTAAGTCGTAAAGTGCTTGCATGGCACTTGGACCATGTAAAACACAGTAAAGCAGAACAGAGTCTTAAGATAGATTCTGGCATTTTATGTGTCTGTGCTTTTTTTTTTTTTTACATCGCCCTCTAACTATACAATAGTTTCAAACACAGGCAGGCAGTTCATGTTTCATTGTGAAACAAGGGACATAGCTGGCCAGGTTCCTTAGTGTGAGTATCACCCCCCCCCCTAGGTTTGTGGGTTAGGGTTAGTTTACTTAGGTAGGTGAACTTACACTAAGGTTACCAGACATCCCCATTTCCTGGGGACAGTCCCTGGATTTACAAATCAGTCCAATGATCCAATGAAGTTGAAAAGTGTCCCCGGATTCATTGAAAAAAATCTGGTAACCTTAACTTAAAGTAGCTCACAGTAAAGACATCTTAGCAGATCAACAGTGTCTGCAGCTTATGTCGGAATCCACCAATGCCAGAAGTGACCACTAGGACAGAGTACTGATCTCTGAGCTTCTTCCTCTGTTATCCACGTGTCTGTTTTTCCATTGTTGCTATACAGAATACCCACAAAACAAGTTACAGACTTGGAATCAACAGCTTAACAAATGTACCATAATTGTCTGCCATCCCTGACACATCACTGCCTTCAGAATGGGGGGGGGGGTTGTGTGGCAGAATTTGCCCTGTCCTCCTGCGCTGGACCTTGGCACCAGCTCTGCTCCTAGATTTGATATAAAGGGAAGAGTATTTGACAGGAGGGGCTGCTTTCTATCAAGAGCAAGACAGTTAGAGCCACCACCAACACCAGCTTAGCTTAAATAATTGAAACTTGTGCTTGAGTTACTTTCCCCTTTCTTCCTCCTGTTCCCTTTCTCCCATGTGTCAGGTCTTTTCAGACTGTGAGCCTGAGGGCAGGGACAGTCTTTAAAGTGATATTTGTAAGTCACTTTGAGAGTCTAAATTTGGCTGTGGGGTACAAGTACTATAAATAAATCTACTATATAAATTTTGGGAAAGTTGTCCATTTCCTATGCATTTGGACATCACAACCAAATTCTCCACAAGGGTTCCTGAGATCAAGGAGCAGGTTTTCATCTATTTTTGGATACAGCTGGACACAACTTTGCATCATAATGGTGGACAGAACCTTTCCAAAGGGCAATGATTTTGGTTTCTTAGAAGCAACACCAGGTACAAGGCTGCTAGTCATTCAATCAATCAATCAATCAATCAATCAGAAATAAACACCCAGGCCTGAATCAGATGCTCCATCTACCAACAGCTTTAAATACCATGCTGCCTGAAAAGGGCTAGCCTGATTCCATACCAGCTTATAAACCCAGCTTCTTTGTATTCAGTCAAGCTCCCTTTCAAGTAAGCTTCTTTCTTTCTAGAGAGCAGCTCCTCCATACCAAGTGATTCCGGGAAGTTCCCCGTTCTGACTCCTGACTTGAGTAGCAAAGAGGACATAATTGCAGCATCTTTCCTAGAAGCAAGTGAACACAATAGCCGCAATGAGGCTGGCACTTAACACCTCCAGCATCCTGCTGTGTTAGATCCCTAAAGCACCCTTCATGTCTTCACGCTCAAGCATAGCATTTCATCAAAGTGACTTTTAAGATGATGCTGTGAAGTTTTAACAAAATATTATTATTTAGGAAAGTGACAGAGAGCATTTGAGTTGATTTATTTGTGGCAGTAATGTCCAAAATGCCAGCTCACTGCATGCTTTTTCCTTAAGCAAATGTCCCCTGTCAGTCTATTGTTGAATGACTTTGTGTTTGCGCTGAGAAGCTAATCCATCACTTTTGGCAAAGGAAAGTGCACAGAATAATAACAAAAAAAGGAGAAAGCCTTAGGATCAATTAGATATCTAGGAATAGGGATAATCACAGTGTCTATATGCAGAAATATTCAGGCTAGGCACATACAAAATGCAAATGTTTAAAAGTTTATATATATATATATATATATATATATATATATATATATATATAGAGAGAGAGAGAGAGAGAGAGAGAGAGAGAGAGAGAGAGAGCGCAACTTCATTTTGATTGATCCAACTAACATCTAGCAATGAATTGATGGATGTTGTTTGCTGTTGCAATAATACGGGTTTTTTCAAGTTGGTTTTAAATTGGTGGTCCAGTTTTATTGTTTTTTAAAGTTCAGAGATCTGTGTTGAAAGCCCACCTTGGGGTTACAACTGATGAATGGTGGTTTAGAACATGACTGAAGAAGAAAATGTGTTGCAAGTAAGATTATATATCTCCAGACAAAGGCAACTGCAGCCAGTCATACCCTTAGTAAGTTGAGTGGTATCACAACAATATTAGTTCTAATGTGTTTTACGTGTGGCTACAGAGAGGCCCACAGAACATGCAATGGCGTCTGTAACTGTTTTTGGACTGCAGCTCATTCCAAACAGTGAAGTGAATTGCATGGAAAAATTGGAGAAGACTGCAGCCATGGAAACCAAGGAAGGGAGCCTATTTCCTCCAGGCTGCTGAAAAATTATTTATTCAACTTTGTTTCTGGATGTTGATTATACAGTTTAGATGGCTCTGCTTTAATTCTTCCTATGTCTTTCTTTAGTTTCAAAAATTTCACACCTTTATTAAGTTAATATCAGAATTAGGAGATAGCAGCATCATGTTTTGCTTTATTTCGAACACATATCGCCCAAGTGTTCTGTGTAACTGGATTGTTTCATTTCTTCCCATGGAATAGTTGGAATGGTGTGTGTGTGTGTGTGTGTGTGTGGCGAGAGTACCACTTAATTCCTCTAGAGCAGTGGTTCCCAACCTTTTTTTTGTCCACTCTCTTCAATGCTTTGGCTTGGGAAGGCTATCTTACATTGCTTTGACCACCAACTGGTTTCTTGCATTTCACCGTCCTTTTATTAGATCTTTTGTTGCATTCATATGTTGTTCATGGCTTTAGGGGCCTGTGGGCTGAAACAACAACAACAATTTTACTTTTGCAATTTTATTTCTGCCTGTGGGATCAACATGGATTCTGCTTTGGTCATTGTATAATATATCAGTGATGCAGGGCACATGGGTAAGGAATGCAAGAGTTAGCCAAGTGCTATATAACCAGAGAAAATGACTCTAGTGTTGTGGAAGTGATGCCTTAGGGACCACTGTGCAATTAGTCCTGGCAAGGCTGGGGAGTGTTACTGATCGATCATATGGGCATGTTCTCTGAGAGCCAGGAGAAGAAGGGTCAGATCAACAGAGTGAGGGCAGCAAGTTGAGGCCTCACTTGGTAATGAGCTTAGGCAATGGTGTTAAATCCTAATATCTGAAAAGCAGCCATGGGGCAGGATGTAGGGCAGAAGCAGGACCAGGAATATTACAGGAGGTCCAGAGTTGGAACAGGAAAGCCAAAGTAAGAAACATGGTATGGAAACAGCAGAAAGTAAACTGGAGCGCCTAATCTGCTACTGCAGATGGAATGAAATTTATGCATTCTGTTTTTATAGGGGAAATATACTATCCTTTAAAACCGGTGTGGTTAACCTGTGACCTCCCTGACTGTCGGCCACGCAGGCTGGGACCGATGATGGGAATTGGAGTCCAATGATATCTGGGGTGCTGCTCCTACTTTAAAAGTTTCCAAGTGTCCTACAAGGAAACCACTTTCATGTTAGAATGGAAGTTGTGCGTATGTAATCATTTTTGCTACACATAGCTAGGGAGGGCAGAGAAATTCAATTTTTGTAACTTCCAGTGAGCACACTGACCTCATTCAGTCCTCCTGGACTAATGTGTAGATTGGAATGTAATTAGCCTTTGGATTTTGTGCTTCACTGAATTTTGCAATACAGTTTTCATCTCAATGAACTACTAAAATGTGTTAAATGTATAATTAAGAAAACACATTTTAAAATGCACATTCAATATACATTTTTCATGCAGTTTATAAAATTGCAGATGGTTGTTGAAATGGGATGGAACAAAATTTACATGGACTCACAATAGACTGATCTATCCATTGCTAGCAGTATATTCATTGGACACATATTGAACTTTGTGATGGAAGGATCTGTCAGTTTAGGTTTTCTCCATTTCTCATTTTTCCAATATTAAATTCAGTTCTTCACATTTATGTAGCAATTTTTGTTTGCTTTTTAAAATCCTCACAAAAGTTCACCAGCATTTTACTGTAAATTTCTCCCAATAAACACATTTGTGAATGTTGTTTTGCCTAATGTGCACATTTCCCCAAGCATTTGCATATGATCTTCACTAATACATTCATTTTTTATGCACAGGGTATGCATTTTTGTAAACATTTGTAGGAGAACTGCCTCACAAAATATGTGAATTTTGCAGGATAGCTGTGTTTCAGTTCTCTCATTGTTTCAGAAAGCGAGAATTTGATCATTTGCCTTTAAATGCAAACTGACTCAAATCTCTCTCTCCTCCCTCCCCAGTCTCTAGTGTTCACACAGTGGCCTTGAAGCATGTGTGATCATTACCATTTGCACATGGTTCTGATACTTTTCTTTCTCACACATTCTTTCCATGTGGGAAATTTGAAATAGCTCTGAGACTATGTCTATATGTCTAACCCTCTGAGAGAAACTGTTTGTTAGCTTTAATTACTTTGACACCAACAGAAAGAAATTAGCCCCCCCCCTCTACCAAATTCAGGACATGCCTAATGAAACATGGCACACATCTGTGTCCACAATAGTGACTCCACATCAACTCAAATTATGCTGATCTTATCCTCTGGGCAACATGCAGAAATAAATTAAAAATAAAGAATACTGCAGGAACAATACCAAGAAGATTTTATCAGTGTTTAAGTAAGGTTAAACAAAGAATGAAATATACAGGTGACGGTTTCTCAAGGCAGGTTTAGATTCAAACATTAGCTCCTATTAGTACCAGAAGTAAAGATCTTCTAAAGAGAAATTTGCCATAGAAGGAAGGATGAGCCTGAACTCCAACACTTTTCATAGTCTTGGTTACTGAAAAGCAAGTCCCACTGAACTGGGTGATTACAGGATTTTAGCCATTTACTCTACTGTACTCAAAGTAGACTTGTGCCGGTAGAGTAGTGTGAGCTGTAATGTATGAACTAGAGGTATCAAAGTTGTGCCTTTTTATCATCATTTTCAAATGCTACTCTTCCTGCAAGGTGGCAACTATATCATGCCTTCCAACACCCTGACAGCAAAATCCAGGACGTTCCAGGACACTATCTTCCTGTTTTTTCTCACGATAGAATGGTGGCCATTTTAGATGCTGTGATATTGTGTGATCCCCCCAAAAAGTGTGAGCTCCATGGCCAAACAAGTATTTGCACCCCAGTCTAAGGTCAAAACACTGACTAATTTTCTATGCAGGCTGTTTGTAGAAAGATATTACTCAGGCTCTTGGAAGGAGATGCCTTAATGTGCCTAGGGTTATTAACTTTCTCTCGAATAGTAGCAGAGTGGGGAGTAGTTGAGGAGTGGTTTACCTCATGGGAAAATTGTTGTTTACCTGTTTCAGCTTAAAAAAGAAACTCACGTACACTCTCCACTTGACAGGAAAGCTTTGGAAAATGAAAAATACCAGAAGCTATGTCATTAGACTGTAGGCTGCCCAAAATATTTTGCACAAAACCCCTCAGAAGTTAGATACTATAGTCAGAGGAAGGTAATTTGATTTTTATTTATTGAATGAGTACATTTATACCCCACTTTCTTCCATCATGGAACTCAAGGCAATGTGTATGGGGTTTCTAAGAAATCCCTCATCAGATCCACAAATACATAAGCTTCAGCAAGCTGACTGCATTTCCTACAGAAATGAACGGGGCTTAAAAATATTTACACTTTGGCTGGGTGTCATCCATTAAGGCTAGGTATTATTTGCAAACACAAACTCCGTCTCACATTAACTATTCAGAAACATTTAGACTTTGATAGTCTGTCACACTTCATATTGAGACAGAGAGTATATCCTTTTTTTTTAAAAAAAAGTCAGACATGAATTAGTGCCTCCCCATTTTCTGTGTTATTGCAAGGAAATACAGAGTCACATAAACAGGAAATTAACAACAGCGGGGCATTTTGAAGATTGCATATTTTAAAAGGTATGGGAATGGGGCATGCAGAGGACATCTCTGTTTGAACAGATTTGCCTCATCTTTCTGTAGTGTCAAGGCTATCTTTGTCACAGTGGCAGAAGCAAGAGAAGTCTGCAGGTTTTCATCCATGCTGATATCCTAAGGGGACAGCTGATTTATTCCATGGTCACTTTCTGTCTTTCTAGACAGCCATCAAGGTTGCTTGGTTGATAAATCATTCTGACTCTGTGGAAGGAAACACACACAGTAGGGTCCTTCACTTTAAAGACTTTGATATTAGTTCCTTGTTAAGTCTGCATTGCTGTTAGTGACTAGAGTAGCCACGCATTTTTATGTATGAGACAGAATATGTAGCTGGATGAAGAATCTGGATGAAGGCAGTACTATTTTTCTAGAAAAAGAGATGCCAGAACTCACCATGAACGCCTCTCTCGTTCTCTTAGAATGGCAATGGCACCCACCTGAGAAGTGCCAGAACTGAGTTCTGGCAAGTTCCAGCTGAAAAAAAGCCCTGGATGAAGGGTATTCTAATCTTATAAACCTTCAGTTGACTTTTTTTGCAAAATGAAATCTGTGGGCCAGATCCAGACATGCATACGCAAATGAAATTATGGTGTTGTTCTGCAACCTGTTGTGCAAGATTTACACATGGTGTTACTTGACAACTAACTTCAGTTCCATTGATTTCAATGAATCTAAGAACAACTGCATCTGGATCAGGTCCTTTGAGACCTTGCGCAAGAGATAGCAGAACACCTTTCGCTAGCAGACCTTGTGTGAGAGACTGCGCAATACCTTATGCTTAGTCACATCTGGAGATACAACAAGATATGTTAACACAGAAGCAGACTACTGGATTTCAGTTCTCCTTTCTTGTTCAAGGAGCTGGCACTCAGTTGTAAAAAGTTCTTCTGTTTGCCGAAGGCCACCTCTGATTCCAACCCCATGTTTGGTTTCTAGCTCCTGGTTTGAAGCTTGCCGACTACTGTTAATTTTATTGTTCATTTCATTATTAATTATTTCATTCTCCTCCAATGCTGAAAGCTCAGGCAGGCCACATCATTGTCAGCACCATGAATTTGAATAATTTAATGTTAAAACTCAGTGAATTTCAGGCCTGTCCTATAAAGCCCATACTGTATCAGCAAGCATTAACAACCAGCCTCAAGACAAAAACAAGTTACATTGTTCCTTGAATTATTGTACTTTACTGTATTCAATTGTTATAGATGATGGGAGGAATTTGACATAGTGCTATGACAAAAAACCCACCAGTTCAAGCATCTCAGCCTGCTAGACAGAACGATCTCCACTCTCCTCCCCACCACATGCTTTTCTGGGGGATTTTTAAACCACTTGAGGCAATTTGTGGGAAGCATGGAGGAGCATGTGGAAGAAGGGGGGGGGGCATTTCCCTAGCAGAAGTCCTTGTGCAGGTTAGGCTTCTTAGCTGAATCTGGCTCTTTTGGATTTCATTCCCATCTGGTCTCATTATTTATGTTTCCCCTGTCAATTGCACTGCACACACCCCACACCCCATTGCCAACACCTCATGCATCCAGTGATGGACTCTAAGTCTACAAAAGCTATGTCACAATGCATTTGTTAGTCCTTATTGTGATACAAAACTCTTTGTTCTCAAAGGTAATCAGATTAGAGCTTTGAACTTTCAAGATCTTCCACTTAAGTCTCCAAAAGGATTCCATAGTTTGCAGCAATCACAACCCCCCAAATACAGTATATGAAAATATATACCGGTATGTACTCATTAAAAAAAAAAATAGGGAATTTGCATCTTTGGGGTGGATGCCTGGCAATTACATAATTATGGGGCTTATTCCCTGGAAAGCTGGTTTACAATTGTAGCCTTAGTCATGGGATTGCAGCCTTTTTTCTTTTAGCCGGTTGAGATTTTAGAAATGACAGACTTGGGCAGTTTGTGGAGGAGAAGTGATTTATACATTTTATAAATAAACTAGTGGTTTAAGCCCGTTAAAATAACGGGCGCTAGAACATATGTGGTCAAAAAGAGGCGCGTGAGGGAAGGAGCCTGGAGTGCGGAGCGTGTCCTCCGCCACCCCCACCCCCGCCCCGAAGGCCGTGCTTTTTTTGGTCCTTTTTTTTTTTTAAACCGTCTGCCTAACGACTGGGCGTGCGCGCACTCAGCTTCCCCCGCCTCTCCTGCCTGGGGAGATGTTCAGAGCTTCCCTAGGAGTTTCTTAGCCTGCCTTTTGGAGGAAAAGGCAGAGGGGGGTGTGGCGCTGTTGCTGGGGAGGGGGAGGTGACGTCGACGCTCTCAGCCAGGTCTCTTCGGCGCACGCGCCCAGCCTTCCTCCCACCGCTTCCCCTCAGCAACCCCAGGGGCCGAGGGGGGCCCGCCTGCCTCTGCCTGCATGCCTAAGCTGTGGTGTGTTTGCCCGAGTGAGCGACGGACGGACCAACATGCCAGCTGTCTGGGGCGGCCGCTGTGGAGGCGACGGCATGCTCCTCTTGCCGGGCTAGAGCCAGCCGGCTAGCGCTCGCCCCTCCTAGTTCAAGCCGACCCCGCCGCCGCCGGGGGCCTTCCCGTCCTCTCAGAGATGCCGCCTTGCGTCCCTCGTCCGGGGGTTGGGAGGGGGCTGGGGGAAGGAAGGGGGCGAGGGTGAGGGGGAGCAGTCGCCGCCGCTCCTGAGGAGATTCTGAGGCAGTGGCGGGCGACGTGTGGCGGCAGAGGAGGGGTCCGGCCAGCCCCACGTTTCTCTCTCTCTCTCTCTCTCTCTCTCTCTCTCTCACGGAAACCTTCCCCTCAGCTTCTGCCGCTTTTTCTCTTCTTTTCCTCTTCCTTTTTTTTTTTAATAGGCATCCCTATTCGGCCTCTGGAGCGTCGGCGCTCTGCGGGGCGGGCTGTTCTGCACCACTCCCGGGCCGCTAGTCCTCATGGCCCCGAGTCAGATGGCGGCTGCCGCAGCTGTGGCAACATGGCCTCCCTTCTCGGCCTCCCCATGTCCTCTGCAGTGCCAGCATTCTGATTCAACCGCCCCGCTTCAACTGCCGCCGCTGCTCCCGGCCCGATGTCTTTCCATCCAATCCCTGTGTCTGTGGGGCACATGCTCAGTAGCGCAAACTCAGAGACACAGGGACTGGATGCAGAGACACTTGCGTTTTATATACAGTGGTGCCCCGCTAGACGAAAATAATTTGTTCTGCGAAAATTTTCGTCTAGCGGGTTTTTCGTCTTGCGGAGCGGCAATGACAGCCGCGCTCCGCAAAACGAAAAAAAAGACGAAAATTTTTCGTCTTGCGAGGCAGCCCCATAGACTTTTTCGTCTAGCGCGGCAGCCTTCCGCTAGATGAATGCCTTCGTCTAGCGAGTTTTTCGTCTAGCGAGGCATTCGTCTAGCGGGGCACCACTGTATATAGATGAGATGGAATTGAAGTAGGGGCAGTGCTTGGGCTTTTGAGGGTCAAACTGAAAGTGCCTTTCGCCCCCTTTAAAAATGCTGGTAGCCCTGGTACACATTGCTTCATCTCTATGCAGCCTGACTGCCTGGATAGTCAAACATCACAGATAGGGTGGCCTAGGCATTTATCTAGGCAGTCATAACCAGTGCTGGCCTTGCTCCCATTCATGATCTCATAAACCTCTTAACTTCCCATTCACAATCCCATAAAATTGCTGTCAGTACCGCTGCAATTGCTTCTATAGAAAGTTTATTGATTTCTAGCCGACTTTAGCAGGATTAGTGTTCTATCCTGTTTGAAAAATAGTTAATCACTCTGTCTACGTCTTCTGTTCCTTTCATTTCATCCTCCCATCTGTTCTGTTACTCTCAGCTGGATATAAGGATGGAAGAGCCAACTCCATCACACCAGCAAGCTCACTGCAGATCATCAGCAAATTCTTCATGAACCACAGCTGGGGAATATCTAAATTAGAAGGAGCATTGGCATTGAATGTGGTTGAATTATGACCTTGAGTGTGTATGTGATGTGTGCCATACAGTAGTGTCTTTCAAAAATATTAATCTTATGATACAAGAAAAAAATGTTTAATGCATGGGGGAAAACAAATGATTAGCCTTCTCCCTGTGTGGCATGGTATTTTCTGAATATGTTTGTGTGGCTTATTAACACATTGACTCAGAATGCAATTCTATGCACACATATCTGGGAGTAGATGAATCATACCTAGGGATAGCTGAATCTCCCAATTTTGGCTTCTCAGTTTCTTATTTTCACAATCTTAAGTACACGTTGACCCATGTCTGCATCAGTTTTCATTTTTTTAAAAAGTCTGCATTAAAATCATATGCATTCTGTGTACATTTTGCATAATATATTCAATTTTGTCACACACACACACACAAATTTTAGTATGTTATTTTCACCAATATATACACACTTTTCTACAACACATGCCTTTTTTGTACATTTTTGGGTTGAAGAACTGCATCACAACATTCAGAGAAGTGCAAATTTCAAAGGACAGCTATGTTTTCGTTTGCATATTGGTTCTGGTGGAAGTGCAAATGATGTGCATTAAAATATTAACTGAACAAATTCTCTCCCCACCCCATCAATACTGGGAGTAAACCCCACTGAAACAAATGGAACTTACTTCCAAAACAACACAGAGAATGTAGGAAAGAAGAGGCCTCAATTTATTGATAACAGAATATAAAGCAGCCCTCTCTTTTCATTCTTAAGTGAACTTTCATTTCACCTTACTGCAGATTGCAGAGAAATGATAAGAAAGATGTTGAAGTCACCACATGAGAGCGATCTGACTATTTCTATAACAAGCAAAAAGCAGGTCTAAGAACAAAATGGTTCCTGTTCTATGAATACACAATTCAGCTACAGGGTTTGCAATTTTCCTGTTCACCTGGAGCATTGCAACAACTGTCCCAGGTGATCACCTGAGCAGCTCGATACACACCATGCCTTAAAGAATCAGCTGAGCTACATGCACAGCTGGCTGTAAGCTGCCTGACGGGGAATACATTTCACCTGGATATAAAAATAGCAGGCTGTGATGGTTGCCAGCAGAGTAAGAGCTCTTGTGTGTGTGAATTGCCCCATTCATTTAAATGGAGATAGCAATGCCATGGTAACAAAATAGTTCATATGTGGGATTTCTGCCCCATTTCAAATAAACTGGGGTGGGGGTGGAGGACAGGTTATTATTGTGGACCAAGGGGCTCCAGTCCCAGGATCTAAAGAAAGGATCTGAGTTTTTAAAAGTTCATTTGATTATGACAGAGGTTTTCAACCTTTCTGAGTCCGTGGCTCCCTTGACCAACTACATTCTTTCTGTGGAGCCCAGTTATGTTGCCCCTTTCCTGCAGAGCACGCTTTTTTGAACACTCTTCCTTGTGGAGTATTCCCTCAGCCTCCTCTCCTCTCCCCTTTCCTTGGGAGTCCTCTGGGCTCCCTTAGTCTCTGAGCTGCAAAGAGAGGTGTCTCCTCACACCACCCCAGAGAGACCTGGGCAGAGGATACCCCAGCCTTAGTGGCCCAATAGAGGCTGACCAAAGCTGAACGTGAGGCCAGTACCTTACCTTGGGAGTCATCAGGGCTGCTGCCACAAACAGCTGTGGATGTGTTGGGGAGGCGGAGACATGAGAGGGCATTAGAGGAAGGAGGGAAAGAAAGAAAGAAAGGAGGCCAGTGTTGCCTGCAGCACCCCTGACCATCATTCAGTGCACCCCAGGGTGCCATGGCACATTGGTTGAAAACCACTGGATTATGAACTTGATATACTTCGTTAAACTTGCTCTAATCTTGCTGAAGAAAGTGAAACAATGATGTGGTGGCTGTTCAAGTTGGCCTGAAATGGCAAAGTATGACAAGATATCTATTTAGAAGTAAAAGTTCTAGTAGGGACATCTGATGGGACTTGCTCCCACACAACCCTATGCATAGTTACTTGGATGCAAGTCTTGTTTTGCACAGTGGCATTTGCTTCCAAGTAAACATGCATAGCACTGCAGTGTACTGGTAATTTAATCTAATTTCATGTACATTGTACATGGTGGTCTCTAGGAATTCTATCCATATCTACTCAGATGTAATTCTTACTGAATTCAATGGATCTTACTCCCAGGTGAGTGGGCTTGGGATGGCAGCATTATTTTAACAGAACAGGAGAGCAGTTGGTGGGCATTCTGCTCAATTAAGCTTCAAATTTACTCTGGTTTCAGAATGGTAGAACTTTATTTTTTTTAAACCCACTGGAAATGCTATCAGTCATCTAACATCTCCTCCCCACCTAGCACTTGAAAGGGATTAATTGAAAACTGCAGTGAGGTCAAAAGCTGACCCAATGATTGAGGAGATATGCCATTCTTCCTAAAGCCTTTAAATGTATTACTTGGAATTCTCAGACATTAGTGGTCCCTAAACTATTAATAATCCTTGGCAAAATCCTGACTGAGGCAGTTGCTTTGCTGCCTCGTTGGAGCCATCATAGTCATTTGTGTGTTTTTCATCAATTCTGATTATCTAATTCAGAAGACTTAGAATGCAAAAAGACTGATTCATGTAGAGCAGAAAAAAGCGATCAAGGAATTTCTAAGTGCCCTTTATCATATGGGGGAGGGTGGGTTACGAAATCATTTTTGAGGTAGAAAAGCCAATATTCATGTGAATATGGTGGCCTGGTGGACAAATCATGGCAACTCATCATATTTTGAAAAATGATTGAAAGCAACCATTTCTCGAGATACTATCATGCAGGAGTGAAGGGGATCACTTCCATATAAGAGTTTTAGAGCTGATAGGCATGTCCCAAGCCCAGATAAGATCAGCCAGTGGCACACTTGGTCCAGCAGCTGGCTAACAGTAAATTGCATTTGCTATTTTATTGCTATCCACTCAGTATGCAGAGATCCTTTTGCGGCTCTTCAAAATACCCTTTTGTTTTAGCTTTTAAATATGTTTCTTGTGCCCACACAGTGGGAATTTGCTAGACATTCTTTAGCAAACAGTTTTGGCATAACAAAAAAAGCATCTGACATGTGACTAAAAAAAACCACATGGTGTCAGAGAGGTAGCTGAGGGCTTGTCCACAATGCCCCTTGTCCTATGCCTAGAAAGCATGGGTCTGAGCAGTTTTCTACTTGACCCACACTTTCTGTGGATGGATCTGTGTGGTACACCCCATTGCCCTGCTCCTTTCCCTGGGAAAACCTGCTCTTTAGTGCTAAATTGGAGCAAACGTCAATCTGGAGAAAACATGGAAAGCTGTTCGTTCTGATTGAGTGCTAAAGAGCAGTTTTCCCCAGGGGAGGAAACAGTGGCACAAGAGGAATGTCCCAAGAATGGTCAGGGCACAGTTGTCCATGTACACAGGACTTAGAAATTAACAAACCAACAAACCACTTAATATTAGTTCGAACTTACCTCTACTTTAAATGCCAGAAAGCTGTTTCCATGCCCATTTTCAATGAGATGTAACCCTATATATAACAGGGGTGAAAGTCAAGGGGTCACTTGGTTGTGGCTAGGCATGGAAGGATCTGCCAATTTAGGCTCTCTGTTCCCAACCTTAAATCCAGTTCTCCATATTTTGCAGCAATATGTGAATGTTAAAAAATCCTCATGAAAATTCATCGGCGTTTTAGTGTGAATTCCTCCTAATGAACACATTTCTATATGCAGTTTTGTCTAATATAACACTTTTTTTGCAAACATTTTCTCCTGATGTTTTGTATGTTATTTTCACCAAGATGGGCACAGTTTTGTAAACATTGTTTGGCTGGAGAACTGTGTTTCACATACTCATATTGTTTAGCAAAGTGTGAATCTGATTGATTCAATTCAAATTTAAAGGCAAATCTAAGTTCTCTATCCTTAGTTGTGGATGTCAAAATCTCAGTGGGTTAGAATCTCTCCCCCCCCCCCATTCTTGGCTTGGTTTTAACTTCCTTTCTTTATTATGGGGCTCTTGAAAAAAGAAGCAACCACAGTAAATTAGTAGATTAGAAAAAAAACATATGGTATAAGAAGGATTCTGAGCTCAGCAAAACCTTTAATAAAACATGGGGGCCCAGGGAGGAAATACCAAACCAAATTCAAATAACTGTTTCCATTACAGCTCTTCTATAATCAAATAATTTACATACTTAATTTGGTCAATCAAAAACTCAATGGATGCATTAATTATCCAATTACTTAGCTAGCAACTTCCCAACTATGAAAAATCAATATTGTAAGTCAGACACAGAGCTTACTTAATACTCTCTCTCTCTCTCTTCTGTTTTAATGGCCATGTTTCATCAGTGGTAGATCAGCTGTTCTGCATACGTAACATCCCAGGCTCAATCCCAAACATCTTCAGGTAGGGCTGGGAATGTCTCATATCTGAAACCTTGTAGAGTTACTGCCAGTGTCAGCAATACTGATCGAGACAGGCCAATGGTATGACTCTGTGTGAGGCAGATTCCTAAAATATCCTGCACAATCACCGACTGATTTTGGTCAGCTAAAAATAAAAACGTTACTGCAACCAACTGTTAACTATTCTGCTTCCACGTGCTGCTAACTGCTTCCATGACACCTGTCTCCTCAGTTTTTGTTTTTTTTTTGCTTTGGAATTAACCCAAGGTGAGGTGCATTGGCTGTAGTTTGATACTGTCTCAAGTGGATTCTATTTTTCTTGCAATCAACATGATAATCTTCAGCAAACACACTTTGTTCAGCTGCTAGGAAGGTGGAGCTTATAGGATGAACTAGGCACGAAATGCAATGTATAAGCTTTTATGTTACAGGTAGAAGCAGTATGCTTCTGAATACCAAATGCTGGAAAGCGCAGAAGGGGAGAGGGCTGCTATGTTCAGGTCTGGAATGCTAGTTTCCCACAGACATCTGGTTGGTGATTGTGAGAACAGGATGTTTGCATAGATGGGCCATTGGCCTGATCCAAAAGGCTCTTCACAGCTGTTGGGAAGGGCTGTGATTTAGTTTAGGGATAGGGTGAAGATGTTTTATGGCCAAGAGCTGCATTGTTCTGATGGAAGGTTGTTAGGGGTGCATTACAAACACCAAAGCACACATAATCATACTTTCACACGTCAACCCAATCTCCAAGTGGTGCAAGATTCCAAGGGTTCCTGGAGCTTACCCAGGGTTCTTTTTCCTTTGGAATGATGGACAGCAGAGACTGTGGTGTCTTTATGAGATATGGCTTATTTACACAATAGAGGGACTCACAATATTCACACCCCACGAGGTTCTTCCTTCTCCCATAATCACAGCCTTGGATCCTTTTCTGGCTATTCCAGCAACTGGATCTTTGATGGATGCGGGAATTAAAGGGACTCAGGCATATATTCTACCCACCCCCCAAACACAACAAATACCCAATCAGATTGTATTCAGTAATACCAGCAGAAGAATGCAAAGAAAAGAAAGCAATGAATTGCACAGCTGAATTGTTAAATCTTGCTTTACAGCTGTTCAAACCTCAAAATGCAATTCTATCTCAAAAATACAAACAGGCAATTGCAATATTGGACAGTAATTGGTTGGACTGTGTTCTCGAAGCTACTAACATGAGTTTGTCCATGGGGTCACGAAGAGTTGGACATGACTGAACAACAACAACAATTGCAAAATGCATGGATTACTTTTTGCAAGTAAGACAAATCTACCTTTGTAAACCACTATGTGCAAAAGTGCACTGCGAAAAATGACTGCTGTATGTTTCAAAAGCTACATATGTAGGCAGCCTAAATGGTACCTTAAAGAGACCATGAAATACACGCGCACGCACGCACACGCGCGCGCGCACACACACACACTTTAATTTACCTCTCATTCATTTTAAGTATCTTTATGCTTTGCTCATCATCATAATAGCTTAATTGGGGATTTCCCCCACCCCCAGGACCAGTAAAGGCAGGTGGTCTGGATATACCCTATAAAAAAATGTAGGCGCAGCTCAATGTTACAGACACAACACACACATATCCATATACACAAAATCTATCCCTTTTACAGTTGTTGTTTATTTTCAGTAGCGGAACGCTTCTGAAAAAAAAATCCTTTTATTTAACTTGATACCCTTCTGAGGCTGACAATTCAAAAATACACATCAACACTTATTCTTGCCAAGAGGGTATAGAAGTTTATGTTGATGATGAGGAATCACTGATTTTCTATTCACTTCTTTGAAGTCTTGGCAAAAAATGTTGCATTCCTACCCAGGGAGGCTGGTTGGCTGGCTCTCATTCCGGATGACTCCATCACTAATTGAATCTTCTACTTTGTTATTGGGGAGAACAAAATCCATCATTGGAGGGGGAGAAGTGTGCTATCATTTTGAAGTTCATTGCATGATTGATTGTAAATTTGCTCTTTGAGGTTCGTAGTTAGTGGCGTGGAAATAAAAATATTTCTGAGAATGAACAAATGAATGATTATTTGAATGATCTTTTCATATCAAATGTATATTGCAAGGCATAAGCTTGCTTCAGAGACATTTGCCTTCATCTCACTCCTTTCATTCACTCGAGAGGTATTGCGTTAGGTCAAGCTAGCCTTTGAGGATTTTTTCTGTGTGTGAAAAAAGAAAAGCAGCCAGTTTCTTTGAACTAATATCTTCAGTAGGCATAGGCATGATAGCAATTGCAACTGCAAAGAGAGCCAGTGTGACATAGTGGGTAGAGTGCTGGACTTGGGCTCATGTCAGGGTTGGGTCATGGGCAGAATACTGAGATGAACCAGGAATGCTGGAAGCAGCAAGAGTCAAAGGTTAACACTCAGGCATAGGCAACCTTTGGCACTCCAGATGTTTTGGATTACAATTCCCATCATCCCTGACCACTGGTCCTGTTAGCTAGGGATCATGGGAATTGTAGGCCAAAACATCTGGAGGGCCGAAGGTTGCCTATGCCTGGTTAACACTTACAGTTTCTGTGAGGTCACTTCCTCCCACCACTGTCTTACATCACTTCTCCTTCTGTGTGGACAAATGAGGCCGTTCCTGACACCCTGTAAGAGCAAATTTCAAAGCTCTGCTCAGTTGGATACCCTAACTGCTGAGAGTAAAGACAAGGAAACAAGAGTTTCCTTCACTGATTATTTGCTGAAGATACTGCACCAGTTTGATATCCGGTGGGAGCTTTTCATTCCCCTGCATCTGGGGTGGGAAACTTCAGGTCTATGAGCCAAATGCAGCCTCTAAGGCCCCAAGAGGCAAGTTTGCAATATAAGGTTATAATGTATTTATTATAACTTGAAGTAACCAGTTGCTCAAGTACAGCCCAAACCACTGTACCTGGCTTAATCACCATTAATTGAGTGATGGAAGCATATTCTCTCTCATATCCGGGAGCGGTGGGTATTTTGGCTTGACACCTCATGCACCCCATTGTGTACATTCAGCAGGGCACACACACCAGGCCCCAGAGCATCAGACAAAGCCACCCCTCCCAAGCTTGTCAGTAATGCACGTAGTTTGGTGAAATGCACTTCAACATAGGGTACTTGCTTGTCGTGTCCTGGCCAATCTACACCCCTTTTGGAACTAAATACCTAAGGAAAAATGGAACCCAAACCCACCTAAAGCCAACTGAACAAGGGACAGGAAGAATGGATTCCTCAATGGCTCCCACCCCACCCATTCTACTCAGCCTCCTGAAGCTAAAAAGGCTTCCACTCTAGGAAGCGTGGGTGCAGCGAAGAAAGAGGTGATACTTGATGTGGCACCAGCCTTTGTAGGCCAGTGCCAGTTTCATTCTGATTGGCCTGTTACAGCCACCAATCTCTGTTCTTCTTTTAGGAGAAAGTCTCTCAAAGCTTCCTCCTCCATTAGAGTGGGGGCAAAGTTGCCTCCATCATAGCGACAGGGGTGGTGGCGGCATTCTGTTCCTTTCACTTTCAGGAGCTTTATTCCCTTTCGGAAGGGTGTGGAGTTTGGGTCCTGAAAAGGAAAGGAGCAGAACTTGTGACTTGTCACAAGTTGGGTCACTTGTCACTCCCAGCTCCCAAGCCATTCTGGCCCATCCATGTAGGCAGCCACCACAGTTCCCAGCCCACAATTATTCCACATTTATATCTATGTATGGGTATCTGGTACATCGGAGGTGGGGCAGGCATACCGGTTATGTCCCACCGCTATGTGATCAAATAAGCCCATGGTACAAATGCACCTTGAATGTGTAAACTGTCTCCATTGAAAAACATTGTATCTGAGGTTAACATGAAAATTTTGCCTGTGATGTTGCCCCTGCGACGCCACATTCATAACTGCAAGTTGCCTTTTGATGTTGCACTCCTAAGGTAATGACCATGGATGTGCAAACTGCTCTTATCTCTCAGCATGACCTATTGCATCAGCGTGCTGAAAGGATAAAAAATGGGATCCCTCATAATACATTGCCTTGAGCTCCTTGAAGGAAGTGTGGAGTGCAAATATAATGAATTATAAACCTACAATTTCCATTCTTTGTAGTTAAGAGTAGTCCCATGAAATCCAAAAGCACTACACAAGGATAAATGGTCAAATGTGTCTAGGGTTGCCAGAATCGTTCTGCTGGTGTAGCGGAGGGGGGGGGGAACATCTATCGATTCTCACAAAGTTGATGTACTATAGTTACACTCTTTTGTTTTTTTGTCTTCCAATATCATTTTGGGAAAGCTACTAGCACAGCAGGAAATTTATAGGAGAACAGCAATCCGAAGCTATGCACATCTCCCCTTAACTCACTTGGTGCCACAGGCAATTTTATCAGCCTGACACTTGTTCTTAAAACCCTGGCTTGATTAAATCAAGCTCGACAGATCTCCTCTCTGAGTTGCGGCACCATAAAGGTGCTTGCTACAGCATGGGAGCACTTCACTGGGAAAACCTTTTAATAAGGTTTCTGGCAATGGGGGGTGGGGAAATAGGGAAGGACGAACTCTTAGATGATCAGCATGGTAGCAATGGTGCCTTGAGGGTATATCAAAACAACAAGCGGGGGGCTGTACTTCAGTGGTAGAGCTGATGTTTTGCATGGGAAAGGGCCCAGGATTAATTTCCAGATTAAAAGAAACTGAGTGGCAGGGCTGGGAGAATATCCCTGCCTGAGAGAGCTACACCCCGTATAGAATATAGAGCAGGGGCAGCACTGCCCTTTAGAGGCTGTTCTGGCCATCCCTGACTGGAGCACCACAATGGCTGTCCCCAGTTTATAGGCTGATGGAAATTAGGGACAAGCTAGGAGTGACATGTGTAACATAGATTGCTCTTGTGGAGTTGATTTTTCTTAACAAACAGCTGGCCTGTGTGCACGGTAGATGGATTAGGACCAAGGGGCCTGAACTGGAAGGAAAACTTCAACTGGTGCCAGTTGGAACTTCCTTCCCATTGTAAATAGCAGATGTTATGGGGAGAGAATTCCAATCAGGGTCGTAACGAGAGGGGAAAGGTTTAAACCCTCTTCCGCTAATGCCGCAGTCCAGTCCAGCTTTCACACTCCCTTTCCTCACGCTGGCTAAACGTTAAAAGAAAAATCAACATGCCAAGGCAAACTATGTGACAAAACATCACATTTAGTTTGCCTCTGAGTATAAAGCAGCTCTTAACTAATTCTGGGGATCTAATAAAGAACAAAAGGATATTGATTTCTCCTCTTTCCTTGGAAGTTGTGAGTTAACTTAGAACCTGATGGAGGGGTACAAAAGTTATTTTTTGAAGGCATGATTTCTGCCCTTCAACAATACTGCGATCACTCCTGCAGCGTGGCCGACTGTCTTGGGATGAAGGCAGATGGGGAGGCGGGTGGGGTGGGCTGTGTCAACTAAATGCACATAGGATTGTACATTTTCCTCATTCAGTAGATAGAAGGCAGAAGTAGGGATGTTGTGGTCCTTCAGATAATGCTGGCCTCCAACTCCCATCATTCCAGATGATTGGCCATGCTGCTGTAGCTGATGAGAGTTGGAGTCAACAATATCTGGAAGGTCCACAGGTTCCTCACCCTCATATAAGGCATACGAAGCTCCCTCATACAGAGTCAGACTATTGGCCCAACTATCACAGTATTGTGTTTTCACAGGCAAAGCACACATCCTGTAACCAGACAATGGCTTCTCCCTAATTCATATTCACAGAAGGTTTTTTTTTTTAATCCTATGAAAAAGGTTTAATCCTAAATGTCATGATGAACAAATTCTGTTGGATTAAAAAAAAAAGACCATTATTTCATTGCGCAATCTTGCAGTGGAAGGGCTCCATCATGCCATATAATGTTAGGAATTCAACTCATGTAAGCTTCTTCATTTACTAACCTAAAGAGAACTGAATAAAATATCTGCACATAGTGGGTTTGCGAGTTCTCAATCTAGTGACTGTCAATGCCTCTTCATATCACACTGATTCCATTGTGAATTTTGCAGTGCTTGCTCAGTAGCAATTTTAAAGACTGAAATGTGATAAAAACACTTTTCACATCGTTTAAAGGTTGAATTCATATGTTCAGTGATATGAGTGATATGCACCATGTGATTGCTTGACACACCTTATGATGTTTTTAAAGGGTATGGATGACCTATGAATTCTCATACCTGGTATTTGGAAAGTTTTCTTCCCCCATTAATATTCTAAACTAAATATTCTTCCAAGCACCTACACTGTATTGATAATGTTCTTTGGTACCCTATATTGAAAACATAATTGAATCGTCACTACACATATTTGTTAATTATATGGTTGCTGTCTGTATTATACACATTCTTGTCTCATCAATCAGCCTCCACTTAGACCTTATTCTGGTAAATATATTGTGCAAGTATAGTTTGAAATGCCACCAATTATGCTTAACTGCGTAAATCAGAAATTAATTGTGTAAGTCAGAAATTAGATACCGTTGACATTCACAGGCCTTTCACTTGTCAACATTGAATGGGAAAAGTCTAAGTCCAATGTCAACAATCTCTAATTTCTGTCCTTCACAGTAATATATTTGCTAATGCTTTTGATTTCAACTGATATATTACAGTTTCTTCTGTGGCCACAATAGAAATGGGGAATTTACATTGGTGGGTATAATGAAAACAAAGAACACATTCCAACAAACGCAATACACACAAAACAATAACAGAAATGGTTCCAGGATTTTTTGGGGTCTATGATCTTGCAATCAGTATTGGTGTTATAACTAATTTACTTGGAAATGAGGAAACTATGGACCCAACTTTAGGTGTTTTGTAAATGTTTCATTGTAAAGCACTGTCATTAATTATCTGATAGTGAGATTAAGGAGTACATCAATTAAATCTGTAGGTAATTTACATTGGCAGCTTTTGGAACGGCAACAAGGATTGAGCAAAAATCCAAATTATCCTAGAAAATGTACATAAAGTAACAGAATGAAAATTGATTTGCAGAACTGCAGCCATGCAGACCATGGAGGAAATGTAATTAATCATACAAGGAAGAGAGGAGATTAAACAGATGACTTATACAAAGATGAATAAACTGTATTGTAAGGGCTGATTCATATGGTACTGGAGTGATGCAGTTGCCAATTCCACATGGTTTGGGCCCAAGCAGAATATGAAATTGGGAATAATGCAGGATAGCCAGATCCATGGGATGCTTTTATGGCAGTGTCACAATTTTCCTGGCCCTTGTGTGGTAGATACCTCATGGGATCCACCTCTTTAATATGACTTCCCATTTGGCATCTAAGCTTTTTATTAGTTGGACAGCACATTGTCCAGGACTAGTCCAGGATATTTTGCTACCTGAGTTGAACAACAAGATGGCATCCTACCCAATTCTGTGCACAGAAGCTAACTGGGCTGGCAGTTGAATCTTAATTCTGCACCGATGGCAGGTTTAGGGATCCTCTAACACACCTGAGGACAGCAGGCTAGTGTAGGAACATATGCAGCTGTTCCCTCCAACACTTTGCCACTCTCCAGCATATCTTGCCTGAGGCAGCTGCCTCACTCTGCTTAATGGTAGGACCTTCCCTGAGCCTGTCTCTTCCACAGGGGAAATAGCTCTGTCAGAAGCAGCCTGGCCTTGTTTTCGGCTGCACGTGTACTTCTCTCTCAGGCAAGTATGTCCGCTGTTTGAAAGTAACTCCACCATCCCTCCTGCAATTTGTGCACATTTTTTAAAAATGGCATTTACCTGATTAGGCTTTTGCAGTTGAAATCAGGGCTGTCAGAGTACTTTCTGCCTTCACACTCCATAGCTAACGATATGACCGAGTCAGGAATACTATAAAGTGTAGAGATTTTGCTTGAGCCACAGATGATGGGATTGCCGGATTCCAAAGCTTTTCCTGCCACAGCAATAGATGATCTAGGAAAATTTAATTTGCTTTTTAAAACAGGAAAAGAAATGCAATGCAACTGAAAAGCAACATGCAGTGAAAGGATACTCTCTTGCCTACCATACCCAACTCCTGGATGTTCATTTTATGAAGAAATCCATGATGATGTGGATTTGATTTTTTGTTGCCATGACCCCAAAGGACCTTTCGCCTCCATCTGTTCTAACAGGAATTGGGTTCTGTTGAAGCTAGTCTACTTAGCAAGAAGTCAAGGCAATAAAAACCTGGTGCCTCATAGGAATATTTAGACAAAGGCTTCCAATTGGATTCAATGGGCTCTCTCAAACCACTCTCTTGCCTATAACGATGAGCAAAGTAGTGTTTCAGTCCTCGGGAAACAGGCTAATATAAAGCATATTGACAGACAGATATTACATCTGAATGGGCTTTTGGGTAGTTTAGATATTATACACATTTTTCGTCAGCATGCCCATAAAGAATATTCAGAAAACTATACTGTGATTGAAAAAAATCTATATTTATTTCAAATATAACAAGATAGAGGATCTGCGTTTATACCTAATTAGCTAAATCAAAATATAGTCAGGGCAGAGAAATTCCCTATGGTGGTTCTGTGTATGTTTGTTTGCTGAGTGAAAAAAGTATAATGGTGTAATGTGCTTGTATAAACATACGTTGCTGAACATATAACTTCCCCTGCTTTTGTATCTATTTATTACCGAAAACCCAATTAAAATTACATCAAAATTAATAAATGAAATAAACACAAGGGTCTGCCTTCTCAAACAACACCATCAGCAATTCCATCATCTCTTCACGTTGAAACTTATTATGAAAACGACTGCTTGTTCTTTGTTTTCCTAGAACATCTGCTTATTCTTAAGAATGTAAGTGTAAAATACTATCCTCTTTTTCTACCCCTCCCAATAGTTATCAAGAAAAAATAACACTATTTTCTATTTCCACCCAATCCATTGATCAGGTAGTCTGTACTGCTGCAACATACAATTTCAAACGTGGATGTAATCTGCACCCCCTCCCTGCTTTTCACGGGGCTGAATCAGTCACAAGAAAAGAAGCCCTAACAAATCAATTTTCAAAAAATACATCCATTTTTCTGCTGCAAAGAATTGTTTTCATAACCATTAAGCATAAGATTCCATTATTGAAAGCAATGAGTATGTGAAGGCAACCCACTGCTACTGTATTGATGTTACCCCGCCCAAGCTTCATAATAGATATAGTGAATAATAATAAATCATGTGCCCATTGCAACTGTCATGTGTGTCGTGAACACTCTCTAGAACATTTGAGCAAAACACTGTTTAACCTGACAGTCCATTGGCCAACATGCAGAGCAAACCTATGTAGCTCTGCTTAGAAGTCCCAATTAATTCAGTAGGAGTTACACCCCTGGAAGCATGCATAGGATTGCAGTCTGATTGGTCTTGTTAAAAAGCATATGTTAGATATGTTGGCAGGTGGGCTACTACATTTTTGGGGGGTGTCTGATTTAGCACAAAGTTAAACTTGTTTGCCTTCTCTGCAGCATGGCAAATAAGCGGTGCCCCCATTCCTATGCACTTACAGCAGCAGAAAAATGTTGAGATTCGGGGCTGTACACAGTTCTGGTTGCCATATCTGGAAAAGGATATTGTAGAGCTGGAAAAGGTGCATAAAAGGCAACCAAAATGATCTAAGGGTTGGAGTAATAGCCCTATAAGGAAAGGTTACAATGTCTGAAGACTCTCCAAGTGTCCCTATTTTCCAGAGACAGTCCCGGATTTACAGAAGCTATCCTGGTGTTTTTTTTTAAATCCCAGAATGTCCTGCTTTTCCTTGGGACATCTCTATTTTCATGGTGAAATGTTGGAGGGTATGGCGTTACCACCCAAGCCAAGGCGATAAGTAATTATGCAGTCTTTAGAAGACAATTGAAGGCAGCCCTTGTATAGGAAAGATTATTTTAATGTTCAATGTTCTATTATGTTTTTATATATATTGGTAGCCGCCTAGAGTGCCTGGGGCAACCCAGTCAGATGGGTGGGGTATAAATACAGTGGTGCCCCGCTAGACGAAAATAATTCGTTCTACGAATTTTTTCGTCTAGCGGTTTTTTCGTCTAGCGAAGCGGCAATGACAGCCACGCTCCGCTAAACGAAAAAAAAAGACGAAAATTTTTCGTCTTGCGAAGCAGCCCCATTGACTTTTTTGTCTTGTGGGGCAGCTTCCGCTAGACGAATGCCGTTCGTCTAGTGAGTTTTTCGTCTAGTGAGGCATTCGTCTAGCGGGGCACCACTGTAATAAAATTATGGTGATGATGGAATAGGACGTCCCTATTTTCATTGGAGAAATGTTTGAGGGTGTGGATCTGAGGCTTTATCTCTTCAAAAAAGATGAGAAGGGGGCATGATAGATCTATATAAAATTATGCATGAGGTGGAGAAAGTTGCTAGGGAGACTTTTTCTCCCCTTTTCATATTATCAGAACCTGAGCCAAATAATGAAGCTAAAGGGTTTTGTGATGCAGGAGAGGCAAAAGAAATACAGGTATTTCTTCACACAGCACAGAGCTAAACTGTCACAGACCAGGCCAGCTATAAAATTCATGGAAGGCTATCAACAGTTATTAGTCATGATGGCAAACCGTCATGGTGAATACTGGTTGTTGTGAATCATGAGCAGGAGGGAGCTACAGAGCTCATGCCCTATTTGTGGGCGCCCAACAGACATCTGGCTGGCCACGGTAGCAACAGAATGCTAGACTAGATTGACCTTTATTCTGATCTAGTGGGCTGGCTTCTCTTAGCAGCTGAATTTCTGCTTGCTTAGGTGACAATTGGGAATGACCATTGTGACTGGCCAATGTTGCCAGTTAGGGATGCTATGGTTTTAAACCAGGTATCACATCATGCTGGCATGAGTTTGGCCGAACTGCGGGAGGCAGTGGAGGATAGGGGTGCCTGGTGTGCTCTGGTCCATGGGGTCACGAAGAGTCGGACACGACTGAACAACTGAACAACAACAACAACAACAACAACATCACATCATGAAGAGCTATTGAGGAGAGTTATAGTGTGTATATATTATGGTCTTTTTTTGCTTTTTCACCTGTAGTGGAAATTTACTTCAATGGGTTTGTAAATTACCTGCTAAATGTATGTTTTATATTCATTTGCAATTAATCATACCTACATAGGCAGAGATGAAAAACTCATGCTGATATTAGATCAACTGCAAGTCAAAAGCTTTGTAGCATAATTCTTCTCTTGTAATTAGTGCATGTATAAAAATAGCAACTTAATTTCATCCCACACCAATTAAAGGCTTGGATATTTTGCAGCAAATTCCAATATAGTAGAAAAGTACAGTAATTAGTGCTTCATTGGTTGTGTAATTTGAAATTATGTAAATCATATAGCTACTAAACCACAGTTAGTGGAACTTAAGAACCAATTTAAGCTTAATTAACACACAATAAGAGGATTATTAAATATCCACATGCATATCTGATATACATTAGCAGAAACTGAAACAGCTTAGTTTCCTAGAGGCAATATTTTAAGTGGAGGCTTGTTAGTTGGAGAGCACATCATTAAGTGAAGATGAATACACTAACATCTGAATTGCGTGTCCATAAGTGAAGGGAGTAGATATTTGGATGATGCCTTAATAAAAGTCACACTGCCTCAGAAACTTGTTTTAGAAGTCTAGGACATGTGAAGAGGAAAGTATATTTGCAAGAAGAACCCCTTGGTCTTTTTCCAGCATGTTTGGCTTTGAATCCTGCTCTTGATATTTACTACATGTGAGGTAGGCCCCGCTGCTAAGGTAGCTACAACAGCAAACTCACGATCCAGCTCAAGCTGTGACTCAAACCTTGCTATGTTATGATCAGATGACTCCAAGCTATATGCTGATTAGTTACTGCTCCCATAAATCTGCAAATTTCCCCATATTTCTTTCAGTTAAGCAAGAGCAGGCTTCCTCAACCTCGGCCCTCCAAATGTTTTTGGCCTACAACTCCCATGATCCCTAGCTAGCAGGACCAGTGGTCAGGGATGATGGAAATTGTAGTCTCAAAACATCTGGAGGGCCGAGGTTGAGGAAGCCTGAGCAAGAGGTTCCTAGGACATGAGTTTCAGTGAGACCAGAAGCTTTTCCAGGTGAAATCTACACACAAAATACTTTTTAAAAAACATTTTGAAAAATACATTGAATTTTGCATAGCTCATCTAGTGTCACATTTGTATCTTGCACTTTACAACACATTTAAAGGGTTTTATTTGCAGCTGTGTAGCTGAGTCCCCACTCTGTCACTGTAGGATAGCTGCTGCTCTGGTTTGTTGACCATAAATGAAGAGCCTTTGTTTAATGTACCGTCTGTGTGCTTGACTTCTTCTGCCTAGGTCTACCTTCAGGTTGTGAACAGCTCACCAGTGATGTTGCCATTCTACAAATATACGTAGGAGCAGCTGCAGCATCCCACTTGCTAACCCAACCTTCACTGGAAGGAATCTCCTTGGTTAAAGGGGCTCAGCTTGGTCTTGTAGTCTACACTGACAGAGCAATTTAATGTGAGCGGTAGAGGGGGCTTCCCACATGAGCTTAAAATATGAAAATAAACAGATGGAATGAACAAAAACAATGGTTTTTATTGAATCAAGTAAGTCTGGCTCTGTTACAACTTACTGCTCACAGTGTTGTCTGGAGATCTTTGAAGTTTAACAACTTGTTTCTTATCTGCTTTCTTATACGTTTTTTCATGGTGTATTGATTTCCCTGGCAGAAAGTGGTGATTCAGTTCGTTGTGCACATTTCAGTGGTTATTGGTTGAGCAGTCAGGACTTCTGGCAAAGCTGAGGATTAGAGAATACTGAGTGCCAGGGAAAATGTAGACTCAATAGAATTGTAGAATTGGAAGGGACCCAAAGGGTCATCTAGTCTAAGCCCCTGCAATGTAGGAAATCACAGTACTCCCTTAAGGGTCTGATTTTTCTTTTTCTATTCTTCATTTTATTTATTTGATGTTTTCTCATTATTATTACTACTACTACAAGCAATGAACAATGCAAAACAACAACAGCAGACGGAACAGAATTAAAAAAGAATAACAAGAATAATGATGAATCATTGCATGTGAAAATCCCCCCATCAATTTCCATGGGGAGCAGTGGGTTGCCATCAAGTACCATCATTCCCTGATTAGCTTTATGTGCCTCAAAGTAGCAGAAACGTGAAGCCCCACATGCTACCGGCTCAGGCTGTGGGTGGCTAGATGCATTTTAAAGAAAAATTATTTTGGGTGAGGGAATGAAGACAGCATGCAACCCTCGGACTACCTCGCTACTCCTTTGTAAGTACTTCTAAATATATGTTTCAGGGGGCATTTTTTTTTAAAGGATTCCTCACTAAGAATCCACCTGGAAATGAGACAGACTTAGTCCTGTCCTCTCTGAGAACTGGTCTGTCCATTCCCACTCAGAATCAAATCCTGTTGAATTCAATAGTTCATGATAGGATTGCACTGTGACTCACTAAGTATTTTGTCCTTTTTATATGGCGGGATACAAGAAGTCAAACATTCATAGTGCTTTATTCAGACCAGTCTTTATAAAAGCTTCAAAAACTCTTCACTGCAAAAAACAACCCCCACCCCATGAAGAAAATCTCCAGGAATGAAATTGTTTTTATACCTTCTGTTTTGTGCATTAGCTCTTCTGATGTACAATCTGTTTAAACCATTTTCATGTTTACCTCTAAACCTGCCTTTTTCATGTTTGCATCAAAACATGAAAATAAATATGCATTTAATGCAGAAGTTTGCCAGAAAATGATAGGAAGGAGGCTGAACTGGATAATAGTTTCCTCTTCTTTCCATCATATCTGATTCTGCCAGAGACCCAAAGAACGATCAGCATTCATATATCTGAAGGGAGTAGAAAGAAGAGTAGGAGAGCGAAAATAATTTGTTGTACAATAATAGCAAATGTCACCCTTGCCACAATGTAATCATTCCAGTTTTATTACTGGAGCCACTTCTCCATTCTTACGTACAGCCAAAATGCATTTCAGTATGGTTAGCTAAATATAAAGCTTAGCTTCAGTTGCAGCACATGAGGTGGGGCCCAGCTGCTGTGCCACCCTCCCAGCTCTGTTGCTTCTGCTGGTCACAAGAATGGGGATGTGTCAGGGTAGGGCAGCACCAGGTGGTTGGTGGCAAGTCCAAATGTGGGTGCATTTGTGACTGCTGCCAATCCAGTGCTGTCCCAAAGGCCACTAAGATGTGGATGAAGGGAGTGTTGATGTATCAGGCCTACAGCCAACAGGGGCCCAGGTTTTGAGCTTTCATTTTATAGATGCTTTCATTTTAAATAAATTTCTAGCCTGCCTAGAAAGAAAGTTATGAATCAAAATGTGCAGGTACAAGTGATTACTGTGAGATGAGCCAGCTTGGCTGCTCCTGATTTCCACCGTTTTTAGCCAATGAGTGAAGTCATTGATGGATGAATTGTTTGAACACCAGGTGATAGGAATCCCTGTGGTCCTAAAAAGCTGCTGTTTCTTCTTTACATCTCAAAAATGTCATTCTACTTAGTATCTCTATCTGAGATCTCTTTCTTGACCCCATCAGTGTAAATGAAGTCAGATTTTTTTTGTCGCAGTCTGCATTACTTTACACTCACTTCTTCATTTGCCATTTTGTTGCCCATTCAGCCAGTTTGGGGGCATCCCATACATTGGTACCTTGGTTCTCAAACACCTTGGTACTCAAACAACTTGGAACCCAAACACTGCAAACCCAGAAATGTTCTGGTTTGCGAACTTTTTTTGGAAGCTGAATGTGCTCCATTTTGAGTGTTACACTTCCGATTTGAGTGCCATGCTTCCATTTTGAGTGTCACACTTCCGTTTTGAGTGTTATGCTGAGGTGTCTGTTTTTGCTATTTATTTTGCATTTTTGTTTTTGTGGCTCTTTTTTTGTTTGTTTTTGTGACTGTGTGGAACCCAGTTCAGCTACTGATTGATTGATTGAGTGACTGCAATACATTGTTTCTTGCTTTCATTTTATTGATCAATGGTCCTGTTAGATAGTAAAATTCATGCTCAATTGCTGTTTTAGGGTTTATTTTTAAAAGTCTGGAACGGATTACAGTGGTACCTCTGGTTGCAAACACGATCCATTCCAGGGTGCCGTTCACAACCCTAAAAGTCAGCAACTAGAGCGGTGCTTCTGCGCATGCGCGAAGCACACAGAACACTTCTGTGTGTGTGTGCACAGCAAAACCCGGAAGTAAACACTTCTGGGTTTGCTGCGTTCTTAACCTGAAAAAACGCAACATGAAGCGTTTGCAAGAAGAGGTATGACTGTACTTTCTATGGGAAAGCGCGCCTTGGTTTTGGAACACTTTGGTTTTGGAATGGACTTCCGGAACGGATTAAGTTTGAGAACCAAGGTACCACTGTACTGATAAATTATAGAACTGCCACAGCTCTCTTTCCTTTTGTTTTCTGCCTAACCAGGAACCTGTGTGTTTCTTTGAAGGTTTCTTTTTAGGTTACAAGACAGAGTTTTACCTTCTCAGAAATGGCATGCAACCATTGCTTCTTTATCCCAGAACCTGAGATATGTAACCTGAGATCTGTCGCACCTGGGGGGAACCTATTCAACCTGCATTCTCCACCATGGAGCTCAATTTACAAGCTGACTTCATGGCTACAACATCCAACCTAATTCTGGTATTTTCTTTTTAAACAAATGATTGTCCCTCCCACCTGACGAAGAGTTCTTCTGCCGAACATGGAAGCATGCCACAATTTTGTTAACATTCTGGTTGATCCTTATGAAGCTGTTGCCCAACTGTGGATTTTGGAATCCTATGGCAGAATCGTAGAGTGGGGGGGGGGGCTGGCTTGTAGGCCATTTAGTCCAAGCTTGGTCTAGTGAGGAAATCCAGAACTAGAGCATCTTCAACAGATGGCCATCCATACTTTGTTTCAAGGCCTCAAATGACAGTGTCTGAATATGTATTATTTATCAGTGTTACTCTGGGACAACACACAGTTCAGAAAAGTTGCTGCTCGTAACAGTCTGTGAAATTATCCCCCCACAATTCTCCACAGAATTCTGTTAAAATAAATTATTGGTGTTTTTGTCCCCTAATTAGTGTTGAGGAAGGCACAGCTTTCTGTACCAGGTCAACCCACCATAGATCAATTATTAAAGAGAGTGATTTAAATCAGATGCATGCTACTTATCCTTTCAAAACTTGGCAAGTGTTCATTACTTCATTAGAAAGATCACTGTTTTCCAAGAGTAGCACAGCGATCAGTGTCTAGTATTTCACACCAGCAACATTCTGAGCCAGTTGTTTTAAATGAAATGCATGTCTCATAGCGGGAATAAAATATCTAGAAATGCTTGACATGTGCTGCCACTGAATTTTTCCAGCTTTCAAATTTCAATATTGTATTAAACAGCAAATGGTGCCTCCAGTCAGCGTTAACAACTAGGTTTGGCAATCTACTGCGGTTTTGGCATTTGCACATTACCTGTTTTATTTACTGACTGTGACTTATCAGTGCAGTCCTGCAAAATGCATCTATAATCTTGCTCCTTTGGGCATGTATTTATTTATTTATTACTCTTTTTATGTTCATTGCTTTTAATGTTTCTGTTGAATTTACTCCCTGTCCCAGGGTCTGAAAGATACTATAAAAATAATTTTTAATAAATAATTTGTGAGTATGAGTCAAATGTGGAGATCTTTGGTATGGC
Source organism: Lacerta agilis (assembly GCF_009819535.1). NCBI lineage: Eukaryota > Metazoa > Chordata > Lepidosauria > Squamata > Lacertidae > Lacerta > Lacerta agilis. The sequence goes on from NC_046314.1 coordinate 78,245,069, forward strand.
AAGGCAGGAGAATAACATGTGCATAAAACATAGCGATCATATGCTTAATCTTCTCCACCTCTTTTCTTCCACCACTTTCATGTAAGCTGAGCCAAATTGTACCCCGATGCAACTCCCATTCCTCAGTTACCTTCCACTACCTGTCACATTGAAGCAAAATATCAATGCTTTCTCTAATCTCATTAACAGTTTAATTCTATTGGCCATCTTTCATAGGCTACTGCAGACCTAATCAGATCTATAAGGGAGACTAAGAAGGTTGTGGGTGTCTCACATGAGCTGAGACACAATGGAGGACGAATCAATTTAAGAAAGTGAGAAATAACAATAACAGGAATGGGAAAACTCATTCTGAAAATGAAGTTACTTAACATGAAGAGCAATGTCACATATTTGGTTTATCAAGTGAAACTATTGTTGTGATCAATTTACCCTCAACCACAGTTTCAGACATGATATTCAATACACATACATTCCCAATAAATATTTGCTACTAAACCATACATGGCAGCTTTTTTTTTTTACAGATTCTATAAAACATTAATAAAACTATAATTTGAAAGAGTAAGCTTCTTTGTTAACTTTCCTTTTGGAAGATCATAGCTGGTTTCACTGGAGCATAAAGCTGTTTCCCAACTAAATCTTGTTTATTATAATTTATTTAAGCATTTCATGTAGCTTTCCCATGTTCAAACATTTCTGCCATTCTTTCAAAATCCATGAAAGCCAACTGATAAATTATTTCACACTTTTACAATATGTTTGATCATACAAATCAAATGTTCTGGCTTTCCTAGTACAACTTTTGAACCTAGACCACGGTCACTCCCTTCACTAGTCCCAATGGACAGCACAGAAAATAACTATAAAGCAAACTTAAGTTTTGAAATATATAGGTCAAGAAAAAGTTACATCATTATACTGAACTTAATTACCCACACTTTCTGGTTAATTGAGCTCCCTGTAGATTCAATATATAATCTCATAATCAAAATGCTGTTGTATATACATTCCCATATACTCATATTTCTATGGACCATCCCACATTTTGTGGGTGTGTGGTGTGTGCTGTGGTAAACGAAGCATGTGAAGGAGTAATGAGCATTCCCAAATATGCAGTTTATGCTCATCAATAAACTGCAACCACTCATGGTCTGTATTGCATTCCCAAATTTGAAATGATTCTGTTGGTAAGTAGAACCTTGTATGTTCGTAATTCTCAAATGTATAATGAACCCTGATCTTGATCCAACAGATCCTGACACTTTTAAAAAACTTGATTATGACGCAAAGTTGATTATGAGTTAATTTATATTTCCTTTAACTATGTCATCTGTATGGTTGCAGGGGATTCTCCTCACAGTCATGTCAGGAGGTGTAGGGTCTTAAATCATTTTCTTTAACCTTTTAAGATTTTAAACAGCAATCTTTTCCTCTGGAAATAATGTTATCCAGTCACCTAGTGTCCAGATCTCATGACATTTCTGATTCCATCTTGAAAGTGTGCAGAAGCAGCTGTAGTTCCTAGTGTCTCAGAGAGGTGTTTACTTTTAAGGAATTTAAAGGAAATAAAAAGAAAGAAAGAAAATGGTTAAAAAGTCCCTGGACCAGCATTCCTATAAGTTTAAATTTGATGCTGCTACTAAATCTTGTAATAACATAGAGCTTTAGACGGAGTTCATAATATGAGATTTGAAATGTGGTGAGCAAATTGCCAATTATGATGGGATCAGTTTGCCTATCATTAATCAGATGATCCCATGTTTTGGGGACTGTGCATCATCCCTTCACATTCAGATGTCTACAACAACAAATACTATTGTATTTGATGCTACATATTCATTGCTATCTGTTGCACTGTCTTCCACAAAGGTGCTGAAACATATGAAAATGACTTTTTTTTTGACTATGCATAGGGTGGTGGTGAATGAATCAATCCCCCAAAAGTGTGTGTGCGAGATTTCTCTGACATTTTTAGCATGTGGTAGATACTTATTTGTATTCATCCTAAAAAAGTGGCCAAGGGTTCTCCGTTTTTTCTTGCTTTTAAAGCATTTTTTAAATATAAAAAGCCTCTGCTGTTCCCAAGGGCTCATGACTTTCTTTGCAGCTTTCTGATGTCCAAACTTCCTGCAATGCTTTGGGAGTGACACCAGGTTGCATTCTTCTCAGAGCATTCTGGGAAATATGGTCAGAAGCAGTGTCAGGCTCTCTCAAAAGCTTTCCACAGGCCACACTTTCTGGTGACATTAAGCATTTTAATTAAGGGTAGAAGTGAAGATAAAGTGGAAAATTTTGCAAACATGCAGGAAAATACTGAGAGGCACTGATAAAGCAACTTGCAGCCACCCATTCTCCAAGAAAACAGCTGAAAATAACATACCGTATATACCCGAGTATAAGCCGACCCGATTATAAACCGAGGCACCTAATTTTCCTACAAAAACCTGGGAAAGCTTATTGACTCGAGTATAAGCCGGTTCACCTTTGCCACTGTGGAGGAGGAGGAGGAACGAGCAGCCCAAAAGCAACCCTTTGGGCTGCTCCTTCCTCTTCTTCCTTTGCCAAATTTGCATTTATGCGAGCAGTTCAGGAATGGAACAAGCTGCCTGGGGAGAGTAAAGAACCGCCGTTCTTGTACACTTCTTAAGGAATGGTTGACTGGGGAGAGCGGGTGGCGGCACGAGCGGAGAGAAAGGGCTTCTTTCTCGCCACCCCCACCACGCCACGCCTCGAGTATAAGCCGAGGGCAGCTTTTTCAGCACAAAAAATGTGCTGAAAAACTAGGCTTATACTCAAGTATATATGGTATATGCCATATTTGGAGGAAACAAATATTTTTGGCAAATGGAAAGTGGGAGTTGGCTCAGTAGTGCCTTCTGTGTGTTTCAACTGTATTCAGAAAGCATTTCTCTTTTCAGTTCAATTCATGAGGAAGGAATTTTAAGTGGATTAGTTCATTCGGGTGGTGCTTTGGATGTGAGGTCAGAATTGGGTTCATCTAGGAAGCACGATTCATCTGTAACTAGATGCAGTCAAGTTTCTCTGGGTGTTGAGAAATGCACAGAGTTGTAAGAGGGAGAGTCCAGCAGGGTCTCAGAGCGAAAAGTGTTGATCATGTTTCTTTGAGTATCTTGATTAATGATCTATGAGAAAAACCAAACAGCATTTTAATTAAGGGTAGAAGTGAAGATAAAGTGGAAAGTTTTGCAAACATGCAGGAAAATACTGAGAAGAATTTGAGACAATCCAAAGATTCCATCTAAACAGACGTGTAACATTATGATACGCAACTCAAAACAGCAGAATGCAATATTGGCCTGTTTCCGCAGAATTGATTACGATATGTTATGGACTGAGGAAGTAAGAGTCATTATTTTACATCTAGTTAAAAAGTCTCTTATGGGTAGCTCATCCACAAAGCGAGGTTGATCAGTTTGTCTTGCTGTTACAGTCAAGCTGGCATAATGTATCCATGAGAAACATTTAATTGTGAGGAAATGTTAAGGGTGTGCTTCCTTATAAAGCACACTGTGACAAACTGATACTGTGCAGGGCAGGGTGGGGGCTAACTGTGTGATTTAAGTACCTCTCGAGCCTTATCCACAAACTCACTTAAATGGCTTTAGACATGTCACCATCTCTGTGAAATATGGAAATACTACAAACAAAATTTTGCCGTGTGGAGCATCCCAACATCTAGGATTTCAGCCAGCTACACACCCTTTCCTAGGATACTCCATTCCACTCCTCTCCCAGTTTTCTATTTCCCTTATTCCTCACAAAAAACCCCATTAATTTTGTTTCCACTGAGAATATTCAGTCCTCATTGGGCTATTGTTAGGGTTTTTCCTTTCCGCATACGTTCCCTCCCTCTTTCTTTCTTTCTTTCTTTCTTTTCCTCTGGTTATGTACAATTCTAGCACTCCATATTTTCCTCCTGCCCAATATATTTCCACAGGGTGTGTTGGGCATAACTTTAAGAAACCATGCCATTTTAATGCTGATGCATTCTGGGAAAATAAAGATTGCAAGCAGCTGCACTCCTAGCCAGTGCTTTGCTTTGCAGTGTGTTAGCCATTTAAACAACTTAAAATTGAGGAAAAAGTGGTATCAGTGGCCATTCTCTTGACCATGTGATGTGTTCAGTGTTGATGCTGGACCTGGTTGCTTAGACCGTTTCCCATATTTTCCCGTTTCCCTGAAGAACCTTATAGCCTGTGACTCTCCAGAATTTGTCCGTGCTTATTCTGACCAAGCTTCCTTTAATAAAAGTAAAAGAGGCACTGAGGTAACTTGACTACACATATCTGGAGAAAAAACAGATTAATGTATGCTGTAGCAAAGAGTTTGCTTCATGCTCCTCAGGCCCACAGTAGTCATATGTTACTTGCTAAGCAATTGCTAAGTAGGATGGGTCTCCTTTAGAGACCTTTCTGGGAAACTTTCCAACTTCTTTTCTCTCTGTTTTGATCTCAAGGTTGTGCTTAGAATTATGCGGTGTTATGGAATAAGAAACACACAGCACATTACATCAGTCCTTTGGATGGAAAAAGCTGCAGAGTGAGAACAAACATTTTCTACAGGGACACTCCTAAGCTGGTTGGCAGTTGGCATCTCACTGATATTTCATTAGGTGTTAATGTGTCTCCTTTGCCCAGGAGACACATTAGTTATGGCTGAGTGAGGTTTGATAGGTATTACACAGGAGGATTTGTATACACTTTTTCTTTTATGTTAATGTTGTCTCCATCCTGATTAGATGTGAGGCAACTGCATTTTCTAAGTGCAGTCCTCAAGCTAGGACACCAGCATGAAGCAGAGGCAGGAGCACTGAGCCAGATGGTGCAAGGAAGGTAGCAGTTGTGCCTGAGGCTAATCTTTCCTTTATCCAGGCCAGGGTTTCAGAATGCCTTGGGTTAAGCACAGATTAGTTCACCCCAGGACATATACTAGCCTGGCAGGGCAAGAGGGATTCTGGAAGGAAGAGTATTAGTCTGCTTGTGGTTGAATGCAAGGAAGGAAACAAAACTTTACTATCTTAGTCTGAATCCAGATTCTTATTTCTAAGAGCCCCAGGCCTCTGAACACAAGTTAAAAAGAAGAAGAAGAAGAAGAAGAAGAAGAAGAAGAAGAAGAAGAAGAAGAAGAAGAAGAAGAAGAAGGAGAAGGTTTGGGCACAGCACTGGGTAAAACAGTTTCCCACAAAACCGAACTCATCCTTACAAATTAAAAGCCTCTCACAATAATGAAAAATAAGGTAAAATAATAATAATCTGCAGCAGTGCTTTTTCTGGGGGGGGGGATGCAGGGGTACACGCACCCCTAAACATTTTGTGAATCTAAGTTTGGCCTCATTGAGGGACAGTATTTAAATATGAGTAGGAAAATGAGAGTACCCCTAAACATTATTTTTTAGTGAAAAAGCACTGTTCCTCAGAATCTGGTGAAAGCCTATCAAAGATGGAGCCATAGGCTTAGATGTTTCCTATCATGGGTGCAGCCACAGAGAAATGACATGCCTGTTTATTTGGCATAATTGTCTATCAAACATTATTCAGTCCTGAGAGAAAAAACGCTTAACACAAATTTTTACATATTGTTAATTAAAAAAGGAGGACAGAACCCTGCCTGTGTACTATAGAGCACATTGGCTGGGGCCCCTCTTCCCAGGCAGGCACTGCCCCTTGCCTCTTGCCACTGACTCTTTGGATCATCTCTGTCATCCTGTCCAGTGTCTCCTAGAAGCAATCATGGATGCCCCATTCCCCTTTGCGTTGTGGCCCATGCCTATGTCAAATGTCTTCTTTCCCTTTGAGCTGCTTGGCCTTGTATAGAGAAAAATAATTGCTTAGCTGTGCTTTGAAGAAAGTCTGCTAAATTCAGCCAGCCAAATGTTGATATTCTACCAAACTACTTTGAAATCAATGTAATGTTACTGATTCATGCCGTTTGGGGATCTGGCTCAAATGCTTTTTGAGATGCTTTTACCTCAGAAGCTTACGTTCTGATGTAGTGTTAAGACTTTTTTAAATTCTCTTTTTAAAAACAAAACTAAAGAATTCTCCCTTCTCCCTGTTTTCTAGTTTACAACTTGGCTGCCTGAGGCAAAATATCACCAGCAACTTTCCAAGGTTACAGAGTGAGTCAGTTGCTCTTGACTGGGTTGGAATTCAAATTGCCGTGGCTTTCAGTTATTACTTAGGCAGCCTGGGCACTGCAGCTGCCCATGTTGGCTACAGTAAAAGAATTTATGTCAAGTTTTAAATCATGCAGCCAATCTCTGCTCTAGTGGATTTTACTATGCACCCTTAATTTTATCTGTTTGGTTTGATGGAGTGCCCATCCTATGCTAATGGCTTGATGTGGATTTCAGAAATTGGTTTCATGAAATTTGGGTGAATATAGGCTTACTCTGAGATTTCTTCTAATGGGGAATTCAAAGTGAATGTGAGTGTTCTTCCTCAGGCAAAATATCTGAGGAATCTGAAGAGAGGACAGAGGTGTTTCAGTAAGACTATTAAATTTTGGGGAGTGGGAGAGGTTACACAGATTTCTGCTGCAACATTTCCCATATACGCATATGCTTTGGGCACCTCCCATTCATTTCAATGGAGTATGTTTCCTAGTCACAACCCCCCCTTTTTTTGTCTTGTGCTGCATCTTTTTCAACATGTTTAATTCCTGATCTGCTGAAGTGTAATTGGAATGGAAGGTCTGATTATCATCATTTAAATTGCTGCTCTCTACATGCTTGAGGAAATATTCACAGAATCTGAATCTATTTGGAAGATTATTTCATAATGGAAATAATCCTTTCCACTCTAATACTTAAGCAGCTTATTTGCATTCAGGTATTTGAGCAGAACACCTACAAACATTACAGGTTAACTGGAACATCTCTCTTGTTGTTATCTTTATATGATTCCAAATTGCAGGTCTGTGCAGACAGGCATTAGAAATGAGTACAAAACTTTTTCAGGGAGGGGGAGTTTCCTGGTTCTTTTTTTAGTATAGAATTGTTCAGTTTTCAGAGTATTGAGTTCTTGAAAGAGAGAGTTCTCTTTCCACTAATGGATGCATGGAAAAGAGATGCTTGAAGATCTCTTGTCACAGTTTTAGTGGAAATTAATATCAAGCTGTTCCATTCTATTTGGTCAATACCACAACTCTGTAACTAAGAAATAGTGTTTGAACTTGCTTTTATTCTCTTCCCTCCCCATTCCTTTTCCTTTCGTGTCATGTGCTTGTAAGCCTTATTGCTGAAATTTGTAAGTTGCCCTGGGAGTTTTTCTTTTCCTTTCTTTTCTTTTCTTTTCTTTTCTTTTCTTTTCTTTTCTTTTCTGAGAGTGGGATAGAAATGCTAGTAATAATTATGTAAATAGATAACCACCAAATCTCTCTGCCTTCAAGCCTTGTGGTTGTTGAAAATTAGAACTTAGTGTGTGAATGTCAAATAGGGTCAAATATACTGTTTCCTTCCATCTCAATGCTAATTAAAGGCAAACAGCAATGGGAAAGGAATTTTATAGTTCCGTTCAAAGTGGATTGACATTGGTTATTCTATAGAGACATTTTCCAAAACAGTAATTGCTTTAATATGCTTTTCACAGTATATGGTTGCTGTGAGGTTGTGGATGAGTCCTTGCTGTGTGGTTGGTCTCCATGCTGTTTTCAAATGTTCCTGGTGGCTCTGAGAGAACCACATGGAATGGAGTTTTGTGCTGGTTACTGCATGGGAATAAGAAACCGCCAAGAGTGCAGAAAGGGACAAAGCCTTAAACTAAAAGGAGCAGTGTAAGAAGCAGACGTAAGGGAGCTCTGAGCTGGCAGAAAATGAAACTGATGTGCTTTAAATTATAGATAGCACTTCATAGCAGCCATTTCTGAAGGGGGGTTTATGCACAGGAGGACTGTAAGGCCATGTAGTGATAAACTATTTGGGAGTAGAGGAGAGAGAGAGAGAAAGAGACTGAACCAATGAGAAATGAAAAGAAAGAAATAGCCATACTCTGTCTGCTTGGAGATGCACAGAAGTCTGCTGAGGTGCAGCTGGACTGAAGATACAATTAAGTACAGCATGTTAGCTTCTCACCCCAAATGTTTCCATCTTGCTTGTTTCCATGTATTTATGTGTCAGGGTCTGATGACTATAATACTTTGTTTCCTGGAGCAGAATCCAGTCGATTCTCTTCCACTCCTAGCTTTAGCTAGTGCTTTAACATTGCTTTGCCTCTGTCCCTACCACCAAAGGTACTGCCTGAAGCAGGTTGTTTCCCTCAACAGCACAGCAAGGGTGACCGAGATGGACGAATGTGTCAAGTTCAGTTTCTATGTGTTTCTCATTTCTCCAACCTTTTGTCAGTTCACCATTTTGGGGGTAAAAATTTTCTTGGATTTCCTGAACTGAGTATTTATTCAGTAACATTTTACTGCCCATTCCCCCTAAAATACTTTTTTTTTGCAAGTAACTTGTCCTATATAATGTACTTTTTGTGTTATTTTCACCAATCTATGCATTTTAATGCTCACTTTACCCTATTATATGTTTATTTTTTACACAGTTTTTCTTCTGCACAACCCTGGGAAGTGTGAATTTCCAAGAATAGCTGCATTTCAGTTTGTATATTGTTTTGGGATGTGCAAATTGGGTAGGTTTACAGATAAAACAGCAGCCAAATGCCTATTGCCACTTTTAAATGTCTTTATTATAAATCACAAACTAACGTATTTGTAAGCCAGAGCTGCGGTTCAACATAATGCTGCTACTTTCTTCTTCTTTTGTTTGTAAAGTTTTTATTATTATTTCATGTTATAAAGTATATAAAACAGAGAGAACAATTATAAGAACGGAAACAAATAAAACATGAAAAACAAAAGTATAAAATAGGTATGTAGAATGAGTAGTTGCACCCGAATTAAAATAACAAAGTTCAAGTAAAGACTATCAACTTTATCAGATCATCTAGCCCTTGTCAAAATCTCAAATAATGCATTATTTTCTCCATTATAGCTATATTCCAGAGTAAGCGGTACAATCATCCAGTGTAAGATTTTGGGCTGCTTTCCATTGAGTTGCAATTACTATTTGTGCTGCCAAGATAATATATAAAACCAATTCGTTTGACAATTTATTTACATTGGATATATATATATATTCGGTAACATTAATTTTGGGCAACAAACAATAGTTTCTTCAGTAACCACTGCTTTCTTTCTTTTCCATTTAGACTGGCCAGCTAGGATTCTATTAGAGATTGGTAACAATATATGGACCATTTTCCAACTCCACAGTTCTTTGATTCTATGATTGATTGAGCCTACTGGCTAGGTGGTTCCTCCTGGAGTACGGTATCAATAATTTTGTACCAAGAAAGGCTGTTCTGCTTGTTATGAGTTTGGGCAGGGGGCAGACTCTACGCCAAGACCCTTCTAATTCCTGGAATAGCTGGCCTAGCTTCCTGGTGAGGTAATGGGCTATTAAGAGACAAAAGGGAGTGGCTCTGTGCCAGATGGCAAATACTGATTTACTGTACGGATCTTTCTTGAAGTTTTTGCCATTGCTTTTTGAAATGCTGGTGATCTGTGCTTTTTGCATGTTTCATGGCGATGGGAGCAGCTTAAGGATTTTTAGGAATTGTTCCGATAACTGTATGTGTGTGTGTGTCTTAGAAATCTACTCTGTGGTGTAGTAGCCCAAGTGAAAGAATGAACAAGGCCTTTGGGTAATGCAGCTCTGGGACTGAGGCTTGCACCCTGGCTTAAACATGTCTAAACTCACCATTTTGGACTGCTAAGTGTGGGGGACTGGGTAAGCTATTTGAACACAGAATTGGGAGAGTGCAGCAAGAAGAAAGAGGAAGAGATCACAATGAACTGGAAACTTGCTTGAAAGGAATAAGATGTCACAGTACCGGTGTCGGGTTAAAAGTGGAAATGTGTTTGGCTATCTGAAAGTTGGTAAAAACAAACAACAACACTAACACTTAAGAGGCTCCAGAGAAGCCTCCGGAACACTGCTGCTGTTGCTGCTCCTGTGAGTGTCTGGGAAGACCGCTCCCTCCTCTGGCCAACTCCATCGGACCTAGGAGGCGGGCCTACACTCAACCGCCACAGCTTAAGAGGCTCCAGAGAAGCCTCCGGAACACTGCTGCTGTTGCTGCTGCTGTGAGTGTCTGGGAAGACCGCTCCCTCCTCCGGCCAACTCCATCGGGCCTAGGAGGCGGGCCAACACTCACCAACACAGCTTAAGAGGCGCCGAGAAGGGCAGCCTCGGCTCTTGCTCTGTAAATTACTATTGTTTGTATAATGTATTTTACATTGTAATGTAGCCAAAGCAAATTCCGAGTATATTGAAAAATGTACTTGGCCAATAAATTATTATTCTATTCTATTCTATTCTATTCTATTCTAAATAAATAAGATTATCACCTCTAAGCAGACAACCCCACCAAGTTGGGGTTTCTTTTTTAAAAGAAAATCTGTGGCTATCTGTTTTTGATTATGTGTGTTTTAATGCCTTTGTGAACCTGTCTGCTGTTTTTTTCCCACAGGGAAGCTGTATTCTGCTGTTTGATTGTACATCTGGGGACAGATACCTGGTTCTTGTGGGGCGGTGGTGTTATGCATTTAGAGGGCCTAGGCCAGGGGTAGGCAACATAAGGCCCGGGGGCCAGATGTGGCCCAATTGCAGTCTCAATTTGGCTCGCGGATAATCCGGGAATCAGCATGTTTTTACTTGAGTAGAATGTGTCCTTTTATTTAAAATGCATCTCTGGGTTATTTGTGGGGCCTGCCTGGTGGTTTTACATAAGTAGAATGTGTGCTTTTATTTAAAATGCATCTCTGGGTTATTTGTGGGGCATAGGAATTTGTTCATTTTTTCCTCCAAAATATAGTTTGGCCCCCCACAAGGTCTGAGGGACAGTGGACCGGCCACCTGCTGAAAAAGTTTGCCTAGGCTGTATGCGGAGACCCTTCTAATTCCTGGAATAGCCAAATTAGCTTCCTAGTGTGGCAATGGGCCACTAAGGAAACAAAGACAGAAAATGGGTGGGACTCCCTTCCCTCAGCTCACTGGTTTTTAGAAAGACACAGGCAAGAGTGGAGAGCTGAGTTGTGTGTGTGTGCAAGGTGGAAGCCAGAGAGAAAGAGAGAGAGATACACCTGATTTCTGAATCCAAGGCTGTGGCTATGGTAGAAGTAAGACCCTTTTGGGGTGTCAATGAAACCTGGGTAAATGCCTAGAATCCCTGGAATCTTGCACCGCACAGAGGCTGGGGTGGCATGCAACAATATATACTTATATGGCCAAAGGAAGCAAGTCACTAGAGTTTTTGGCTGCCTCAGCATTTAGGGGTTTGCAATTATGCGGATCGTAATTTTCCTAGAACAATGTAGCTGTGTAGGGGGTGGGCGGGTTGTGACGAAGAGGGTGCAAACATATGGTTGCGCTGGCCCCTCAAAAGCAGAGGTAATTATTCTCGACTGCCAAGCTCACTAAGACAAGAGACAGGAGGACATTTGATTTTACAACTGTATGATAGCTTTCATGAAATATTTAATGGCTATGTCGGATAAATTAGATCTCTCTCTCTGCATAATGCAATCAAAAAGAATAGTATGGTTAATTATTTACACAGCAAGCTGATGCCATTTCTCTCTCCCAGTTCGCCTCAGTGGTATTTGCTTCAGGTTGTTAAAAGTTAGGAGGTAGGAAGAAAGCAAAAACTCCAAAAGTGTCTGATAATCAAATGGTGAGCTTGACATTCAGGAACGAGCTCAGGACCAGAATAATGGTCTACAAGGGGGGGGGGGATTAGGTGAAAGAAGGAGGGAAATGTTAAGGGAGCTGCAAAAACTCGCTCCCATTTCCATTACAGATATAACTTGAACTCCTTACAATGAGGTACAGAAAGGAAGCCTTATGGCTAGCTCTTGGCAGCATTATCTCAATTTGAGATACTTCAGAGGATCCATTAAACCACAGGCTGAGAGGAAGAAGCGTTTATAGAGGCACCCAGCTACGTGAACAACTGAACAAGCACTGTAGGGATTGTAATTATAATGCCTCTTTTATGTATTAACAGCCCATCTAACCTAAACAACCTTTTAAAATGGGGGAAAGGTTGTTTCTCTCCCCCTCTGATTCCCTTTAACTGCAGAAGGATTTAAAACTTGGCTAGCAGCTGGGATGCTCAGATAGCTCTCACTTAAATTTAATTCTCCTCAGGAAACATGCCAGGGGATCCCACTTACATATATGTAAGTAGAACATTGTCAAGGAAGTCCAACATGGTCTCATTTATGTTCAAAACAGGATTTGTTTATTTTTAAAAAAACAAAAACAAAGGTGGATTAGTTAAAAAAAGAGGTTGAAAACTTTTTAAATGGCTGTTCAGTAGCATTTAATACATTGGAAAATATTTGAATTTTATAATTCAGGCAGAGAGGGGTGAATCAAGCAATTTCCAGTTTAAATCACTTCCACATGTTTCACCTGTAAGTCTGTTCTGTCCTCTTTTTGCATTAAAACTATTTAAATATGTGTTTCTAAATATTTTATCTTTAAAATTATTTCATTGTTTAATGTATCTCCCCCCAAAATATGTCTTTAAAAGTGTGTGTGTGTATCCACATACACACAGAACTGTGCCAAAATGTTTAGGAAGTGTGAAACCTAGTTAATAACATAGTTCCAATATGCAGAATAACTTTGTTCCAGCTTTAGTCTAGGAAGGTATTTCTAAATTTGGGAAATGGATGATGTTCTAAAAACTGATTTTTAACATGTGCTGGAAGTGAAAATAAGTAATAGAACCTGGAATAATAGCACCCTATATTATCAATATACTGTTTCTTTTACAAGTACATCTAAACCTTCATATTATTAATTATATTTCTTATTATTTCTTCTCAGCTGTGTTAAAATTGTGGCATGTTATATACAAGAACCAGTTCGTTACATGTTAACCGTGACACTTAGAAATAAGCAGCTATATACTGTAACATACAGTACTAATCACAGTAGCACCTCGGCTTACGTAACCCTCTGGTTATGTAAACTTCACGTTACGAAAGTGGCAAATCCGGAATTATTGGACCGGGTTTTGCCATGTGCACATGCGCAGAAGCGGCCTACCACCGCACACATGTGCAGAACAGTGATGCTCAAGTTGTGGAAACCTTGGGATCTGGCCGGACCTCCAGAACGGATCCTGTTTGCAGCTGGAGGTACCACTGTAGTTCCTTAATTTTACAATGCTATCAGCTTACTAGAAGTTCAGCATTAGATATAGGAAACTTGTTATTCATACAGAATATTTCCATATTGATTTTGATTATTTAAATCTACTTTATATTTTATTTTCTCCATCATTGTTACAATGGTACTGTTTGATGTATTTGTCCCATTTCCTTTTCTATTTATTAATATATGTTTTAATTCTGTATACATTTTCCCCTTTTAAAATTAATAATAAATATTGTTACAGTTGCAGGCAGGGCCATAGCTTTTGCCAGGCAAACTGCTCGTTAAAGGGCCATTACTGTCTTTGATGGGAGCTAGTGGTTAGAAAAACATCTGGCATCTCTGCAGAATGGAAGGCAAGCCAACTCATTTTGCCACCTGAGTTTAAGCACAAGATGGTACCCCCACTCTCCAATCCATGTACACAAGTGAAGCAAATGGGTAGTTATTTGTTTAATTTATTGTAGGTATTTGCAAAACAACCCTTTACCTGAAAGTCTCAGGGCACAGATAAAAATACCTGAAAGTCTCAGGGCACAGAGAATATCAATCAATACAAAATCATAAGTTAATAGAATATCAGTATCAAAAATACCACTCATAATAAAAACCCCAGATAAAAAAATATATCCACAGGTGGTGGAAACAAAGTCAGAACAGTCTCAGTCCACATGGCACTGAATCTTCCTTCAGCGATTGGGACATGATAGCATCCTGCACCACATTTGAGGCAGCAGGCCAGGTTAGAGGCCCTGTGTGGCAACAGAGGGGAATGGCAAGGGGTGCTCAGAGGGAACAGCTGTGTGTTGTTGTTGTTCCTGCCTCCCAGGACCATCAAATGGTGGAGCCAACCATGGCAAAATGCGTCAAAAGGTGACACGCCCGTTTCTTGAGCTTCAGGGAGGTACATGATGTAAGTGATGTCTATGTAAAGAAAAAAGCCCTTTGAGGAAGAGAGATAGTGAGATAGAGAGAAAGAATCCTGTATGATCAGGGTTCCACTGCCTGTGGCAGCTTCTCATGCCTGTGGCAGCCACATCCCTGGCTCAGATGTGTGGACGTCAGAAGATAGAATTGGGGAGCCATTCAACCCCAGGGCAAGGAAATCGGTGCAGTTGCACTGCCCCTTTCAGTGCACGGATCCCTTTCACACAATTAACATGAAAATGAGGCTCAGAACCAAGTGGAATGGTCCCTGTGCAAGACAGTTCTGGGAGGGAAGAGGAAAGTGGTCATTGGTCCTGCACAAGCTGAGCCTTGGATCTTCACATCTCCCTTGGATGCAGCCAGGCTGCAGAAGTTAAATTATGAACCAAGGCTGAGTCAAATGCATGTTGAATACAGTGTCTATGGTTACAGCAGTCGCCCCTTAACAGAATGAATTTGCAAAGCACATTGTCCCCACTGTCATAAGTCAAAGTGAAGTCATCAACATGCCCATTCAGGTTAAGAGTTTGCCTATGGCTCTGTGAAATATTATACAGATATCCTGCAGTCAATGAAATGATACATCAGGTGCCGGCTTGACACTGACAAAGAGCTTGCGACTTGAGGAACTGTTGGATACATAATTCACAGAGCACATTTGGGACTTAGAGCAGAGGGGGGGGGGGAAAAATGAGCAGTAGAACCCTTCTTCTCATTAGTATAATACTCCCACTCCATTTCTGTATGAACTACTGGAAGAAATGGATCTAAATAAGAACATAGCACTACCACATAAAGGACTTTAAAAATATTTAGAGGAGGGAAAGAAGCAGGAGCCTGGCAAAGATTTATGCATCCTTGAAGGAAAAAGTAGAATGCAGAATGTTGTTGAATGAACCACAGTTTAAAGACGCCTGGTAGCTTAAAAGATTTTCATAACTTTTTAAAAATGAGTGATTAAGTGCTCTTCATTAAAAAAAAAAGCCATTGACTGCATGCTCATTCGGTATTATTATTCACATTTCGAAATGGCTAGTATGATAGGAAATATATGAATGAATGAACAAATTGAACATTGAAAGGGTTATTTTCCAAAAATGACTTACATCTAAAACTATTTTACAACACTTAAAACTTTAAAAAATCCAGCAAAAACAGCAAATCAATTTCAGATAAAAAAAGAAAACTGAGCACAACTTAACTGGCAGTAGTGGTAAATACAAAACTAGTAACTAAGAGGGTTGGGCAAATAAAACAGTTTTCAACCAGTGCTTGAAACTGGGTGAGCATCCCTGGGAGAAAATGATCCAAAGATGGAGCAATGTAACGGAGATGCTGCTTTCTCTAGCTGTCACCTGTCTTACCTCGAAGAGTGAAGGCATCCAGAGAAAGGACTTAGATGATGATCTTAACTGGGCAGGTTCAGCAGATGATATTTGATTCCTTCCATGAGAGCTTCTTGACAGGACTAGCACCAGGTTTGAGGAATTGCTGGGTAAGGTGCCTCCAAGCTTCCCCCGTGACAACCTGGTTGTCGGAAACTAAGCTGTCCCTCCTTGATTTGGAGACTGACAACTTGTCACTAGGGACATTTGAGAACCCAGTCAGAAATGGAAATGGGAGCAGTAATTGCCACAGTTCACATTTGGCTGAGGTCGGGGATGAAAACCACACACATGGATATGAGCAGTATTCACTATTGGGTTTTTCAAACTTCAGACTTTACATAAATAATTACATTATTTTCTGCACTTTTTTGACATTTCCTTGCCACTGAAATGCACTGAAATTAATTGCATAATTAATTCCATAACTATTTTAGTTTCAGCCATTGCACTTAGCAAGATGAATAACATAGGACTTAGCAGAAGCTGAATAGCAGCATAACAGAAACAGTGCTGATTGCAATGAACACTGGATGGGGTGGAGCTCATTGCCTCATTGCATTCCTTGTTGCCCTCCTTGGTCTCATGATCAGGGCAATGACTCCATCCATCTTTCACTTTTCTCTGAACTGTATGAACAATGGAACTCTGCCACAAGAGAACTGCCTGCCTCCTTTATTTACCTTTGGGCACCAGCTGAAGGCTGTATTGTATAAGTGGCCTTTGGTAGGTTGATTTTCCTTTATTGTCCTGTTTCATCTTGTAAAAACTTGGTGCCTGTCAGAGCTTGCTTGATGTTTTGATTTTATGATTGCTTTAATTTTGTTTCAGAGACCTGTTGTTAGCATAGCTGTCAATCTTCCTTTTTCTTGCATTGGGAAACAGCCATAGCTGTCAACCTTCCCTTTTTTGCAGTGGGAAACGGCGCTGGAATAAGGGAATTTCCCGCAAAAAAGGGAAAGTTGACAGCTATGGTTGTTAGCTGTCTTGAGTGCCATTCATGGGAGAAAGGGAGCAAACAAATGCTTTAATAAAATAATAAAAAAATGTTCAATTGAGTGTGATAGCATTCAGCTATATTCAACCGTCCCTGGCTTGGATGCTGTTGGACCTCAGCTCCCATCAGCTCTGGCCAGCATGGCCAATGGTCAAGGATAATGGGAGCTGTAGTCAAGCATTCTGGAAGGTCCATGTTGGGGAAGCCTGAAATATATTATGGAGTCCTTCAAGGTCAGAACTCAACAGCAATTTTGACAAAATCCACATCAGTACATTGAGGGTTTTTAAAAGTTTGGCCCAGTATGTCAATGGAAACTTCATCCCTTCACTCCCCATGATATCACAGCGCTCACAAAAATGGGACAACCTTTAAAGCAGCAGGCTGAGCTGACTGCCATGATGAATTGCTCTAGGTTAGTTATCTTCACAGAAGAGAATTTTATTCTGACACCACCACATTGACACTATATTATCAGAGCAGAACCTGTCAGCATCCAGCTGTTCATTTCATTATTGCCTTGTTTCTAATTGGTTTCCCACTGCTCTACCTTTTCTCTTGTAATGGGTTATTTTAGGTATTTATGCAGAACAATACTTGTAATATTGCGAAAAGGTTTTGAACTGAAATCTGGTGCTCCGGCCCCAGTTTGAGCATCCAGGCAGCTAGTTAAAAAGTTTTTGCAGTTTGTTATTAAATACTCCTGGCACACTTTAGTGTGCAACGTGGCTTGCGAACTATGTTTCATATGTACATGCAGCAGCCTTGTGAGGTAGATCATTAACAATTACATTGAAATGTAATTGTATAAATTTGTAAAAGTGTATCTCTGATGGTTCTCCTGGTGGCTTTTGATATTACTAGGTTTGATATTCTTCTGGGGTGCCTTTTGGGGCTATACTCAGAGAGCAGACCACTTCTTTGTAGCCAGTCTGTTCTTTCCTGGAGGACTAGTTCCATGTGCTACTGCTGCTAGGAGACACAGGGTTCCTCAAGGTCTCCCAGCCTTTTTACTGTGTACTGTACATGAAAGTGTTGGTTGAGGTTGTGTTGTAATTTGAATACTGTTGATATTCAAACTCTATCTCCTTTCAAGCTAGTGTTGAAGATTAAATATCTGCCTTTGAATTGATTAATCCATTAATTGATTGCATTTAAATCAATTTCTGATTTAACCTCAGTATAGTTTTCAAACACTGAAGGATGTATTAAATGAGTGTATTATTTAATAAAAAACCCCTCATTGCTAAAAGGAAAGCCCATCTTTAATATTTTCTTTTTCATCCCCAATTATGGTAACACACCAGATCCAAAATAGTCTCAAAAATAAACAGATGGCCTGTACTGCTCACAGTCCCACTGATTAAAGAAGTGTCAGTTAATTAATCTACCATTTAAACCAATTTAAGCTTGCAGCCCTAATTAAAGCATTGTTAAAATTCATAACTGGTGTAAAGAACTTGAAGTAGAAGACAGTTGGCAGTAGGTAACAGAGGAAGGAGGAAGAAAAAACACCCAAGATTTGTGAAAATAGAAAAGCAATTTTGCACATATTTAACAAGTGAATGACAGCCCAAACTGAGGACTGAGCTTGGGATGACAGAAGTCCAGATGGTGGGCTATGATCCAGAAGTTCAGGGCATTAACTTGCATAGCAAGGTGGTTGCAAGGTGAGAGCCAGGGATGTGCTTGTTAAGTAACAGTATCAGATGGAACCTGAGAATGAGAATGATGGCTGTTCCACCTACAGATCAGACATAATGCTAGGAATGCTTACGTGTGGTTATACGTCCTTATTATTGCTGTATGATGTAGCGCCAGCAAACACTTTTCATGTCCAAATCATGTATGTCACCTTCATGCCAGCACTCTCTAAGATATTCCTTGGTGCTACACATTATGCACTTTCTCACTGGTGGCCCCATTGCTCTGGAATGATTTCTCAGAAGTTCATCTTGCTATGACATTGCTGTCATTTTGTCGCTGGGTGAAGGCACACTGCTTTGTTCAGGCTTTCAAGGAAGGGTGAGGTACATCGGATTGGATTTTTGCTGCTTCAGCTGTTTTATTTGTATGGAATCTATGTTTGCCTGTTTTGACATTGTTGTGTGATTTGGGTTTTATTTTTTTTTAATGAATTTCTGCCCTGGGACATTCAGGTGAAGTGCAGGTTATAAACATGGCAAGTAAATAAATTAATTACTGTAATAGGACAAGACCTCGTGTAGACTAGAGATGTGTGTGTGGCAAATGTGTGTCCCACTTTAATATTGGCACCAGACTGTAGACAACCTTTGATGAAGGGAATGTGTATGTACAATCTGAGTTCCATTTTATTTCCTATACAGATTTCTGGGAGATGGCGGATGCTAATAGTTTAACACATGGCAGTGTTTTATGCATAGGGAATTTGTTTAAAGATTGTTCAGTCTTTGAACAAAGATTGCCTGTGCTCCTCTACCACACCAAGGAGGGACTGCTTATGACAGAATATGTCAAGTGCCCAATGGGTGTATAGTTCTCATAATAGTTGTCATTCCACCATATACTCAAACATACTGGAATATGCCTCTAGCTTACACCAAGACTTGCTTTATTTTATTTAAGAAAGTGAATCACTTTTTATTCTTACTGAATTACCATGATGATTACTGCAACAAGTATTAAAATAAACCACCCCAATGGCCTCTAATTAGTTTCAAAGTTTTGAATCAGGGCCAAACATGAATATGAGAATTATTTCAGTGACCCAATTGTCATTTCAGTAATCCCAGTTTCTAAATATGATCAACATCTTCCAGGAGAAACAGCTTCTTAATTAAATGAGAGCTATTAATGGGTATAAAAGGTCTGAGACTAACCTTTGGCTGTCTGTATTTACTCCAAGGACATGGGATGTATGTGGTTGATGCTGCTAAATATTTGTAGTTGCTGGGATCATTATTAATAGGTTTTCATCTTGGCTTCCAAAATCAATGGTGGCTTTTGTTGGAATTTGATTTTCATTGCAGTCCCTCACCTCCAATAACAAAAGAGTTCTGATTTAGCCATGACATTTGCTAGAAAAGCCTAACACCAGGTGATTCAGAGCTTCCATTAATGGTCTTTACAATTATTCCCAGGGTGTACTCCTCAATTTTGCTCACCTCATACTGTGTATGGCCTGATTTCCTATTGAAAAGTGAAATGTTTGCCCCTAGAATTCATCAGAGGCCTTTAAAGGCTGTATTGGGAGGAGAAAAAAACTCATTAAGGTCAAAAGCAAGAGTAATGAGTTTGAGAGAATGAGAACTTTGGAGTCCTTTGCCCTTGAATGTATGCCAACAGTTTTCTAAAACTGTTTGATGGTGTGATATTGCTATTTTATTTCTTTAAAGCCCACCCATGCCATTTAGCTTTCTCAAGTGCAAAAGCTAAGGAAAAAAGTAAAGGAGAGGTATAATCTGTGTTTAAAATATCTATTGTACTGAGCTCAGCTAAAGGTAGAATTCAAAATGCATTACAAGGAACATAAAAATCATGGAGGACTTAGCAATTGATGCTGTACAAAGCATACTGTAGAACAGCACTCTAATCCCCACTCCTGTTCATTCCACCTATTTCTTCCAAAGAGTCAACATTTGGAGCTGAAATGGAGTGTTGAGGCAATAGGAAATTTGTTGATGACCAAGCCCTGAATGAAAGTCACCTGGCAGAGAGGCAAGTAGGTAAAGGTAAAAAGGTAAAGGACCCCTGGAGGGTTAAGTCCAGTCAAAGACGACTATGGGGTTGTGGCACTCATCTCGCTTTACGGGTCATGTGTCCAGCATGACTAAACCACTTCTGGTGCTACAGAACACCGTGACAGAAACCAGAGCACACAGAAACGCAATTTACCTTCCCGCCACAGTGGTACCTATTAATCTACTTGTACTGGCATGCTTTCGAATTGCTAGGTTGGCAGGAGCTGGGAAAGAGCAACAGGAGCTCACCATGTTGCAGGGATTTGAACTGCCAACCTTCTGATTGGCAAGCCCAAGAGGCTCAGTGGTTTAGACCACAGTGCCACCGTTTCCCGTTACAAGTACATAGACTGTAGTAATGTATGG
Organism: Lacerta agilis; assembly: GCF_009819535.1. Lineage (NCBI taxonomy): Eukaryota > Metazoa > Chordata > Lepidosauria > Squamata > Lacertidae > Lacerta > Lacerta agilis. The sequence continues at coordinate 78,265,715 of NC_046314.1, forward strand.
AAGTGAGAGCTGGACCATAAAGAAGGCTGATCGCCGAAGAATTGATGCTTTTGAATTATGGTGCTGGAGGAGACTCTTGAGAGTCCCATGGACTGCAAAAAGATCAAACCTATCCATTCTTAAAGAAATCAGCCCTGAGTGCTCACTAGAAGGACAGATCCTGAAGTTGAGGCTCCAGTACTTTGGCCACCTCATGAGAAGAGAAGACTCCCTAGAAAAGACCCTGATGTTGGGAAAGATGGAGGGCACAAGGAGAAGGGGACGGCAGAGGATGAGATGGTTGGACAGTGTTCTCGAAGCTACTAACATGAGCTTGGCCAAACTGCGAGAGGCACTGAAGGATAGGCGTGCCTGGCGTGCTCTGGTCCATGGGGTCACGAAGAGTCGGACACGACTGAACGACTGAACACACACACACACAGACTGTGGTATGACCCCACCAAGGCCGGCAGTGGGCAGTGTTGTTTTTCAGTATTTCAAATAAATACTGAAACAGTACACACATTGTTGCAAAATGCACTTTCACTGTGAAGTTCTCTCTGTGCAATGTCAGGTGATCTGAGTGGGATCACTGGAAGTTGCTGTAAACCAGGTCAGACTCTTGGTCCCTGTGACCTAGCATTGTCCTCCCTGCCTGCCAATGGTTGATGGTCCCAGAAAAATCTTTCCCATCACTTATACTTTAGCATGTCAGGTTTTGATGCTGATTATGCAGGCAAATTATGTGTTCTACAACACACCTTTGTATGAGCAGTGCAGGCACAAAGCAAGAAGCTTGCATAGCAACCAGATCACATAAGCAAGCGAATCAAGCCACAGGTTACTGCAGAAGAGTAATAAAACAACCCAGCCAAGATCAAAACAAGTTGATGGGAGAGAAAGTGCAGGTTATTTGTGCTTCTCCCTCACCCCCCCCTTTTCAAATGTCCAAAGCTTGTTCACAGTGATCCCTGGTTCAAACTCAATCATTCTTAAACCATTTGACTTGTTCATGAAGTTCCTGTATCAAGTTTTGAGCATTTTTATTTAAGTAGAATCGTAGATGATTCAGGTGGCCAAGGCAAATCTAACACAGCAGTTCAAAATCTCTGCTGCAAAGTCTTTTTAAGACAGTATAAGCAATTCTAGGCACACTGGCAAGACAATAACAACAAAACAACAACAACAACAATTTATACCCTGCCCATCTGGCTGGATCTCCCCATGTACAATAATATCCACACTAAAATAATTTATTAATCTGGATTTATCAGTTGGCATTATAGTTCTGTTTCTTTAAAAGACCTCTTCAAAACTCACCTTTTCCATGACTTCCCCACTGTTTTGCTTACTCTGTATGTAGCCTTTGGCTTCTGCATATGGAGTGCTAGATTTCTGTCCTCAAGGCAGAAAATTTTGCTTACTGTGTTCATGGCATCATGTCCATTCTGAATGGTATGAGTTAGTTGGCAGTGCAGTGGAATAGATTATTTCCCATGACCATTCTTGCCATCAATATTAGGAACATAAGAGCCTGCTGGATGAGGCCAATGGCCCATCTAGGCTAGCATCCTGGTCTCACAGTGGCCAACTAGAAGTCTGAGCATAACCCATAAGCAGGACATGAGCACAAGAGCGCTGAACCTCCTGAGGCTTTGCTGAGCCTGCTGTGGGCACCTTAATATGTAGACAACAGTTATTTTGTGCTTCTTTCATGCTTTTGCTTTCCATCAGAAACATATTTCTGTAGAGTGAACAGTGCCACCATGACACGGTTTAAGCCTCACGTTCTGTGTGAATATGTAGCAATCACCTTGTGACATTGTTCTTTCTCTGTTCTGAAACTTATCTCTAATAAAAGGTTTTATAGCTTTGATGCTACAAGGCTGTTTGGAGAGTAACAATTAATATTTCATTATTCCAGAAAGAAGGACTTCTGTGATCAGCTCCCTGATATAAGGTCATTTTGAACTGGCATTGTTAGTGTAGCACAATGTCACAGCAGGTCCTTCCTGCCATTGCTGGTTGCTGAGTCTTATCTAAGATCAACAGGGATGAAAGCATCTTCTGAAGGAAGAAAATGGGCTTAAAGAAAAGAGACTGACAATGAAAACAGCACTGCAACTGGGGAAATGGAAAGCAATACTGTATGTACCTGCGGTTTTGCTGGGCTGCGCTCTAGTGGGCCATAATTATACATTTGTTTCAGTGACATTGAAAATGTAGGTCTGAGAAGTTAGAAATTGATCAGAGTTCTTACTGAAAGCTGCTGAACATGTAAGGCAATTCAGATTCACACTCGTATGAACATTTCCAAAAGTACCAGCTGTGATAATTAAAATGCATTCCCTGGTTTCATCCACACACAACTTCTTATCAGCATTGGTATTGCATTGAAAAGTGCACATGTTCCTGTTTTCTGAGACTTCAAAGTATTTTAAAATCATGCTGAGGTTCCAAAAGGGTTCTAAATTAGGACTGGTATCAGGAAAACTCCCCCCCCCCACCCGGAATGCTCCCACATGAGGAACTCAGTTTAGAAGGTCCTGCAGTATGGTCATTGCATCCCAATACCCCAGCAGTAATGTATGTTTTGTGTATCCCCTTTACTCTAGTAGCACAGGAGAGCTTCCCAGTGTTTGTGGCTGATATAGAAAACCAAGATTCAGCATGGAAGTGTTTTAAGAAAAGCGAGTCACCACTCATTAATATGGCAGGGCAACTGTGCCATTTCCCCCAGAAACCTATTGTAGCTTATCAACTCTACCACAGATTTCCTTTTAAAAAAGAAACCCCAACTTGGTGGGGTTGTCTGCTTAGAGGTGATAATCTTATTTATTTAGTGTTGTTGTTGTTTTTACCAACTTTCAGGGCCAGAGGCAGTTCACAATTCAAAGCATAAAAGCAATATGAAACAGTATCCACCTACTACAATGCATAGATAAGTACGCAGATAAAATAGTGGCAGTTAGAATGGTCAATTTTCCACATAATGTGTTATTTCTTTTCTTTTCCCTTCCTTAACTAGAAATGCCATATTAAATCACAGCTGGTAGAATTTCATATGCATGCAAGACCTGCTGAAAATCAAATATGTCTCAAAGAAACAATTATTCCTCCACTGTTTGTGAGACTAGTTGCTGACCATATAAAAAGATAACTGGGCAAATAAGGTTTAGAAAAGGGCTAAGATATTTTTCCCAGTCTGTTCCCATGTTTGTTCTGCCCTGCATTCCACGCTCCTGAATTACAACTTAATTATGAGAGTTTTTAACATTAATTCTGGAACTGGAGCGTGCACCGTTCATTGTAGCTGTTAGTTCCGTTGCACCTCCACCCACCCTTCAAAAGGAAATAGTGGTGAGATTGTCCTAAGATTTGTATGCATGTAGTGTTTTACTGATACCCAACCCCCAAAAAGAATCTGGAAAGAACTGTAGGCACATAATGTTATTTTCTGCATTTGGGTGAATGGAATTCTACACGTTGATAAACACTGCAAAACATGATGCAGCAGCTAAAAAAGCCAATGCAATTCTGGGCTGCATCAATAGGAGTATAGCGTCTAGATCAAGGGAAGTAATAGTACCACTATATTCTGCTCTGGTCAGACCTCACATGGAATACTGTGTCCAGTTCTGGGCACCACAGTTCAAGAAGGATACTGACAAGCTGGAACGTGTCCAGAAGAGGGCAACCAAAATGGTCAAAGGCCTGGAAACAATGCCTTATGGGGAACGGCTTAGGGAGCTGGGTATGTTTAGCCTGGAGAAGAGAAGGTTAAGGGGTGATATGATAGCCATGTTCAAATATATAAAAAGGATGTCATATAGAGGAGGGTGACACGGAGAAGCGGACACAGAGCAATGGATTCAAACTACAAGAAAGAAGATTCCACCCAAACATTAGGAAGAACTTCCTGACAGTGAGAGCTGTTCGGCAGTGGAATTTGCTACCAAGGAGTGTGGTGGAGTCTCCTCCTTTAAGCAGAGGCTTGACAGCCATCTGTCAGGAATGCTTTGATGGTGTTTCCTGCTTGGCAGGGGGTTGGACTGGATGGCCCTTGTGGTCTCTTCCAACTCTATGATTCTATGATTCTAGGAACTCAGGTGGGTTGGTTGTGGCTGGAATGCAGACCTGGAAGGTCTCAATCACCACTGCCTTTCCCATGGCAACCAAATTGATCTCAAGAGAGGTCTTTTATTTTGCTCAACTAATCCCCACACAGAATAAACTTAAACTGCCTGCATATATCTGAAGTTTTGAGAATTTGGCTTGTATGTTTCATTCAATTCAATTCAATTCAATTCAGTTCAATTATTTTTGTTGTTGCAACTATCATGGTCATTTCAACCATCACTACAAAGAAATACACACCCTATCCATACTATACAGAATACACATAGATGCACTATTAAAGGACAGATATATACATACATATATATCTTATAATGCAACCCAAACACAGGAGTTTATATATTTCATTGACAATCAGATCACTACAGTCCACCATATTATACTTGATTAACATTCTTTTCGGTTTTGGGGCAGCAACCGCAAATCTTGCCACATTGTTTGTCGTGAACTTATCAATGCCAGACAGCAAATATGTGATCTTTATTTGGTTGTCTGCTTCAGTCATCTTACACAACAATTCAAGGAGATATTTAGCTCTCAGTTTAGAATACAGAGGACAATATAGTAAATAATGGTATAGATCTTCAACTGCTTGATTACTGGGATTGTCCTATAGCGTCCCTCTAAATATTCTCAGGGCGTAGTCTAAAAACGCAGAGCCAAAAATGCCATCCTAAATGAACAAATTGGTAAATCATACCGATAGCTCTCAAAGCCATGTGTTACTTTAATTAACTGTAGCTGTGGAGAGAACATTGATTTCTGGATCATCTGTAGATCTTCTTGTACATAGAAGGCCTTCAGTTACGTGTTTCCTTCTAACTTTCTGCCAAGGACAGCTGAACCTAGTCTAGCAATGTGGTTTAGTTGTAGGTCAGGATTAATGAGTCTCCATGTGCAGGTATAAGGTAGAAAATGAATTGATTTCTGTCCAGATCTCCTTCTCTACATAGACATGCATTTTCATAATAGACCAGCGGTGAAACAAATTTGATGAAAGATGCAAACTAATAGCGCTACAACCACAGGTAATGAAGCCCTGACAACCCTAACTCCATTGCAAAGTACCCTGGGAGGTGTCAATTTGTGTCAGGGAAGTGATAGGAGTACTAAATCCATCTGCTGCTGATCAGTTTGTCCCGATACTCCTTCCTAAACTGCATATACCTCCACTGCATTCTGAACCTGCATTTGTTGGCTAAATTCTGGTAGCTGATGATGAACATTTAAGCTTTAGTATTATGCCCTACACCAGGCTCCCTCACCCAAGTGCCCTCCAGCATGGCTAATGGTCAGGGATGATGGGGGTTGTAGTCCCCTTAGGCTGAAGAAGGCTGCTGTACACAAGTACTCTTTTAAGCTGTGTGCCTTCACGTGTACTATGTTGGCAGATAGCACTAGGCTGAGCACATCTCTGGGTCAAGTAATCCTCTTGTTTTGAGTCCTACAGGGAGCCTCAAATGGCAGATTCTTGGATAAGCCTCCTCCAAATATAAACCGACTGTATTATCTTCACATAGTAGGATTCTAATGTTCTTCCTTGCCTTTTTGAAAAATAGGTATAATCCCTCACACATTTTAAAGCATGGCTTTGGAATGCTAATAAGATGCCAAGTCCTGATACTCACATTCTTCCAAGGGCACTAAGAGATTATGGCATCATTATGTTAATTTGTGTTCATCCACTGCATCACAAACTATTGTTATGTAGCCGCAAGATATTCCCCCTCCCCCCCCACTGTGCTCTTTATCCATCCTGATTCCAATCTGATGTAATGGCTAAAGCTACTGGACACTTGATTGTAGTGTGGGCATCCACAATGCCGATAATAAAGCTTTTTTTCTAAGATTAAGAGGCTTTAGCTGCAGTACTCAATCAGCTGCTCAGACTGGAAGAAACAAATCTGAAAGGCACTCTTCCATAAACTCAGAATTGAAAGAACTGCATAAGTAAAATGACAGATAATATTCCTTCCGGTTTGGAAAGCTTGAATAGGAAGCTTTTAAAAATATATATATTATGAAGCTTAATTTCCCTTTAGCTCTCAGCAATGAATAAACTATCCGAAATAAAAATGGATGTGGTGGTATGCAACACCAAGCTCCTCCTTATTAAAATACACATTTGGCCCTTCCAGGTGTCAAAAAACACTGAGTGAGATCCAGTTCTGTGGAGGAATGGGTTTTTTTTGTGTTCATACCGAGTAATACTGTTGCCTGCAGTGTGGTAGGAATGCACAGTGATTTTTCAGCTACATACATGAGTGCTTCCAAATATCACATTCTCTGACATTCCACCCAGCAGTACAGTTGTGGAGAAAAAAATATGTAGGGTAATTTAAATAAGCCTTCAGCGGATGAAATTTTAATTGAAAATGTATATTTCATTAAGCAATGTCATGCATCACTATTGTTGCCTAATACCTTGATGCCCTTTAGTGCTGGCTGCAGCTGGTTTTCAGTCTTGAAAAGTGTGCATCTCTTGAATTATCTGAGCATTGACTTTGTTCCGGGATTCTAGTAGGGCGAGGTGTGCACACCCTCCAACGTTTCTTCAATTAAAATAGGGTCGTACCGGCCACTGAGCTCAACTGAAAGTGCAGTCTTGCTGCTACTATTACTCATTCTCAGCTTGAGAGGGGTGTTTATCTTTATCTCTGATCTTTGTGTTGTGGCACTTAGCAAAGTCAGTGTAGTGCAGTGGTCAGAGTGTTGGACTAAGCCCTTAGGAACTGTGGTTCAAATCCCCACTCAGCCATGAAGGTTGTTGTGGAGAGGGAGAACCATGTACACCACCTTGAACTCCTTAGAGTAAAGGTGGGATATAGATATAATAGCTCAATCACTAAGATCTGGAAATAAAACCTCTCTGCTTGCTGTTTAGAGAGAACTTCTGAACACCTCTTTTTCAAACCATCAATGGATGACACTACAGGTATGGAAAATTTCAAATCAGCAAGTAAGAGGCTGAAAAAATGCATGGCATTTTAAAATACCCCCCCCCCCCACACACATTTGTTTAATTGCTGATATAATTAGGAACAGTGGTTAGTGCTAGAAAAATAGATTTCCTTTGAAATATACTTTTGAACTAACCTAATGGAATCCTCATTCCAAGCACATTCCAATAAGTAATCATAATATTATTTGTACTTGTTAGCTCTGCTGTTGAAGTCTGCAATCATGTCTATTACTGTGAGGGTGTTTGGGGGAAAGCTAAGTAATTGGCAGCCATCTGAAGTAAACTGCTTGATGTTGGTCAATGGCAAATTGTGATTGTGTTAATTTAATTGCCTTTTGTCAATGGAGTAATTAGTACCTCTATCAAAGAGATGCATCAGTTTATTGGGGAAAGGCAGAACAGACAAGAAATGATTGCAGGACTAAGTTTGGCAAATTAATTATGATGGCTTAAGCGCACCGTGAAGGGAGGCCTTTGCTCTGACAGGAAAGGATGGCAGTGAAAGCAGTGAGAACACAGAGTCGTGCTTGTTGTTGTTCAGTCGTTCAGTCGTGTCCAACTCTTCGTGACCCCATGGACCAGAGCATGCCAGGCACCCCTATCCTCCACTGCCTCTCGCAGTTTGGCCAAACTCATGTTAGTAGCTTCGACTTGTGCCTTGTTAACATAATGAAAGCAATATGTGCCTCTCTGGTCAGAAGAATCTTAAGAACCCCCCATGGTGGAACAAACTATGGACCATGTAGTTCTGTGATGAAAAGCCACCCAAATATTAAGAAGTACTTATAGGGGTATTTTTCCTTATGCCTTTAGGGAAGGGGCCTCCAAACTTTTTTTCAAAGAGGGCTAGATTTGATGAAGTGAACATGCCTGAGGGCCGTTGTTGACCTTTTTCTAAGGATTGAAGTTGTTGATCATGCTGTCTAGCCAATGGTTCGTCTTTAAATCAGGTAGTATCAGATATATCTAGTTGTGGTTATTGTAAGTATGAAATACACGAAAATGAAGAAATTTAATATATCATAATGAAAAGCTAATGGAAGTTAGGAAGGATGAAGAGAGAGAGAAAAGGAAGGGGAACATTTTCCAAAAATGGCAAAATATGGAAAGTGGCAATTGAAATAGTGGTGAGTTGGAAAGCAATTTCTTAAAAGTTTTCTGCCCTCTGGAAAAGAGGCTTCTTATTTTTCTGCCTCACTTGCAGAGTAGTTTAGAATATTTGTTTGTGTGGGGTTGAGTTTACCTTATTGTTCTTTCCATTAAACATTTCCCTGGCATGCTGCAGCCATGGGCAGTGCCGGATTTACGTATAAGCTATAAGTTATAGCTTAGGGGCCCACTCTTTTGGGGGCCCCAGAAGAATTTAAACGGAAAAAACTGGATGTACATTTCCAAAATATAAGATAAAAAACAAATAAAATAAAACCTACATACAGCAACAGTGTTTGTGTTGTGTAGGCTCCTATTTGTTATGTGCAAATGGCTTTAGATACCTATTGGGTTTATAAATTACCTTATAGCATATATTCAAAACAAAAAACAGCAATAATTTGTTGTTGACAAAGGACAGCTGGACATATAAAGGGACCCATTACCTTCAGTAGGGCCTCATCAAACCTAAATCCGGCCCTGGCCATGGGTGTAGCCAGGGGTTGCAGCACCCCGAATCAAGTAAATTTAAAAAATAATAATACTTAACTAACTGACCAATTGTGTCACAGATAACTCAGTTCTGCCCCCCCCTAAAGCCTGCCTCCCCCAAAATAAATCCTGGCTACGTCCATGTCTGTAGCCTTCCCAGCTCCCTTATATGATAAGCCCCAAGGGAAAGCTGCTTCATGACATCTTCCCCTAGGCATGAGATCAGTGCCTTCGTTGGTTTTCTTTTTAAGGGAAGTTGTTCCTTTTTCCTTTTAAAAAAACAAAAAAAAAAAAACCTGCACTTTTAGGAAGTGTCATATTTTTACCTGGTATAATTGATTCGAACACAATACATTCCATCTTCTGTTGTTACTCTTGGGCTGGGGGAGGCTACCCACTCCCATAAAACATAAACAAACACAACTGTGGTATGAAAGACACAGCTGCGACTCACATTGCCATTTATCTTTTGCCCAACATGTGAAAATGAAGCTTTAACATTTGCCAAAAGCAAACAGCTGATTTTCTTCCCGAGTGATCAAAGAAATCAGCATGGTGGTGGGCAACAAAGGCATACAAATAAGGTGTCAAATATTTCGCTCCGAATACACTGTGAATTAATTTGAAGGGCTGGGAAACGCATGGAGCAGGAAGAAGACAGATATACGTCCTAACGTCACATCCATTTGCCAGTTAAAATAATAATTTTGGGAGGGAGAAGGAAAGGGGGAGAGAGAGAAAATGCACACAAAGTGCCTGAGCATATGGTTACGCTGTTGATTTGCAATAGGAATGGTGCTTTGCCATGGGGAACCAAGACCCATTTGAAACAGCAAGGCACTATGGAATTGGAGGCTCAGTGGGGTGTTTCTATGATGAATTTTTGCATTGTAAAATGAAAGCGTTGAGCTATATATTCACTCTAGCTCAATCTAGCTCATAAAAACAGAGGACGAATATGAAACCTTCCTGCTACCCAAAGGAAAACAAACCACTCCCTTTGCAATCAACACATAAGGGAGATTGATGTGGCTTCTGCAGTGCTAAGTAAACTTCATTTGTCATGTTTTCTTTCTTAATCCTATCTTTTTTCGTACTCGTGTGTATGTACAGATAAACTGCTTTTGTTCAATGGTTTGGCAGAAATAGTGGCTGTTGGTGGCATTAGCTGCAAACTGAGAATCAATAAATTGGCACTGGTGATAAAGGTCAGGATTTAAAGCAATTGAGAATTCCTTTTGTCAGGAAAAGAAGTTCAGTCCTTTTCCATCTTAGTTCTTCTTCTGCCAGACAATTACCTTCTAATTTAGTTTCATCTGAGGCTTTCTCTTAATTGGAGGATGCTGCTCTATTCCACAGTACATTGTATTTCAGACAGGTTTCCATCCACCTACCTTCCCTTTATGTTAGTTTCTTTTCTTTTCTCTTTTTTTTAAATGCTGACAATAGGGTAATTATCCATTGCAATTTCTGTCATGTGTGCCTTTTAAAATTATTTTATCTATACATAGAATTGCATTTAGACAAGCTTTTCCCTGATCTCCTTCCTTGAATCTCTTGCTTTGGTTATTATTTTTAACTGTTACATTTTAATGTGCTTGTTCATTGCATATTTTAATTGTGAGTGTTCTAATGTAGTCACATGTAGTCTAATGTATTTTAAATGCAGGTAGCTGCGTTTTTATAATTGGTTTTACTTTTCTTATTGTGCTGTTAGCATTTATTTATTTGTGAACCGCCTTCACATTTTTTTTTCATGAAATGGAAGCCAGTATGTAAATTATTTTGTTAATAATGGTGATGGTTTTATTTTTTAATTTATACAAAACATTTATATGCCATTATATCATAAAAATATCAAAGTGGTTTACAACAATATCTATAACAAAAGCAAATAAGAATTTTAAATCAAAGATCACCAACTAACTGCCATGGAAAGATGTTGCCTGAATCAGCCTGGAAGCACAGAAGAGATTTCAGCAGGCCTCTAAAAGTTGAAATAGAAGGCACCTGCAGAATCTCTATTTTCAGAGCTTTACACAGGACTGGGCCAGTGACACTAAAGGCTCAGTTTCTTGTTGACAGATGAGCCTCACCAGCTTGGAGGACAACCTGAAGATCTCAGCGATCGAGCTGGGATATAAGGGTTTGGGATATAAGGTACCCTGGTCCTAAGTTTTCAGCACTTGGCAAATTAATACAAGGACATTGAACCTGACTTCGTAATAGATGGGCAGCTAGTGCAGCTGTTCTAACACTGGTGATGCATGTTGTTGCCCATGTGCCTTATCAGCTCTGGCTGCCACATTCCGCACAGCTAGAGTTTCCGAACTAGGTCAGGGACACATTACAGTATTCCAGCCTTGAGATTATCAGCACGTGGACTACAGTGTGTGGTTATGGTTATGATTATTGGACTAAAGTTTAGTGGAAGGTGAGAAACCTTAAGGCAGCCTACCCCAACTTGAAACCCTCCAGATGTTTTGGACAATAATGGCCATGAGCCCCATAGTAAATGATCAGGAATGAGAGTTGTAGTCCAAATTATCTAGAGGGCACCAGGTTGGGAAAGCAGTTGTAAGCAGGACTAGTGCAAGAATTCACATTGCTTCAGGTGGACATCAGATCTTCTCTGCCTTGTTGTTGTTGTTGTTTAGTTGTGTCCACCTCTTTGTGACCCCATGGACCAGAGCAAACCAGGCACTCCTGACTTCCACTGTCTCCCGCAGTTTGGTCAGACTCATGTTGGTAGCTTCGAGAACACTGTCCAACCATCTCGTCCTCTGCCGTCCCCTTCTCCTTGTGCCCTCCATCTTTCCCAACTTCAGGGTCTTTTCCAAGGAGTCTTCTCTTTTCATGAGGTGGCCAAAGTATTGGAGCCTCAGCTTCAGGATCTGTCCTGCCTTACTTACTTTTTAATTGTCTTTCTGTAGCTGAGGCAACAGCACTAACATTCTCTGTCCTGCATTTCTACGCTACGCTGTTGAAGGGCCAAGAGGGTCCTTCCTCAGAGCAAGGTGGACCTAGGTGCGTGGCCTCCAGGACTCTCCAGGTGACCCTTGGGAGAATCATTGGCCAAAACCCCTGCCCAGGCTACCTTTCCACTCCCCAGGACATTGCCCCCTGCCACTGGCTCTGCTTTGTGCCCTCTCCAGATGCTTTTGCCTGGTTGAATGTGTCCTTAATAATAATAATAATTTATTTGTACCCCACCCATCTGGCTGGGTTTCCTTGAACTGTGATAATGCTTGCTGCCTGCCTAGATGGATGGTGTGTGGGTGTGTAGTTTTATTTTCAATTTCGTTTTCTAATGATTCATAGCATGGAATTTACCATTTTCTCTGCTGCTGAGAAACTACACTGTACCTACATTGAGCTATTTCCCATCTCCAATGACCCCAAGGTCTTTTTCCTGGTCAGTCACTGCCAGTCCAGGCCCCGTGAGTGTACATGTGAAATTAAGATTTACACTTTACATTTGTCATTTTACAGCCTATTTGGAGAGGTCCCTTTAGAGCAGGGGTCGCCAAACTAAGGATACGGCCCGTGTGAGCCAATTATCTGGCTCCCGATGACCTCCGCTGCCCGCTCTTACTGGCATGGCATGGCTGCCCATCTCCAGGTTGGCGCGGTGCCGGAAATAGCTTGTGTGCATGTGCAAGCATCATTTCCGGCGCACTTCTGGCATGGCGCAGTGCCGGAAATAGCTTGTGTGCATGTGCAAGCGTCATTTCTGTCACACTTCTGGGTCTGCGGAGGCCCATTGCACATGCACACAAGCTATTTCCGGTGCCGCGCAGAAGTGCACTGGAAAAAGGGAGTGTGTGCACATATGGCCGCGCGCTCCCCTGCCCTCTGGCCCGCTGCACGATCAACGGCGGAGGAAGTGGCCTGAGGCCGGGTAAGTTTGCTGACCCCTGCTTTAGAGCTCTTCACAATCTTTTTTGCTTTAATGATTCTGAACAGTTTAGTGTCACCAGCAAACTTGGCCATCTCATTGCTCACTCCTAACTCTAGATTGCTCAGTAACAAGTCAACCAGATCACCTCTATCTATATGCTTGTTGAACCTCTCAAATTACTCTCATAGGTTTGTGAGATAGTAATGGCCCTTGCAGAAGCCATGCTGGCTCTGCTTCAGTAAGGCTTGTTCTTCTATGTGCTTGGTTATTTTATATTGAACAATACTTTCTCCCATATAGGAAATTGATGGTTTTCACTCCAATGGAAAAATAAAATAAAGAACTGTTCTAGGAGGAGGTTTCAGATGAGACAAATCTGCCAAACAATTCAACAAAGGGTGTCCTGGCTCTCGTGGAAACATTGCAGATGTCGGAATATCTCTCTGAGCACAAAGACGTACCATGCTCCTTGCTGGGAGTGGTTGTATATGTGTTTGCAAAATACAAGTCCTTCTTTTCAGCACATCCCATCAATCATCAGGATGGTTATTTAGCTAGTAAAGAAGGGAAAAAAGGACTAAACATGGCAGAAAGTTGTATGTTTTGAGGAGTGGGATTAAGTTTTTCACATTTCTATATGCTACATGAAAAAACATTTTACGTTAATGTATCTTTTGTTTCCTTGCTTATTTTTTATTGTGCTTCTCAGACAGTGCCTGGAGGGCTTGTATGTCTCATTCCCTCTGTGTTATGTATTTGCATCCAAATGTTTGTTAAAGGTGAAGACACACACACACCAGCAAAGTAGTGCGTCATTATTTGGTGATATCTAAATATTTTAAAAAGATTATTTGTTGGCTGTTCCTGTTTTCTCCAGATATTTCTGCTTGGCTTTTTTTCCTCCACCAGAAAAAAACGAGCTTGATTTGTTCTTAACACAACTGGGGAAAATAGCTATGAAACAAAGTCTTCTGTTGTCATGGCAACTCAAATGCTAATAGCATGGGGCAATAATTAAACAAGGTGCAGTACAAAGTTGTTATGGCAACTATATATTTAATCAAGGCAACCCATGCATTTGATTGAGAAAAGAAACCTCAGATATGATTTAGTGCAGAAATTATCCTTGTTAAATTGCTTTTAAAAATATACCTGTTTTGGTCTGAGAAAAGAAACAACGGAATGTAAAAAAAAAGCACAGCAAGTGAGTAGAGCACAGCAACCTGACTCATTGTGGTAATAACAGGCACAACAACTTTCTTGTATGAATTGTGTCACGGGAGACATTGTTTTCCCTGTACAAGCAATGCCCTGTCGGTAATTCAGGGAGGCATTCATGTTGACAAAGTAACCAGTGTGACCCAGAACATCTTCAGCTACCTCAAAATTACTTTCATTGTGTACTGACTCTGTTGTGTTAAGTCTATTTCATGATGTGATCCTATACTTTCTTTGAATGGCTCCTTAGGAGGAATGTTCTGAAAGGGGCAACTCTGAGAATGTCATGAGATGCTATAGGCACGCCTAGCAACTTTGTTGGAGAGCTTCCTGCATTTGCACCTCTTTACTGGGGGATGATTTAAATACCCCCCCCCCCACTTTCAGATCACCCTCATTCTGCCCAGTTGAAAAAACAAGGTTCTGAGTGTGGCATGCCTCAGGTGTTGGCATACCCTCCAACATTTTCATCCCTAAAATCAGATTGTCAGAAGGGGCGTACCTTTCAGTCTAGTGCTCTGGTGCTCATCAGCAGGGTCGTGGCCTGCTGACATGGGATGCAAACAGAAGCCAGGTTTGGCTTCTGTGATGTCCCGCTTAAAACAGGACAGTTGGAGTCCTAGGCTGATGACATTGGAATTGGGCCGATGACATGTTGAGACAGACCCAAGGTCATCATGGCAGCCATGAAGTCCTGAGCCACCCCAGAGCCAGTTGCCTTGGCATGGGTGTCCACCCAAACCAGAAGTCTCAGAGTCCTCAACACCTCCTCTAAAAATGGCTCTGTCAGCTCAAGCAGGGAACAAACACTCTAGATATTCCTCTCCAACTGGGCAGAGAGCCTGGAGACATGGAAGCCCTCATTGTGGATGTTGAAATCTCCAGAGACTAAAAGCTGCAGTGCACAGAGGTCCAAAACAAGGCTCAAGATAATCTCTGTAAACTCAGTGAAGGAGTGTGCTAGGCAGCAGGGAGGATGGAACACTGAAATAATCCAATTTATCCCTAGACAAATATGCCTCTGGCCCCACTGAAAATCTGTACCTTCATAGTAATTGCATTGGCTGTAATCTTTTTTCCCCTTTCTGGGAAAAAAAAATGTAATTGATCTATTAATGTCAATATGACTCATCTAAGCAGGTGTCAGCAGCTTTTATCTTTCCAAAATTGCATGGATTCAGGTTACCAAAGAGATGTTTGATTGCAGACAGACTTTGTTTAATGATGCTGTTTTCACTTCAAGTGAGGTTGCCAATAATGGTCTTGCTTCCATTTTCCCCTGACTGAGTGCTCTTTATTACACAGAGTTGGATATGCCTACAAATAACAGTCAATAGTAGGCTTTAAAAAGAAAGAAGCGAAACGGTACACATGCACTTAGTGTTTACCTGCTGCCCCCTTTCTCTGTTGCACTTAATAATCTTGGATATTGTTCTTTACATTGCTTTCATTCCTGTTTTATTTTTTGAAATGCCACTTCCATCACAGCAAGAAAATGAGCCGTTTGCAACGATGACAAAAAGCCAGCTTCTCAAGCTGAGCTGTTTGCAAGCTGTGGCTCTGCTTCCTTGTTTGTTTATACTTCTATATTTCAGCTCACCTTTGGACTTGACAAGCAGCCCCAAAGTGCAGGTAACAATAACTAAGTAATAATTAACTGTATTTACAACCAGAGACAAGGAAAGACCTTCAGGCTCAAGGGCTGAATGTGGTCCTCAAGGCCTTTCTAACTGGCCCTTGAGACACTCCCTAGTCCATACCTACTATTCCCAGCTCCCTGGCTCTGCTCTGTGCATTTGCCTGGCTATAATGTGTCCTTGTACTATATAATAAGGACTCTTGTTTGCCTGGATAGAAGATGGAGGAAGTAGACTTTTGTGTGTGGTTGGAACGTAACCTACTGTACAAAGCATCACATCAATTACTCCACCCATTGGCTCCACCCACCCAAAAGGTTCCCTGTGACAGGATGCAGCCATTGGGCTGAACCCCCCCCCCCAATGTACAACATCAACATCACACAAAGTAAATAATGCATAGCAAAAGTCAACAATTTCACTCTCTCCATCAGGCAACCCAAAACCTTTCCAAAACAAGAAGATCTTAAGTTAACAACTCTCCTAAAATTCTGCACCAGCCCTTTCCAACTTGGTGCTATCCTGAAGTTTTGAACGACAACTCCTATCAGTCCCAGCCACTCTTGCCAATGGTCATGGGATGGTAGTCCAAAGCAGTTGTAGAGTACCATATTGGAGAAGGCTGCTATGCATAGAATGTGGCATAATATTCCCCATTCTCCTCCCTGATTGGCAATGATCTGGAGTTGGTTCTGCTGGGTCAGAGCTAATGCCACTCTAGTCCAGAATCCTATGATCCTGCTATGACCAACCTGATGCTTATGGGAAGCCCACAACAAGCAGGAAAGAAATTTCACAGTGCTTCGTTTCCCCATAGATACCTCCCCCTTTAAAAATAAAATAAGAGAGTTCTTTTATAATTAAAAATTACTTGTTTTTCATCTGCACCCGGTTGGGTTTTTAAAAAGTATTTTTATTGAATTTTATCCATATACAAAATGTAACTTCATGAGATAAACATATAAAAACTAAACCAAGCTAAACCAAACCAAAGGGGGCTTGGGTTGTCTTAAATCTGTTTTTAAGATGTTTGCCACCTTGGGTTCCTTTGGGAGGAAAAGTGGGGTATATTTCATAGATTCATAGATGATAGATAGATAGATAGATAGATAGATAGATAGAGAGAAATTGAGTGGATAGAAATGCTAGTTTGAAAACGAGTAATTTTCCAAAGTTATACCAAACTTGTTTTTTAGGCAACTACCTTTAGGGAAACATGCATGAATATGGAGTAAATATTCCATATTCCAAAGGTTTGGGTTAAGAACATAAAAGGAGCCTGGCAAGATCATAAGTCTGTATAAAGGCATTACAACATCAATAATTCTACATGTTATCTCTTTCCTAATGATCCATAACATGGCATTTGCCTTTTTTCCACAGCTGCTGCACACTGGGTCAGCATTTTAATTGAGTTATCCACCACGACCAGCAGTTTTCGTACCTCCACGGACGTGCAGCAAGTGTGTTGGGTGGGTAGGGGGACCACAGTGGCAGCTTCTGCCTCTTGTGCACACCTTTTATTGGCACATCTGCAAATCAGTTTGCAAACATGTCAGTAAATGCACATACAGCTGGGGTGCAACCTGCTGCTCACAGCCCTGTGTGCATTCGTTGAACTTATGCTGTTGAGTGGCCCGAAAGTAAAAGGGCTTAATTAAATCATTATTTTGGGGAGTTTGCAAAAGTTGCAACCGGTGCACGTACTGTCAAAGCTGAGCTGTATGCTAATTATCAAAAGCAAGTTGGAACCCTGGAATCAAGAGTTGAACACACAAAAGCATACCAGAAAAACCTCATAGCTCAGACACAGTCCCAGGCCACATAGAAAGTCAGAGGTCAGAACACTGTATCCAGTGGTTTGCACTCAAACCCTCGACACAGAATGGAATACAGCTGCTTGAGACTTATCTACCTGTAAGTCCCAGGGTTCCCAAAAACCCAATGCAATGCTCTATATCAGAGATTCTTGGTGGACTTTTCATCCTTGCATGCTAGGGACTCTTTTTTATCATAGGACACCCTCTGTATCAGGTGTCCAGGTACTGTACACCTATTCTTTGGCTTGCTACTGAGATAACTAACCCCAGAACTCCTGCCTTTGTGTGCTCTCTCCCACCGAAGGAGTACTGGACAACTGACCCTTTGCTGGACTGGCCTTTCCCGGTTTCATTCCCTCCTGTTATCACAGCCACGTTTCCCTGGTGTGTCTTGCAATTCCCTTCTGCTTCTCTCCGATCCAACTTAGCTTGTATTTGCCTCTCTGACTGCTCTACAAACGTCTCCACTGCCATCTCCCCTTCGCTGCCATCCACACATTGCTTCTGACATTCTAATACAGCCTACTACTCTGTCATGGCTTCTTGCTCTCTTCTGTTTGGACCTTCACACACCGATGCACCAACTTTTGTGCTTTCTGTCTTTCTCCCTTTCTCCACAGTCACACCATGATGCTCATTCTGCCTTTTCTCACTGCTTTCCTTGCCACTTCTTATCCGCCACCAGAGAGCCACAGCCTCACCGTGGTTCTTTTATTCTTCTGTGGGTCACACACCAGCATCCTTGCTGCTCTTCCTTTGATTCTTTACTGCTGGTCCTCCTCACTTGCCACCTGGGCTGATCGCCAGCCTCAGACAACAGCTATGCAGATTTTCCTCCTCCTCTTCCTCACAACACGTATCAGTCTCTGTACCATCTAGCTCTTGACAGGAGAGCAAAACCCGCTTCCTGCTGCATTCCATATTCTTCTTTACACCATTAGCTGCTTATTGCTGCTTCCAGCTTCTTCATGCTAGTTTAGGAAGGCCGTCCATAACCCCAGATGAGTACAGTGGTACCTCGGGTTACAAACACTTTGGGTTACAGATTCCGCTAACCCGGAAATAGTACCTCAGGTTAAGAACTTTACCTCAGGATGAGAACAGAAATCGTGTGGCGGCAGCGGGAGGCCCCATTAGCTAAAGTGGTACCTCAGGTTAAGAACGGTTTCAGGTTAAGAACAGACCTCCGGAACGAATTAAGTTCGTAACCAGAGGTACCACTGTATATGTTTTAATGTGACACTCTCCCCCGCCCCTCTGGTTGTGGATTTTCAAATATCATGGGATATTGTGGTTCATGAAAAAGAAAAAAAAGGACTTTCCATAGAAAAGCAGAGCTGTCTCAGATAATAAAGAAGAGGAGCCAGCACATACAAAGTCTTTTCTTTTGTGCTATTATTCAAAGCCTCCGGTTTCTGAATATGAGTAAACCCAAAATGTCACTTCCCTGGTTCCAAATGTCAGGACTTGTGCACATCTCTAGGGTTGGTGCCTCTTAAAATGCTATTAAATAACAGTAACGTGGGACAAACAATGGCATTTCCAAGACTTCAACCTCAAAATACGAATGTCAGAGTCCTACTATGTTGTTTTGATGTGATACAAAATAACCAAGAAATGTATTACTCGAGATGCAGAAAGAAAGGTCTTTTTAATCTCTGTCAAGTTAATGGCTGGGATTCAGAGGTACGTGTGCATCTGAGCCATGCACTTTTTATGTCACTTTCTCTTTCAGCAAGTCCTCACAACAAATCCCCCCCCAAACCCCACTTTTGTGGTTCACCTCAGGTGCAAAACTGTATTGGGCTGGCCTGCCCCCTTCACTGTTCTGGGGGATTTCCCCAACCTTCCAGAGCAAATTTGGGGAGGGTGCAAAAGAGAGGAGTAGAAAATCTTATTGCACTACTGGGAATCCTTGCACTGGCTTCTACTAGTGCAACAAATAGGTTTTTGCTTTAAACATGCTCATGTGAGATTTTTTTTATAAAAAATTGTATTTTTACACTGGTTGTAAATCATTTTGGGGCTTTCTGAAGTTGGTAGCAATATATACATTTAATAAATCTATGTATGCCCTTTTGGTTTGAAGAGCTGCATCATGATATTTGGAGAAGTTTGAATTTCCAAAGAATTGTGTTGTGTGTTGGTTCAGGAAGTGGGAAATAGATAGGTTTGCATTAAAATGCAAACCGAACAAATATCATCTCCACCCTTAGTGGCACGTAACAGCTTGTACTGCACTTTTAAAACACTCCTATATCACTTTAACAGACATGGCTTCCCCAAAGGAATCCTGGGAACTGTAATTTGTTAAAGGTGCTGGGAATTGTTGCTCTGTGTAGTATCTTCTAACAACCCTCAGAACCCTTAACAATCTACAGTTACCAGAGTGCTTTAAATGTGTGGTTTGCATGTGACTCTAAGTGGTCATTTAATGGAGTTTGCAGTTTTCCTTGGTTGTTTAGTTGGATGCATATTGGTCCACCTTGTAGTGTGCACTCTGGCAGAGGAAGAGGAGTGAGGGGGGAGCGCACCGCCCCTGGCAGTGCAATCCTGGTGGGGTGCCATCGTGGCTGCCCCCTGGCCATGCTGGGCACCACCCCCCACAGGCAGCGTGTCATGCTCCTGGGACGCACGTCAGCTCTGCCCCCACCTGCTCTCCATCCTCCACTGAAGCTCCGCCACTGAGTGTACACTCTCTGTTTATTTAGTAAACATTTCTATAAGGTAAAGGGACCCTTGACTGTTAGTGTTGGACTTTTGGTTTTAACTGGAAAAGCCTCAAAACCAGTTTAGCACTTGGAGTGGTGTCCAGCTACGCTTCCTTCTGCGTTCTCCTGCTTCTCCAGTACTTTAGCAGAGTTTGTTCAAACTTTTTACTTCTTACTTCTTCTTGCGCAATGGTATGTGCCAGCAATTAAACTCCCACAACGTCTGGGTTGTTTCAAAGTAAGCAAGCTTTAATTACAAGCATATAAATCGTAAAGCTTCGCTCGGAGATTGGGAGGACATCTCCGGCCTCTCCGGTCAGAACCGAAAGTAAGACTGAACAAGAAATAAACGGTGCGTCACATAAATCACAAAGACATCGCATACAGCAGATACCCCGGATGTTGTGACACATCCTCATGCCTATGGGAGGAGCGAACTGTTGAGCTTCTTTAACCCTGAAAGCTCCAAACCTAACAGTAAGGTCCAGTTGCGGATGACTCTGGGGTTGTGGCGCTCATCTTGCTTTACTGGCCAAGGGAGTTGACGTACAGCTTCCGGGTCATGTGGCCAGCATGACTAAGCCACTTCTGGCAAACCAGAGCAGCACACAGAAACACCGTTTACCTTCCCGCCAGAGTGGTACCTATTTATCTACTTGCGCTTCGTGCTTTCTAAGTGCTAGGTTGGCAGGAGCTGGGACCGAACAACGGGAGCTCAACCCGTTGCGGGGATTCGAACCACCCACCTTCTGATCGGCAAGCCCTAGGCTCAGTGGTTTAGACTACAGCGCCACCTGCGTCCCTGTAAACATTTCTATACTGGCCTACAATTCAAAATTTCCAGTGGTGGACATCACTAGTGGGCAAAAAATCAAAGTTTGTTTCTGACTAGTTAATTTTGAGAAGCTTCAAGACAGTAGTAAAACAGGGGAATGGTTCTTGAAGTGGGAGGAGTTCTTGGAACAAGAAACTAATTATGTTAATCCTCCATAAGAAAAATGATTCCTCTTGTGTGCTCAGGATATCAATAAAATGAACAGAAAAAGAGGGGAAATTATGGGATGGAGTGGTAATAAAAGTAAAATGGACAGGATCACTATTTTCTCATTTGCAAAATCCAAGCAGTCTGCGTGACAGCATTTTATAGTACTTTAATGGGAAATTTAATTAATGTTAGATTGCAGTAGAAGTAGCATAAAAATACCAGGCACATATGACATCCACAGGAACATCACATAAATTCTGAGTATAGCTTGGCAATTAGAATAGGAGCCAAATGGATTTATAATGAAGGGGGACTTGAAATACATTTTTACCCATTATATTACCATGGCAATTACCTACAATTGTATTCACTTTAATGATGATACTTTGGTGAGTATGTACTGAATTCTTGGCCAAACATATACCTCACTGGTAATGTTCATCAACTTTTTTATCCTAATCTAATTGTGATACAGTTTTGAAGTATTTAAAGATTAAAGTACCTCTTAATATTATGAATTCTCGCTTCCCAGCATCTGAAGCATTGGAAACTTCTGTTGTCAGTACATGTTTTAATATATTGGATACTGTCAAATTAACTGATGTATGATATTGTGTTATTGTTAGTATTTACAGCACAGTATTGCAGATATTTGGGAAATTGTAATTAATTGCTTCCACACTTCTTATGGTTTATGACATATTTATATACTGCTTCTTGGCCCAAACACCTCCTAATGTTAACTAATGATCTGTTTCAGTGTATCTGAAGAAGTGTGCATGCACACGAAAGCTCATACCAAGAACAAACTTAGTTGATCTCTAAGGTGCTACTGGAAGGATTTTTAAATTTTTTTTATTTTGTTTAAACTAATGAATGTTAATACATTAGGTTAGACTTCCCTAACCCGGTGCTCTCCAAACGTTTTGATGATCTGCAACGTCCATCACCTCAATAATTGGCTATGCTAGCTCTGGTGAATGGGATTCATGGTCCCACAACATCTGGCAGACAACTTCAGGCTGGGGAAGCCTGCATTAGGCAATGTGTGATGATGGAGCTGAAGCAATTTCTTGAACTTCTTTCTACATGATGTCTTTGAAATCTGTTCCATAAAATTCCTTCTCAAAACTCACTTCTTGCTTAACCCATTAGCTCAAGTAAAACAAACTCTTCCTTTGTTTAACCATGATAAACTGCCTTAACTGAAGATGCACACAGTAAATCTTGTCTAGTTGCACCTTCAGCTTTTAAAGGCAGACACCATTTGCTTAATTCACTCACCAAAGAGCTATGTTCCTTGATAAACCACCACCTCCTCCTTTTTATAGTTCCAAGAGAGGATACATTGATATAAGCCTAAATAACCTACACTCATGAAATTGCATAAGATCATGGGCCCAAAATGGCCATCATGCTCTCATGCGAAAAAAACGGAATGTCCTGTTTTCTCCAGGACACTTGCGGGTATGAAAGTTACAAGCCATTGTACGTTCTCTCATCCTGGAGGTCAAGCTGGAAAACACATTGAGATGAAGAGTTAGTCTAACTGATTAAGCTAACAAACTAGGGATAGTTCACATGGGCACGTGAATGCAAGGCCATGTAAGAAAAGCATGCTAGATCAGGCCAGCATCCTGTTGTCCCGGTGGCCAACCAGATGTCTATGAGAAGCCCAAAAGCAGGACCTGAGTGCAGCAGCATTCTACTTCCTTTTTTTTTTGTCTTCAGTATGACTCAGGTGTTGCATGTAGTATCAAATGCTTTGTGGGATTTACTAATAAATCACCACAGACAGAAATTTCATATCATCTGGTGGCCTCTAAAACACACGGGGGGGGGGGAGATTTCACTAGGGCGAACAGCATAAATAAAGACAGATATGTCCTCCCTCAGTGCTGTGATCCCAATCCAAACAGGACCCATGGCTGTTTTAATGCCTAAAACTCAAGAGACCCCTTTTTTGTATTATTTCCTACCTCATGCTTAGTGTGGGCCTCAGATTAATGAGGCTTCCTAGGAACGAAGTTGCTTTTTACTTACTCAGACCATGCTACCCAAAATGTGACCCTTCAGTGCCACTCTTCTACTTCTGAAGCTTATTTCCTTTCCATGTTCTAAATGAATATATATATATATATATATATATATATATATATATATATATATCTCCAGGTCTTACTAACCACCTCAGCCAGATTGGAAGCAACCACACCATTTTCCTGATTCATCCTCAACTGAAGTTGAAATGTGAGGGAACGTTGTGCTGTTTGCCAGTTTCTCTCACAGCATTTTGAACTGCCTTCTGGAGAGCTAATTCCATCCAGTTCCAAACTTACAAAATGGTTTCTAACACATTTGCCCTAACTTTATAAATGGTAAAGTTCCATTGTAAAAAGAAAAAAGAAAAAAACCCATGTCCAAATTAGAAAATATATTAACTTAGTTTCTGAGACCAGTTGAATATAACGTTAAATAAATGGAGGATGGCATTGCTGCTCTGGCTGTATATACCTAGAAGGAAATTGTTTCCATTAAATGTAGAAATGGCATGGGGGTTGGGGTGGAGGAAGCAACAGACAGAGCACCTTAGACGTTATATGTGTCAACTGGAAAAGGCAGGCGAGAGAAATAACAAAGGACTCTTGGTTATGTTCACCTCTTTCTTTTACCAAACCACAGGGATTTATTTGTAATTTCTGTGAAGTACGAGAGCATGTTCTTTTCTCACCAGCCTGTCAGGTTTCTCAGCTGTTTATAGCTTTCTTTCTTTCTATTCTAATCCTTCCTCATATTCTCTTCTGTCCTTTTGTACAACCTGACAGCATAGCAGTGTGCGGTTGATCATTACTTATCCAGAGACATTTCTCCCCCTTCCTTTCAGCTGCCTTCTCTAGCAAGCTACATTTATTCTCACCCCCACAACCACTTCCATGACACTTGAGGAGTGTGATGGTTGTGAACCTCAATAATCGAGGGTGCCATATGGTTTGAAGATGGAAAATTCAGACTACAGAGTTATTCAGAGAAAAAAAATGATGATGATTGTTTTTGTTTTTTTTACTTTTGCTGCATGTAGTGTGAGAGAGACAGCAGCAAGATGATGCACAATACATTTTTAATTCTACATCTTTCATATCTTGAATCTCTCTGCTCATAACGTGGAAAAAAGGTCTCTCTCCCTCTCCGTCTGTCTCTGGTCTATAGCAACCTTCCCCGACCTGCTGCCCTCCATATGTTTTGGTCTACAACCACAATCAGCCATACCATGCTGGCTGGAGCTGATGGCAATTGGTGTGCAAAATATCTAGAAGACATCAGGTTTGGGAAGCCATTAGATACATAAGATGGTAGGACTATTTCCTGCTGAGAGAGAATATAGAAATTGGTATTAGCTGCCACAATACAAATACAAGCTTTGCCTGTTGAGGTATACTGGGAATTCAGAAGGAGCTCAGAAAGGAGATGCATAGCTTGCTTTTGCATCCTGTTCTTTTCCTTGTGGGTTCTGTTTCTGGTCTTTTTCAATGTGGGAATATTTGCCATTCTCCATGAGGGGTAAGCATTATTTCAATATTGGGGCAGTATATTGGGGCAAAAGAAACTTCAGTTTGGTTCTTTTGCCTCAGCAGAAGCAAACTAAGTATCCTCTTGTGTCGTGGTGGCACCTATTTGTTCAGTCCTGTGAAAAGCTGTACAGTATAGGTGAAAGACTCTCAGAACTGAGCCACTATATATAAAACTAGGGTATAGGATTGCTATGGCATGTGGACTGCAAGCAGATGGCCCTGCGGAGAGAGCTGGAAAGATGCATTTGGTTGTGTAGGAAAAGCAGCAACGAGTTGCACGTAATCAGATGTATTCTGAAATTTGGGGGAATATCTTTTCCTCTTTAATATATGCTATAAACCCCCCCACCCCCACTGCCATTGATAAACTTGTGTTGTGTAGTGGTTGGAATGTCGGACTAGGACCTGAGAGACCAGGGTTCAAATCCCCACTCAGTCTCAAAATTCACATGTGACCTTGGGCCAGTCACCGCCTCTCAGCCTGTCCTACTCCACAGGGTTGTTGTGGGGATTAAATGAAGAGGGAGAGAACCATGTACTCTGCCTTGAACTCGTTTGAGAAAAGGTCGAATATAAATACAGTAAGATAGGAAAAAATGTATCTACAGATCCACTGTCCTAGCCTGGCACAAAAGGAGTTTGGGTTGATCTGTAAATTTGTCTATTTCTGGTCTGTGTTACTTTTGCCTGTTTTTAACCATAATTTTATTCTCTCTCTCTCTCTCTCTCTCTCTCTCTCTCTCTCTCTCTCTCTCTCTCACACACACACACACACACACACACACACACAGAGAGAGAGAGATCTGCAGTCCCCCTTAAAATATGCATCTAAAAGTGTATTTCATCTCAAAATATATTTGATATGTTTAAACTGATGAGAACATTTAGAGAAGTGTGAAATTTGATGGATAGCCAAGTCTGAAAGGTGCCAATAGGGTGATTTCATACTGGAACTTGCAAACACGAGATTCCTGGTGTATCCTCAGTGGTGCCATTACCAGCACAGGACTTCAAGTGCAAAAGTCCAGGGCCTCGCTCAGGCAGAATGAGTAGAAGAGGTCCCAAGTGCAGCAGGTCTGGCTCACCACATTTTGAAGAAAGCTGTCAGGGAACGGTGTCAGATTTCTCTTTGTCAGGCGATGGAGGCAAAGATTTCTGAACCTGAAGGGGAGGCGAATGCAGGGCCCAGCCTGAGGGTGTAGCATGGCAAAGTCTTAGACTTGGAGAACTCCACTGCAGATGACCCAGGAAGACCTGAGGGGGTCTCTGCTCTGTCACAGTAGGAGATTACTGGAGAAGAAAGGCCCCCTTTAAGCAAAGCAGCACCTTGCAGTACAGGTGAGGCTATAAGGCTGTATTGGCTGCTGTTACTACATGGCTCCCTGAAGCTTAGCACTGGCACCCCACAGGGATGTGTGCTAAGTCCCTACTTGTACTCATTGTACACATATGACTGCATATCATCTGATCCATCCACAGTAATTATTAAGTTTGCAGATGATACTACCATAATGGGCCTAATTGTAGGCGGAGATGAAACAGCGTACAGGGGGGAGGTTCAAAAAGTATCTACATGGTGCTTAGAGAATAACTTGCACCTAAATATTAGTAGGACAAAGGAGATGGTGTTGAACTTTCAGAGGAAGAGAGAGGAACCTGCCCCATTGTATATCGGGGGGGGGGGCTGTGTGGAGGGAGTCTCCTCCTTTAAATTCCTGGGAGTTTACCTTAGTGAGGACCTCACTTGGAAAGTCAACAAAACTCAGGTGGTCAGAAAGGCCCAACAGAGATTCCATTTCCTCAGGGTCTTGCGAAAGAATAATGTTAAACAACAACTGATGAACTCCTTTTACCGGTCCACAATAGAAAGTGTCCTTTCGTATTGTATCACAGTGTGGTATGCTGGCCTGACAGCCACAGACAGAAAGTCTCTACAGAGGGTGCTGAATACAGCACATGATATCATGGGCTGTCCCTTGAGTATGCTAGATGACATCGCAAGGGATCGTTGCCTTAAAAGAGTGAGAAAAATTCTCAGGGATGACTCACACCCTGGCCATCACCTCTTTAATCTTCTACCCTCGGGCAGGAGATATAGAAGTATAATCAGCCAAACCAACAGGCTAAAAAATAGCTTCTATCCATGGGCTGTTGAACGAAAAATAACATAGTGAAATTGACTTGCGAGGTGATTGAGTGTCTGGCGGGGGGCAGGGAGGCTCATTTAATTTCATTGTACACAGGTTGTACAATGACAATAAATGTATTATTATTACTTATATAAGGGCTCAGGTTCAGTTGGTTCTTTGCTGCCTTAAACCTTCCTCCTTCCAGTGTCTTCTGTCCAGCACCTGAAATTTCCCTTGCAGGACGTAAAGTAATGCAAGTTGTGATCCAAAGAGAAAGACCACTAAGTCTAAAGTTACCTAGTAGCACTTCTGACTATTCCTGGTTGCTGCCTAGACTCTCTCCTCCCAACTTCTTTCTGAATGTTTGCCTGGGTTTGCTCCAATAAGCAGTATGAAAAGAAATGTGACAGGCAGCCCCTTTTGAGGGTGGGTCACTTGCTACATCTCCTCCCCTGGATCAGATTTCCCCCTCAGAGCAGTGATAAAGCAGGAATACCTTCCTCTGGAGAGACTGGTTGAAAGTAGGCAAGGCAGAGCAATAAATTATGCAGAGATGCTGTGAGCAGCTTCCTCTGTTTGGAAGACTTTGGGCTCATGGGAGCCTTTAATTTCTTTAATCCTGGGCACATCAGCATATCTCTTGCAGCATGCCAGTGTGCTCAGCAAACACTTCTGGGAAACAACGGCTCTTCCCTGATTTTTCTGCAGTTTCCCCTCCCCTGTGTTCCTAGACTGTGTTAATATGTCTGCCTTAAGGAAGGCATCTAATTCACAGAACAATACTATAATGGGATAAAGTTATGTATGCCTTTTGAACAGCTCAAGCAGGACAAAAAAAATGGATGAATGTTACAAGCACCAGTGTTGGAAATGTAAGGGGGGGGAAGCCTGCGGCCTGCATTTGCATCTGTTGTTTAATCATCCGAGTGCAGTGTGAGACAAGACCTCTAGGGCTCCCTGTTGTCGCATTTTTCACCAGGTCTGTTTCTGTTGTTTTTGTGGCTTATGGAACTGGGCCATACAGTGTACACTTTGTTCCATAAGTGGACTCTGTGCTAGAAGCCCTGGGGAACAGACGGATATCAAAAAGTATTAATAGAGAAAGGCAACGATGCAATTCACTAGAATAGGTATTGGTGCTAACTGTTGTAAATACAAAAGCAGTCGCCAGCATGACAGATCCCACAGAGTTATCGTAATAGAATTTGCCTCATAAAGGAGAAGTGTTCAAAGTCCAGAATTAAATACAGTAGAAGGAATAGAGGAGGCACAGCTACTTGATAGCGCTGTCTCTTGCTATACAAACATAGAAGACAAATGGTAATGCAATGGTGAAAATGGTCAAAGGAATCTGAGTGGTAATTCACAGCCATGCAATAATACCATTAAGACAGCCCCACAGAAGAGCAGGAATGATAATCTATTCTCAGGGAAAAGTGCGCAAGCAATAACCAGTGTAATAAAGTAGAAGCAATCTAGTGTTCGAACTTGGAGGGACATTAGAAAAGCACAAATGTGTGACAAAGAAACTAGAAAGGCAGAGTTGGCTAAAATCCTGTCAGTTCCCAAAGTTTAAATTGAAAATTGTTGGTGCAAAATACCAAACAATTGGGGAACAGGTGGTCTTCCAGATGTTGCTAAAGTGCCCACCATCCCTGACTATTGGCCATGATGTCTGGGGCTGCTGCAAATTGGAATCCAACAACACCTGGAGGTCCACAAGGCCCTTGAGATGAACCACACTGCTTTGGATGAGCAAGGCAGGGACTCAAGAGGTGACGGCAATCATTCATATAGTAAGTAATTTCATCTGGGGATGATTTACCATCGGAGGCCACTTAAGTGGCTATCTCATAGCAAACAATAATGTCTGCCCTGGAACAGAGGCAACAAAAGAGCTAGTTCACATGGTCTTCATGAAATGTATTCTAGCTGCTTCTGAGCAATATTGCAGTAGGTTTGGTATGTAGACGAGTGCATTGTAAGATATAAGGCTCTTTCAGACGACCTGTTTATTGGGTATTCATCCTGATTTGCTTGCAGAAATCTTACGCAGTGTTTTGACGATCCTGGTCTTCATTTGTTCTGATTTGTTTGTTTACAGAGCACTTATATGATAATGAACATTAGTCCTCATTTACTTGCAGGGTGTTTCCACTGGTGGAGGAAGGGGGTGCGGGGGTGCGGTCCACCCTGGGTGTCATCCCTGGGGGGGGGGTGACACCGCCGCCCCACACCCCTGGGACGCTTGCTCCACCCCCACGGGTGGCTAGCCCCGGGTGCACAGCATGTGCACCACTCTGGGTGCCAGAGCAGCTAGCTCCGCCTCTGGATGTTTCCACTTCTTTCCGTTAGGCATTCATTCATCTCACACTTTCAATGCATTTGAAAAAAAGAAAAATCTCAGAAATGTTTTTAGAAAACCTGCCTACTGAAAAACTGCAGTTTGGCTTTTGGAAGAATGAATCAACCTGTCTCTGCAGTGTGAGTGTCTGTCTCTAGCATCATGGTCATGCTTCAATTTAAGGGAGACTCTGGAACCTCCTGAAGATGCCATTTTTTCCATCATGCTGCTTACCTTGTTCATTCACAACCATCCTTTAATTAAAGTGTGGCTGTAATATCTCTGCGAATATTTTTTTTTGGGAGAAAAGTTGTTAATTACATGCCCATCAGAATAACGGAAAGGGTAATTATCCTCATTGTGCTTTGTGACATTGAAACCTCTATTATTCTGTGATCGGAGCCGCATAATTATAGATAATTGCTGCAACTGTATTGTCTGCTCAAATTTAGCCCTACAATAATTACCGTATTTTAATTAAACATGTTTAGGATTTAAAAGGAATCTCTTCCCTCCCCCACTGCCCTTCCCCACTGAAGCAGAAACTCTGTTTAGATATTCAAAACAATGTAATCTGCTAACTATTTAGTGGATTTGG
This sequence comes from Lacerta agilis, assembly GCF_009819535.1. NCBI lineage: Eukaryota > Metazoa > Chordata > Lepidosauria > Squamata > Lacertidae > Lacerta > Lacerta agilis. The sequence continues at coordinate 78,295,346 of NC_046314.1, forward strand.
GACATTTTGGATATTGATTTATTTTTTTATTTTTTTTAGGCTAACGGGGTCTTCCTAGCACAGAGGGACAATCAGACCAGGATACAAAATAAATAAGCACTTTCACAAAGCAAAATTTGTTGTTATATCTTGGCCAGTTGTTTAACTATAGGATTCTCTCGGAAACAAAATCTCATTACATCCCCTCATTCTTCTTTGTGCAGGTGCAGTGGTTATTCCCAGCTGCAGTGGAGAAATACGTGGAATCAAATGGCTGGTCGGTCTAAGTACTCAGATACTGCAGAGGAAGTGGTAAAACTGTACCCAGGATGCACCGCTTTGTACTGCTTGTAGGGGGCTGCATGACTGAATGAGGGAAAACAAGCTCTGCATAGGGCAGCAGAGCGTTACTGGCATCTGTTAGAGGGCCTCTGTTCTCTGATTCAGTTGCAAAGTCATGCCCTGGGCTCTGCTGTTGCCTCTGTATCACTGGAAGGCACATTCGCAAATTTAATGCAAATTTAAAAGTCCTGGCAAAACAGTGCCAATATCTGTTGCTGTCCTGGCATAGGAGCGTGAGGCTTGGCCACACCACCTTAACATGGGGATGCAAGGTTTTCATGTTAATCTGCTAACATGAAATGGGTAATGGGGTAGTCTTTGGCGTTCTGTCACTTCACAAGCGAGCACAGAAACACATCATTATAACCTTCCCAATTTATAGACTATAATCTACATTTTATCATGGAAAGCAGGTAACAACCCAAGAGGTAAGACAGATAAAGTTACTTTAAATGCAATACTTTCACAGTAATTTCCATTTCTAGAGAACTTCAATTTGCCAGTACAGAAAGAAGTGCTATTTGAAAGCAGAATGCAGAGACCTTAATGCATATTTTATCCACTGGGATTTTCTTCAAGGAATGAAATTAATCTGTTAGGTGTTTCTTTAATTTTATTAAAATCTGTGCTACCATTTGATAGGAAAATATGGAGTCTTATGTGATTTGGGGGGGACGACTTTTCCTTTATTAACATTTCTGTTAAATGTTAGGTAATTAATATTGTTGGTTTTTTTTTTAATTCCCCTCCCCTCTTTTTGCACATCTTACCTAAATCTAATACAATTTAAAAGTAAAACTATAATAGCCAATTCCCTAAGATGGCAGAGAAGAATCCTTTGCTTCAGGGCTGAAGTATTGCACCACAACCCTGCAATCAGGCTAGGATAATTTATTACAGTACTCTAGGTGCACCAGACCCCTAGCAGTGCCACTACTTGCCACATTGTCTGAGGCAGAAATAGAAGCTTGCTGGGAGGAGATCACACTCTAGTTCTTCCACATGTGACCATTAACCTTTGTTTTTTTAAAAAAAGTGTCAATGTTAGTGTGTGTGTGTGTGTGTGTGTGTGTGTGTGTGAAGCTGCAGTGTAGACCATGGCTTCTTAAGGACCTCCTTCTTCCATATTTCCCCCCATATTCTCCATTTAATATCAATGTTTTTTTTTACATTATTTTATTTTATTTTATTTGTTCAGAGGCAGGTGCTGGCACACCATTACTCAGATAGCTTGCCATTTCAAGCTTGAGGTGGGCTTAAGTGCTGACACTGGGACCAGTAAGACTGCCGCTGTATGGGGTGATGCATAGAGAACGACTTCCTCTCCCCCCAATTGCAGAGCCTCACTTGCCTTGAAGCAAGGCTGCTTTATATGTGTAGCTGTGATCAGTCTACTGCGGTGGGCATGGATGCAAGGTCACAGAGAGTACACAGACATGGAGTAGAAAGATAAGGCTACAAAAGGGAGAGTTTGCCCAACTGTGAAGGGTAGGCTATTTCTCAGCTCGCCATGCTAAGAGATAAGACAGTCAACGGCTGCAGCAAATTATTCACACAGAGAGAATCTAGGACATTGCAATAGGCACAGGTGTCCTCCATCTGAGAATGTCCATGGGTTTCTCCGAGTAGCAGCACAGAGTTCATAACTCAGGAAAAAAGCAGCCACGGGGTTACAGATACTTCTTTTCCCTCTCACAAATGGAGGATTGATTTCCATTGCCTCTGTTTTAGGTACTTCATTTTCCCTCCAAAATTATTGAGTCTAATTCATTAATTGGGAATTTGATTTTCAGCCCAAATGGAGACTAATGTCTGCCTTTTAAACTAGCAGTAACTAATGGCACATGAAAATACATTTACTAAAATCTAAGAGGTGAGTAATCACAACCGCTTAAAAGAGCTGCCAACACCTTCAACCCTCAGAGGAATTTCTGCTTGTTTCATTTAGGCGGGCAATAATTTCTTCATGGCTGCAAATGAAAACTCAAAGTGTCTGTGAGTGAAAGCTCATAATTTTCAACGTACTCCTTTTGTACAGGTTTCATGAGTATCTTGATCAGGATCACATAGATTAATTTAATCTAAGATGTACATTAATTTATATCTGCAACACCTTTGCAGCACCTTAGGGCCAATGTACACTCTATAGGCTATTTTTAAGCATCCAAGCCAACCCTTGTAAGTGAAAGGAAGAGATATACATTCTGTTTGTATGCAGCATGGTCTGCTAACTTTAGAATTTCTACTGATTAATCGTTGGCCTGTTATTTGGTTATTCTATGCTGTGATCACCTCATTAGTCACAGCATGTGGCATGTCTTCCCACACGCACAGTCCTGGCCTTGGCTGGCAATGAATAGATGCTCTTCCCACACAATGCAGGCAACTTAAGACTCGCTTCCACAGGAGGCAGTGATGGCCCATCAACTTGGATGGCTTTAAAGGAGCATTGGAAAAATTCATGGAGGTGAGGGCTATCAGTGGCTACTAGCCACGATGGCTTTGCTCTGCTTCCACAGTTGGAGGCCCTATGAATGCCAGTTGCTGGAAACCACAGGATTGGAAGAGTGCTCTTGTGTTCAGATCCTGCTTGCAGGTTTCCCACAGTCATCTGGGTGGCCACAGGAAGCTGGGCTAGATGGGCCATTGGCCTGGTCCAGCAGGCTCTTCTGGTGTTCTTATGTTCTGTTGGGAGTTCTTGCTTCAGTCAAAGGGATGAACCAGATGGCTTCAAGGCCTCCTCCTATGATCCCATGTTATTAATACTGTTGCTATCTATGTCAGAACTGCTGCTATAACAGATCTTGTTTCTGGTGTGCCCCACAAGGTGGCCTTGGCACTCCTGCTCCTGAGTTCCAAATCCTGAGAAGCATTTTGACCCTGAGAATGTGCAGTGTGCATCTCCTCACACCTGAATAACCACATATTTTGGTTACAGGTGGGTAGCCGTGTTGGTCTGCCATAGTCAAAACTAAACAAAAAATTCTTTCCAGTAGCACCTTAGAGACCAACTAAGTTTGTTCTTGGTATGAGCTTGGTATGAGCTTTTCTGAAGAAGTGTGCATGCACACGAAAGCCCATACCAAGAACAACCTTAGTTGGTCTCTAAGGTGCTACTGGAAAGAATTTTTTATTTTGTTTTCACATATTTAGGTTCAGGGGATAGGATTCCTCTGTATGAGCCTTAGCTTCTTCCTTATTCTCTCTTTACAGTTAAGTCCTGCATTGCCAGATTGTCCTACCAGATAACTGGGATTCCCTCAGCCGCTTTTGGACTCACTGCACCCATCCATGAGAATCTGCTTAATTTTTTCCTTTCCTCACCTGCAGCAGTGTGGTGATCATGTTTGTACTGGAGAGCAGCAGACAGCATAAAACAGCAGCAAGAATTCGGGTATTGTGAAAAGGTCATTCTTTATGGTGCCTGCAAGGTATATTTCTACTTTTCTGAGTGACAGTTTTGTTTCTTTTTTCTTTAGGGGAAAAAAAAAAGATTTGAAGTTCAAATCTGTGAAAGGTCTGTGGGAAATGTCTATGAAATGTCTGCTTTTCATTTCTCCCTGAAAAGTCTGATTCTTTACACGGAGATTAAAAGTATGCTATTTCATATTTTTAATTGTGTGGGTTGTATGTGAATACATTAATCCGTTAAAGCTGACATTCAGCATCATGCTTGACAGTGGAACAGACTGCCTCAGAAGATAGTGGACTCTCCTTCATTAGAGGATTTTTAGCAGAGTCTGGGTGGCCAGAGGTTGCCTATCAGAAATGCTACTGAAGTGGGTTTCCTGTATCCGCAGACAGTGGATTAGAAGAATTTGGGGGTCCTTTCCGACTCTATGATAGTGTGATGCATAAAACCAGGTTTCCCAAACCAGATCATTGTGAGACTTCAACATAGCTTAGGCATTCTCTAACACATCTGGAGATGAACTGCCACAAGTTCCAGCAGACAGAGCATAGAGTGGAAGGAGGGAAGAAGTGAAGAAGTGGAGGGATGATGTTGATGATAACCATCAACATGTATCACTTCATCCGTGTCTATGGTTCTTTACAAGAAGACACAGGGGTGCATGGACTATTTCTCCCATGGCCTAAAGGAATATGCTCAGGGCTACTTCTGTGACACATTGCAGAAGCAGTGTGTGTGTGTGTGTGTGTGTGTGTGTGTGTGTGTTTCCACTAGGAGAAGGGATGTATTGGGCCCTGTGTACATCCTGCCCTCCCTCTCCAACTGATCAGGGCTCAGAACACAAGTGACTTGGAAGGCCCATAGAGAAGAGGAGGGCTGGTTATGGATATGGGTGTGTGAGTGTGTGTAAGCAGTCCTCCAATTTCTCTTGCTGGTCAGCCATATCCTTTGTTAGGAAATTTTCATATTAGGAGTCAAGGATGTCTAGGAAATGGAAAGGTCTCTTTGCAGCAGGAGCAGGAATCCCATAACCCTCAGCTTCCATCAGTTCCAGCTTACATGGCCAATGTTCAGGGATGAAGGGAGGTGTAATCTAGCAGTATCCAAGGGCCACAGGTTCCCAGCTTTGTGAACCAGCTGCTGAGCAGGACAGTGCCAAGATCAACTCTGGAGGCTGACAGCCATTTGGAGAATGTGGCTCATCTTCCTTAACCCCCAGCCTAAGGGTGGGTTAAAAGCCTTTGTGTTAAAGAAGCTATAGACTTGAGAAGACATGCGGGGGTGGGGGTGGGGAGAGCAAGATGGGATTCAGCATCTTTCAAGGAAAAGGTACCTGGCAGTAGAGGTACAGGTTCTGTTTTCTGGAGATCTGATGTGGTAGCAGGTCTGCTTCCTGCTAGGAGTGCTTCCTCCTTTGAGATACTTGAATATTGTTAATAAATCAAACATCTCAAAAAGAAGCTGGGTCTCTAAGGACCTCTGGTAGAACTAGTATGGTAGATGGCAAAAGTGGGAAGCAAGGCTAATTTCATCCCCCTGGAATCTTCTGCACATGGGTGGTGCACCTGTCACGTGTGTGGATTTGCCCTCAGTGCTTCGGATTATTTGCAGTGTTTGTTTAAAAGCTATTGTTTCTCTTCTCAGCTTCCTTCCTGCCTTTTAATTAGCATGTTCCAGCTGTGCAATTCAGAATATCATTGAATTCCACAGGCAGCTTGGTTGCAGCCTTTAACTACCCTGAGGGTTTAACATATGGTTTGTTAGGAAACAAATCTGGCATTATTGACAGATAGGGAAGACACCCTGCAGAAGGTTGCAACAAGAGCACTTCAACGTGAGTGAAATCCAAAATAGTTGCTAATGATTACAACATTGCAAGAAGGCCTAGATCTAAGACCTTTGAAAGTAACATGGCCACCATGGATGAGGCTTTCTGTCTTTACTAGAAATTGAGAAGGTATTTATTTTGTCCACTTTTCACAGCAGACCAACCCAATTCAACAAAGAGAGAGGCTTCTTTCTTTCTTTCTTTCTTTCTTTCTTTCTTTCTTTCTTTCTTTCTTTCTGATGCATGTAGAAAACCTTTCTCCCCCCCCTTTGCTCTCTCTACTCTCACATACTTTGTGTATGTCTATCCCCAATGCCAAGTGCAGTAGATTTGCTCTTCCTTTACCCAGCCATCTGAAGTCACTAGGAATTGCAGCTGGGTTGGTGCAAGGTCTAATGAAGAAGCCAAAACAAAATGGTTCAGTCTCGTTGAGGATTTTATACTAAGAGCACTGATAGGATTTCTGTTGCTGCAGCTGTGGAGCTTGAGCAGTTTTACTCAGTGTGTAAAGCTTTCTGGCTTCTGCCATGATAGTATTTATTTTTTAAGTAAATGTAGATTATGGCAGTTTCACAGTCTGATCTGTTCTAATTTTGTTTAAAGCCACAAAGATCATCTATGGACCAATAAATCATGGCATATGCCCCCTATGCTCAGCAGATGGTATCACACTTCTAAAACATAAAGAAGCTATTGCATTGCACTGGAAAGAACATTACCAGCATCTCCTTAACTGCAACTCCCCCGTAGCTGCTGAGGTCCTCTCACAAATTCCGCAAAAACAAATTAGAGACAGGCTTGCAGTATCTCCAAATCTGGGAGAGTTGTGTACAGCTATTAACCAAATGAAAAACAATAAAGTCAGCAGACCTGATGGGATACCTGTCGAAGTCTTCAAAGTGGGTGGAATTGAACTTACAAAACAATTTCACAAGCTCATCAAGGACATTCACAGGGAAACAAAAATGCTTGTTTACAAAGCTATGGTACTACCAAACTTACTGTATGCTTGTGAATATGTGGACCATTTATAAACGCCATCTCTAACTCCTTGAAAGATTCCATCAACGGTGTCTCCAAAACTTTTTACATATCACTTGGGAAGACAGGCGAACTAATGCCAGTGTACTGTAAGAAGCAAAGATCACCAGTGTCAAAGCAATGATTCTTCAACATCAACTTCATTGGACTGGTCATGTTGTTTGGATGCCTGATTATCGCCTTCCAAAGCAACTGCTTTATTCCCAACTTAAGAATGGAAAGTGTAATGCCGGTGGACAGCAAAAAGACTGTCTCAAGGGAAATGGGAAACACTGGCCTGCAAGCACTCCAATTGGAGAACAGGCTTTACCAAAGGTGTAATGGACTTTGAAGATGCTCGAACTCAGAACGAAAGGGAGAAATGCACTAAGAGGAAGGCATGTTTGGCAAACCCTCACCATGACCAGCTCCCACCCAGAAACTTGTTCCCACTGTGGAAGGATGTGTGGATCCAAAATTGGCTTCCACAGTCACTCATTGACTCACTGTTAAAACCATGTTCATGGAAGACAATCTTACTTGGCTACAAGTGATCGCCAAAGAAGAAGAAGAATTTTTCTTTGGGAATAAGCCTTCCTGGGTTCAAATATGGGGCTTTACTTGTAAGTAAATATGTGCTTAGGATTGTACTGGTTTACCCAAGAGTAAGCCTCAATGAATGCATAGGTTTATTGCAGCTTTTGAACCAGATTCTTTGTTTGTTCAGGAGTAAGAGTACAAACCTAATCCCATTTACCTGGCAGTATGGCCCTTCAAATTCAGTAAGACTTACTTCTGAGTAGATTTAGCTAGGGTTGCTTTGCAACACTTGTTTACACACTGACTAGTCGGTCTGCCTGTCTGCTCACTCACTTAATATGTCACTTACCTGCCCATTGTATGCCCTTAATCCTGCTTAGAAGGAAGAGTAATTCAATCAATCAATCAATCAATCAATCAATCAATCAATCAATCAATCAATCAATCAGTTAATGCCATTCGTTCAAATTAAGTCAGTTTAGGGCAACAGCAAACAACTCCACAAAAAGAGGAGAGGTTTGGTTTGAGGAGGAAAGGGAGGAGAAAAGAGGGATGCTGGTACCCTCCTGGAGCTGATCCTGCTGCTGGTGATCTTGAGGAGCCAGACATTCCTGTTCCAAGGCCAGAGGTCCTGACATCAGTTGCTTGATTTCCTGGTCACCCCCAGGACCATAGGAGCGGAGATTCCAGTGAACCAGGCAGGGGCTTCAGGGCCACTGGCCAAAGGCCAGACCAGCTGCATAGGAGGATGCTTAGGAAGATGGAAGCAGGTTAGCAGCTGCCTGGAACAGGCTGAGAGCCAGGAAGGGGTAGATCCTTTAGCTCCTATATGGGTTGTCAACATGAGCTGCTTCACTGCTGAAGCAACCGATGCCTTAGGGCTCCAACCTCTCAGACAAAGCCTTCCTGAGCTGGGCATATAGACAATATTCACAAGGCCATCAATATAAAACATAAAATATTTGTATATGGGGCCAAACAAAAAGAAAAAGTGTGTATGTATGTTGGTTTAGCAGAGTTGTTGGGAATGCAAAGAGCCAAATTAACTTTCAGACAGGTTTTTCAAGGGATAATTATTTAATTATTTTATTTAGTAAAAGGTAATGGTTAGGGGTCCTTTACCTTTAAAGATAGAGGACCCCTAGCAGTTAAGTCCAGTTGCAGACGACTCTGGGGTTGCGGCGCTCATCTCACTTTACAGGCCAAGGGAGCTGGCGTTTGTCCACAGACAGTTTTCCCGGGTCATGTCGCCAGCATGACTAAGCCGCTTCTGGCACAAGCAGAGCAGCGCACGGAAACACTGTTTACCTTCCTGCCGGAGCGGTACCCTATTTATCTACTTGCACTTTTGCCGTGCTTTCGAACTGCTAGGTTGGCAGGAGCTGGGACAGAGCAATGGGGGCTCACCCCATCGCAGGGATTTGAACCACCGACCTTCTGATTGGCAAGCCCAAGAGCAGGGGTCCCCAAACTAAGGCCCAGGAGCTGGATGTGGCCCCATTGCCTTTTAAATCTGGCCCACGGACGGTCTGGGAATCAGCCTGTTTTTACATGAGTAGAATGTGTCCTTTTATTTAAAATGCATCTCTGGGTTATTTGTGGGGCCTGCCTGGTGTTTTTACATGAGTAGAATGTGTGCTTTTATTTAAAATGCTTTTATTTAAAATGCATCTCTGGGTTATTTGTGGGGAATAGGAATTCGTTCATTTCCCCCCCAAAATATAGTCTGCTCCCCCCCCCACAAGGTCTGAGGGACAGTGGACCGGCCCCCTGCTGAAAACGTTTGCTGACCCTTGCCCAACAGGCTCAGTGGTTTAGACCACAGCGCCACCTGCGTCCAATCTTTATTAGTAAGGAAGTGCCTAATATACAGAATGTACTATACAAAATAGGAAAAAAGAAAACTCTCGGCCTACCTGCTTGCGGGGATTCGGTGCTGGAGCTTCCCGTGCGTGAGTCTAGGACACCCACGCACGAGATACCAGTTGCTGGGGATGTACGGCCAGCGTTCCACGTGCGTATTGGCACGGGCGCCGGCCAAGCCTCAATATCTGAAGGTGCGTGAGTAAGTTCGGAAATGCCTCGAAAATGAATGGATGCCTCAAAGTTGCTTGGTACCTCCTGAACTATTACTAAAGTAAAGATAGCTAAACCAAGGGCAAAGTTAAAGCATTAAGATAAAACCCCTGACGTTTTCTAAAATCAAATAAAAACCTTTTCCCCAATAAAGACATACACCGATGTTTCTTTTATGGCTTTGGCTGACCCGCATAGGCTCTTTACACTTTACTGTTCCTAGCCCTATTCTAAGATTCTCCCTAAGCTTTCAATCCCTACACCGCCAAATCTTCTGCAATGCTAAGGCTAAATAAAACTAAACCGAGAAATCTTCGAAAATTCTTTCTAGTAGCACCTTAGAGACCAACTGAGTTTGTTCCTGGTATGAGCTTTCGTGTGCATGCACACTTCTTCAGTGTGCTACAATGTGACTGAAACTCCACGATCTAAACCTATGCTAGGTCTAAAGGCTATCTAACCTTTACCACCAAGTCTTCCGCGAGCCTTTTATCGATAACCAAGTATGACATCATGATCGATATATTAACCAATAAAACCACTGTTGCTGCCCCCCAAAAAGGCGGGAAGCAGAATAAACGTCCATTGATAACTTTGAAAACCTCTGGAACTACAATTTTAGGCGGAGTGATCTCAGAGGCAAAGTGCCCACTGAGTTTTACTTTTACTTTCACTTTTAACGGAAGGATACAAAAAGTAGTGCTTAAATAAACATTAATACAAACAAATAACCACGGATTTCAAAGAATCCACGAAGTGTATTCCCACACCTGCTAACAACCTTAAAAAGACATGAGACACAATGAGTTTCTGAGGGAAGGGAAAGGGGAAAATAATCTGTTTAGATGATTGCGTACTGTAAATCACACTTCGTATAACTGTTATCTCATGCTGATCGCAGCAAGTTGCTTCTTGCCAGCTGTTCCTCTTTGTGGGAAATAATGTTGCAGTCAAAATACAATTTCATGTTTGCTAGATAAGCAAAGGGTTAAGACACATGGTGTTCCCTTGTAAACTCCTAGAGAGGGCACTCTGTGAGGTCATATCCCCTACCTGCCCTGGAGGGAAAAGTAACAAAAGGAAAATAATCCTTACTACTTTCCCCTGTCAGAGACTAGTTCTCTCTCTCTCTCTCTCTCTCTCTCTCTCTCTCTCTCTCTCTCTCACACACACACACACACACCCACCCACACACACCCACCCACACACACACCATGTAACTGATAAGGAAGAATGTCTGGTCAAAAGAGGAAATTTGAGTATCAACCATGTAGTTTGCAACATAGAAGTAAATTCTTCCTGTATTGTTTTCACTGCTGTTTTCTGCTGGGATCGTCTGCGAATATATGTGAGTAAAAAAATTTTATTCTTACATTACAGACTGTTGTGTGATTCCTTTGTTAAGAGGGTTGAAAGGGGAAGCTCTAGTTGGATAATGCATCCTAGATAATTATTAATAAGATTAAGCAACACAGTCCCAGAAGTTTCCACATTTTATGCTGCAAAGAGATGGCAATTTTAAACTTTGCTAACTGGACGCTAAACATTCACAAGTGAGTAAGAGGAAGGATAAATAAGAAATATTATATCCTATCCTACCTTCCAAATCCATCCAACACTCTTTAAGTCCCTCTGATTTCAATAGCTCTGCTCCAGCAGTTGGAAACTTGCATCTCTCCAGATGTTGCGATTCCCACCTGTAACCCTGTTCTTCTGTAAAGCGTGACTAAGCATGGATCCAACTCCTTATCTTCCATAGCTAGCCACCATCTCAGCAGTGCCTCTCAATTCCCTCCTGCTTCTCATTGTCCCCCCCCCTCCATTAACAGACTAACTGTTCCACAGACTCACACAACAGCTGGCACCAACTATAATGTGCTTTTGCTGGCTGTTGAAAACATATTTATTTGCCCAAACATTTCCTGGCCCCTGATACCAGTCTTGACAATGCCTGTTTACTGTGGTGTTTTGTGCATTTATTGAACTGTTTCTTCCTTTTTGTTTTGTTTTAACTGTAAACATCTTTGAATTATTTTTTTTTAATGAAAGGTGGTACAAAAATATGGCAATTTTTGTAATTGAATAAATAGATGCTGCTTCTCTCAGAATTCAGAGATTGCTAATTCTTTCTACCATTGTTTGAGTAGCTCTCCACTGCACAAGGGTTAACTCAATCACCAGTTTAGCTTGTAAAGTGTGAAGTGGCACTCAGCAGGCCATATTTAACTCAGTTTCCAACTGCAAAGGAAAATACTACTGCTAAGAAGCTCAGACATGCTTCCTAATCAGCTTAGTGTCTTCAGAACTGAGATTCAAAACAGCTGGATTCAGGATTATTCAGCTTTCATCCAAAGGGACATGCATTTCATTAATTTAGCAAAGTCCACACAATTCCTTGGGTTATTGTTGACATTATACACAAACTCAACGGACTGTTTCCTGCACACAGCCTTTCCACTACATCCCTTGTGGAAGAATAGGAAATATGTAGGAAATGGTGAGAGATTTAAATTTGCAGGCAAAATCTTCCATGAAAACTTAAAACATGCCAACATTCTACATTGACAATGAGGGCTGCAACCTGATTTAAGAAATGTTTGTTGAGTAATATTACCCAATGGATCCAATTAAAAAAAGGACATGATTTTAGGTCAAGTTGCTAATTTCAGTGGCTGCTAATTACTTTCAAGCAAACCTGCAGAATTGCAGTGTTACAGCCTGATCAGAAGTGCTGGGCTAGTCTGTTGTGTTGTGTTGTGTTGATGAGGGGGGCACACAAGCTTTCCCCCTTGCTAAGAGTCAAAGCACAGTGCTTAATCTTGCTTTTCTTTTTAAAGTTTGGATTATGCTCCTAAACTGGATCGGAACCCAAGCTCTCCCAACCCATGAGGTTCTGTTTGCCCCCCAAATACTATTTACATAAATGCTACATTAGCAATGGGAGGGGTGGGGCATATGGCAATCCTATTTTAACCCTAAAGCCAGATAGTAGCTTAAACTGAGAAAGAATGATTGACCCGATCATGCAATGGGCTTCATGACTGAATGGGAATTTGAACCTGGCCTCTCAAGTCCAATTCCATGAATGGGAAACATCAGGCCCAAGGCCCATATGTCTTGCTCTCTGTCTGGCCCTGGTGACTCTCTCCAGACCATGCTCCATCCATAGCCACATCCCTTGCTAGGCCTGCTTGCATCCTCATTGCACTGTTATGCGGCCCCCAGAAGGCTGCCATGGAGAGAATGTGGCCCTCTGGTTGAAAAAAACGTTCTTCACCTCTGTCCCAATCCAACATTTTAATCCCTATGTCATTCTGGTTCACTATGTGTTGTAGCTGTGTTGGCAGTTTCAAGACATGGGAAGTGTAGTTTCAGAAGCTAAAACTTTGCATTGAGAGGATCCTTATTTCTTTATTTTCACCAGATGGAAGAGGTCGCAAACATTAGCATTTGCTAACAGCATACCTCAATGAGCATTCATGTTTCCTTCATTTCTTTTATTTGCTCTGCAAAACAGATTAAGCACCTTTGAAAAATTACGACTCTGGTTCCAACAATAGTCAAAACCATAATCACAACCGAGTTGGGGAATGGTAGGGAGGGGGAGAAGTCTATAAAAAATGCGTCAAATATTTATGGTCTTTATTTTGAAGTTCTGTTATCAAATGAGCATTCTGCTCATGGCTCCTGCAACTGCAAATAATCTTTATGACTTCCCTCATGACAATTTCTGTATCTCTTCCTTTCCTGCTGCTAAATGATGTATAACACACACTCCGTTTGTTTGTTCAATAGTTGTCCGCATCATTTGTCCTTTGCTAGAAAAAGTATCAAATTGTATTCCATCTTCCTTTGTGATAATAAATATTCCTCTCCAGGATCTACCAATCCTAACCTATCAATATTGTGCTGTTTATTGAAGCTGGAGGAAAACAGCACAAAACCAAGATATCTGACCAAAACCAAGCTGGAGGAAAACAGCACAAAACCAAGATATCTGACCAAAATTTTAACAGTGACACACTGTTAAAATAACTTCCCCAAATCTGAAATTCAGTGCCCAAAGCGAACCTGTAACTTTCCAGGGGATCCACAATGCCAATTCAAATGTTCCATAAGTGCAAACTGGGTAGCTTCACATTAAAATGAAAACGGAAACAAATTTCTTCCCCACCCCTAGTGGGGGATGATGGGATGTGTAATTCAACAAAATCTGGAGACCCAAGTTTTAAGAAAACTGATGTAGGCTCCCTATGTGATTTAAAGCCCTGGTCATGCAGGGTTCTAAAGCTCTCTAAAGGCATTACAATGAGGCATTATGTTGTTGTGTGAAGGGAGCACTGGGGATAAGTGATCTATCTCCACCCCCTGTTGCCACTGTCCAATTTGTGAGGGCGATTGTCTGATGTGGACACTCTCCTCAATTTGTGGACAAACCCACCCCATACATGCACAATCTGGGTTCTAAAATGTGTGAGAGGTTGTGTGTGAATCTCAGCTGCAACTATTTCCATTGATAGAGTACATTTTAAAGTTTCAGAGATAACAGAGATTGCCACCTGTGAATGCCACAGCCTACCAGTTTTCATGTTACTTGCTTGGATGACTCCCAGGAGTGAAATTCTGGCACAAAGTGCTGTTTGCTGCAGAAATTCAGATGAATAAGGAGGACAAACAGTGGAAAGTATTGGCGTCCTTAAATCCACGAGCGCTTTGCCAGTGACTTTAGGGAATCCATAATTTTATCCATTGTTTGTGCACTGCCTGAGAAACCATTGAGACAGCTTTCTTTTCATATTGTCATGCTGTGATACCATGAATTTAAAGAGCCAATCAGAAAGTGCCACAGTATCAGCATGCCTGACCGAATTGAACCAGACTGCTATTTGATAAAGACTACATCATATGTAATGGCCCATGGACAAAAGGAAAAGGAGATTCAAGAATAAAAGGGGAAGGGGTAGAAGAGGCATGGACATAAGAACATAATAAGAGCCTGCTGGATCAGGCCAATGACCCATCTAGTCCAGCATCCAGTTCTCACAGTGGCCAATCCGATGCCTGTGGGAAGCATACAAACAGAACCTGAGCACAACACCACTCTGTCCACCTGCAATTCACAGCAATTAGTATTCAGAGGGATGCTGCCTCTGACAGTGGAGGTGGAACACGGCCATCTTAGCTAGTATCCATCAGTATCATCCTCATCCTCCATGAATTTGTCTCATCCTCTTTTAAGGTCCTCCAAGTTGATGGTCATCACTGCATCTTGTGGGAGTGAGATCCATAGTTTAACTTTCTTTTATCCATCTTGAATCTTCCAGAATGCAGATTCATTGAAAGTACAGGAGTTTTACTATTATGAGAGAGGGAGAAAATATTTTCTCTATTCACTTTCTCCATGCCATACATAATGTTAGTTCCAAATGCTTCAACCTTGTGATTTATCAATTTTTTATTTTGTCTATTAGGCCTAGAACTGGATCTCTTTTTAGACCAGGCACTGCGATCTGCCCCACATCTTCTGCTGATGTATATAATTCATTGAGCGTTTCTGAAATATCCTTGTCCTCCTTTAGCACACCTTTGAATCTCTTGTAATCCAGGACCATTTACATGTATGACTACAGTCATTACTCCCAAGTGGCTCAATAACGCTTGCATCTCACAGTAGGTTCTGGGCACCACTCAAGATGAAGTCCAGGGTTGCCACTCCTCTGGTTGGTCCCAAGACCAAAACTATTTAAGGCCACAGACAGTCTATATGGAGGTAGTTGAAGTCACCTATTACTAGAACATTTTCTCTTTGGGATGCTTGCTTGATTTCATTCTTCATCTCAAGATCTCCCTGAGCATTTTGATCAGGAGGACAATAGCACCTCCCCAATACAGTCGTACCTTGGAAGTTGAACAGAATCCATTCTGGAAGTCCGTTTGACTTCCAAAACATTCAGAAACCAAAGCACGGCTTCTGATTGGCTGCAGGAAACCGTGGAAGCCCCGTCAGACGTTCGGGTTCTAAAGAATGTTCGCAAACTGGAACACTCACTTCCAGGTTTGCGGTGTTTGGGATCCAAAACGTACGAGTACCAAAGCGTTTGGGATCCAAGGTGAGACTGTACTAAATTCCTCTTGGGGGCCACTATCACCGCCCACAATGATTCTGTGGAGGTGTCTGT